>NC_057713.1:79528624-79575561 GCF_004010195.1 Chiloscyllium plagiosum | reverse complement strand
GCAGACAACAAGCAACATGAATTCGACTGGGACAACACTACTATCATAGGGCAAGCCAGACAGAGAACAGCCAGGGAATTCCTAGAGGCATGGCATTCATCCACAAACTCCATCAACAAACACTTAATTACTCACCAGTTTGTCCCTAATTCCTGATGAAAGGCTTATGCTTGAAACATCGATCCTCCTGCTTCTCGGATGCTGCCTGACCTGCTGTGCTTTTCCAGCGCCATACTTTTTGACTTTGATCTCCTGCATCTGCAATCCTCACTTTCACCCTCTCCCTAATTGTTGCTCATATTATCAAAATTCTTATATTGTGGAACCTCTTTACAACTCAAACATTTTACTGAACATACTCAGACTTACTCTGGAGATGTATCAATTCCTGTATGTCCATTCTGATCCAGGACCTGATCAGTCCCACCATACCAAGCAAGATTCCAACCCACTTTCAACATGTCAGACACAGGTTTCATGTTCATAGGATTTGAAGAAGATGGAACCACGGTGCAGTAAGGGCTAACAGCGTGATGAATTGGCACTTTCACCATTAAGTTGTACCTGTGCAATTTAAAAAAAAAGAAAACTATAAACAACAAGCCATGACAAACTAATTTGTTAGAAAACCATTAAAACACCCAACATGGCTTTTCTAGTTATTTAGAAGAGTGAACAAAAAATTTTAACCTAGTTGCATTGTTAGATGTGATGCAACAAAGACTTGACATGATTCAATCAGACAATAAGCCCACTAAACACTAAAGTCATCATGACAGCAATGCCTAAAGCTAACGGCTTTACTATCCTTATCCATAGAAAGATGTAATGGAATTGGACATCCAGAGGCGGTTCACTAGGCTGTTATCAGGTATGGAGGGATTGTCTTTTGTGGAGAGGTTAAGTAGGTTGGGCCTGTATGTATTTGAACATAGAAGAATGAAAGGAGACCTTGTTGAAAGATACGATTCTTACAGGACATGACAGGATAGATGCAGAAAGGTTGTTTTCTCTTGAGGATGTGTCTTGGAACAGAATAAATAATCTCAGAATAAGGGATCACCCATTTAAGGGAGAGATGACAAGAAATGTCTACTCTCAGAGAGTAGTACATCTGTGCAAATCTATCCTGCAAAGCTGCAGACACTGCATATTTAAGTACATTCAAGGCTGAGATAGACAGATTTTTGATGAAGGGCTTTTGACCGAAACGTCGATTTCAAAGCTCCTTGGATGCTGCCTGAACTGCTGTGCTCAGGGAATGAATAATGATGGGAAAAAGGCAGGGAAGGAGGTTTATCAGATACATCATGATCTCATTGAGCAGACACAATGGGCTTACTTTTACTACGCAGCATGGCCTAAACAGCCAAAATGAATTGTTATAAAACAATTTGTTATTTAAAACATCAATTGATCAGGTAATTCCATGGATTCAAACATTTATATAATTGGCAGTTTGTATGTGCACAAATAGCTTTTGAAGGGAACATTTTTTAAAGCAAAGGACACGGCAGCAAAACTGCTCCATGTGCAAAGCACACAGTCACCATGTCTCAACACATTCAGATGGAGGTCACATTACACAATGTGCGTGTATAAGATATATTAGTTTTGAACATAGAGAAAGAAAAGCCACTACAAGACCAAAAGCCTTCAAACTCTCTCCTTTCCCCTGAAATCCGTCTCAAAGCTGGAGGTTTGAAAACCCTTTGGAAGGCTTCATCACGCAAAAGGAGAACTCTTAAAGGAAATGTCTACACCACTGCCTCAGAAAAAGAAAAAAACAATTAGAATACAGGGAGAAACCCCAGCACCAACATGTACAAACTATCCATAAGTGTGCGGCACGGTGGCACAGTGGTTAGCACTGCTGCCTCACAGCGCCAGAGACCCGGATTCAATTCCCACCTCAGGTGACTAACTGTGTGGAGTTTGCACGTTCTCCCCGTGTCTGCGTGGGTTTCCTCCGGGTGCTCTGGTTTCCTCCCACAGTCCAAAGATGTGCAGGTCAGGTGAATTGGCCACGCTAAATTGCCCATAGTGTTAGATTTGGGGTATGGGTGGGTTGCGGGTTGGTGTGGACTTGTTGGGCCGAAGGGCCTGTTTCCACACTGTAATGTAATGTAAAGTTAATCTGCAGCTAAAGTCAATCTAAGAATAATTATTTTTGTTGACCTGTGTTGCTTGCATTATTTGTCTAAAGTTCTTTTTCAGGTTTTTCCAAGCCTAGAGGAGTGACAGCATGTGTGTGTACACACAAGCTATTTTTAAGAAGAGTATTTATACATATACTTTAAATGTTTTATTAATAATTTTGCCATATTTGGTATTTGGCAAAATGCTAAAAAAGATTTTTTAATTTGTTAAATTAGCAAACCTGGTCAAATTTGTTCTTTATATTGAGTTATACGTAGTTTGATTATTGCTATTACGTCCATTTAAAATTCAAACTCTGCTGGAACTGTGGTTACTTTTTAAAGTTTCTATGGGGAATAAACAGTATGGCCAGATCAAAAGTTTATTGTATCATTGATTTTGATAGCTCAGCTTAATGTAAGCTTAAGTTTACATATCTGAGAATACTTTCAGGTAAAATGCTTTTACTCAAGGACACAGTTGCATTTTAAAATAGTAACTTAAGCAGGCAGTCGGCCGAAGTGTATTAGTTTGCATGGTTATTCTGAGCTTTGTTTTAGTTCTCAATATTTATTATGGAGTCACACATAATTTTTGCAGTTAGGGGATATTTATGTGCCTGAATGTTGTCGAAAATGTATCACTTTGGGGTATCAGAGATGATAGTTCATCATTGGGTGGTAACGTTACATACTCTAAGCAGATGCAGTAATTGCTCACTGTCATCATCTTGGGAAAGATCTACGGAATTGGTAAACTAAGAGGAATAAGCTATTATAAAAATGATGAGCCTACAACGTGATTAGCATGTAAAAAAATTGAACAAGACCTTAGGAAGTGATGTCTCTAAGATGACTATTACTTTAAATGAAACCAATGAGATACTGGGTGTGCATTGTTTAGCCAATCCAAGACTGACAATGAACTGTACATGCACTAATAAGAGTTCAGGTTGCCTCTGTTCATGCACAGAGGGTAGCAGGTAGTAAGGGTTAATAAAATGTAGGTTTTTGCGGTTCATTTGCATAGAAAGGACGATCAAAGATAGAAAAACTTCAGTCAACAGAATCAGAGAGGTGTTGAGTCATCAATGTCATGAATTAGCACTATAACATGGATAAGCTGAACATCATTGCTGACACTCACTACTTTGTTTCTTTACTTGTGATAACTCAAAATTTGTAAAACTTACAAAAATACCTGGAATGGTTTTGGTAACTAATCTGGACTAAGAAACATTAGATGGGCACTCTCAAGCTCAATCTATAATTGTAACTGACTTAGGACTTACATTAATTAAATAAATATTCCAAAATTTTACACCTAATCAATACTTTTTGTGATTATTTGACTTGACTACAGGAATGCATTCCTGGCTGTTTGCCACATTGTACCCTCAATAAACATAGACCCATGCAAAACTCTACAAGCCATGTCATAACTTGACCAAATACCATTACCCCATCATGCCTTGTTCACTGACCTGCACTGGCTCTTGGTTATAGCATGGCTTTAATTTGAAATTCTCATCTGTGTTTTAAAATTCCTTCAGTGCTTTGCCTCTTCCTAACTCTGTCATCTCTTCCAGTCTTTACAACCCACTTGAGAAAACTGAACTCCTTTAATATCAGTCTCCTGAACATCCCTGATTTTACTTGCTTAACCACTGGTGATGGGTTCTGTAAGCCCTAAGCTCTCCCATTCCTTGCCTTAACCTCATCACACCTCTACCTCACCTTCCTCCTTAAAACAAAACCCTTTGACCAAATTTTGTCACCTGCCTTAATATCACCATGCATGGTTCAGAGTCAAATTTTGTTTTAAAATACCTCGAAATAGTATGTTGGAACAATTTAGTATATTAAAGATGCTATCTTAATGCAAGTTTCAAATCTAATTACATTCCAAAAGGGAAATTATTCAGATTGCACTGAAATCACAAATAAAAACACCACTAGGATTTTGTAAACTAACAGAAGAATATAAATCGTTAACAAAGGTATTTGAAAGGAGCTGAAGTTTCCAAGTAAAACCCTCAATTAATTTCTGAAAGCATGTAGACAAATAACATGAGACTTTACAACTGTTTGGCATTCTGCCTCTTTGCAATCCACAGGCAAGGTTCTGACCACCTGTCATTTTAAATCCCCTTCTCAGTGTCCTTGCTTTCCTATAATGTTCTATTAAGTTCTAGATTAGCATGAGGAATAGCATCATTTTGTTTAATTAAGCACTCTACAGCCTTCAAGAGTTTAACAATTCTACTTCATAACTTCTGATCCATTTTTTCTCAAAGTATCTGTCAGAGAGGATTCTGTTATTCTCATTTCCTGGACCCACCTTTTGTTTCTTGGTCTATTGCCACCCGACATTGCTATACCTTTTGTTATTTAATTTTTCCTATTTTCTATCCAATTGTAGAACTTGCCTTTTCTTTGTTATACTTAATCCCCTTTGCTAAGTCTGTAGTTGACTAAAATCTGGGGCATCCTAATTATTTTCCAGTTCTGATGAAAGATAATCAATCTGAAACATTAATCTCTTTCTCTGTTCATAGTGGCCACCTGACCTGCTGAGCCTTTCCAGTGTTCTTGGTTTTTATTTCAGGTTTTCAAAATCTATTTACAAGTTTACTGATAAGCTTTACGTAATGATGGCAGGTTTCCATCCTGTAAGGTGATCATTTATGCCATGATAGTGAACTCTCTATTAAGGATTGACTGGTGTAGCTCAGGAGCCTCACTCTGGCACGGCAGTATCTGTTACATTTCATGAAAGCAAACACAGTGACTGAGAGGGTGCAGGATGCATCTGCTTTCCCTGGGCTCTGTCGTTAGCCACCTGAGTTCATAGACAAGTTGGATGACATTACAATTTTTTGAAGAAACAATTTTTTTAAAATTAAGTTAAAAATAACATTTTGAAGTCAAGAAAATTGATTAACAAAGGAGTTTTTCAAAACCATTTTCTGTAATTCAACTTATTCAGTTTTCAGGCTGACAGATTTTCATTACTTTCTACAGTTAAGTTTCTTAACTTGTGCTTTTTTTAAAAAAAATATGAGCATAGTGCAATTCAACCAAGTGCCACAACAGATCATGATAGATGGAAATATATGCAACATACTCATGATATTTTTTATGGCTAAAATGAATACTACTAAAACGTGTTGATGACAGAATAAAAATAATAAAGGATTACCTTTGGGTTACAATAGCTGGTAAACTGAATGGTGCAGTTGGAGCAGTGATGTTCTCGGGCCTGTTGCAAGGACAATATTAAAAGTAAAGAATTCCATTAATTAAACAGACCACCCAGATTGAATCACAAATCAATACATTTAAGAAAACTAACTCATTACTAAGCAATGAACTACAAATTTGGTAATTTGCAACAATGGAATATACTCTTTCCATCAAATCTAAAATTCAGTTCACATAGAAGTTATCACACATATCAGGCATACTTGCTTCATAACAGATGAAAGATGTTCTTTATCTGCACATCGCTTCAGTAAGCTATTTTAAACTTTCAGTTTGAGGTGAACAAGGTTTAATTCTACTTTTAATATTAATCAGCTTTAAAAATAATGAAAATTTACAAAAATAGTGGAGAGATTTCCTTGAAGCATAACAAAAAGGATTCTCATATTGTCTTGTGTGATTTATCATTATTTATGTAAGGGATGTACTCTCGGGAGTTGTGACTCATGAATATTTGAATGAGCTAACAAAAAGCTGACAAAGCAAAACCTTGTCAAAACCATATTAAAACAAGGTTAAAGATTAAACATCACATTTATCAAATTCAGTTGTGTTTAAATTTCAACTGATAGCAAATATATGTTAATTTACACTACTGCATACAACAATCTATAAATATTATCCTAAACATCATTCTATTTGCTTTGGACATTATGAAATTCATTGTTAAAATGACAAAAGTATTACATTGTTTAAAACTATTACATTGTTGCAAACATTAAATTTTACCCATTCATTTTGACAACATGTTTCGTCTTACCAATAATCTATCCTGGCTACTTCATCAAACAGCAGTAGAGTTAGCAAAGCTGCCACCTCACCAAGAATTTCTTTGTCTTTCTGCAAAACCAGGGACACTGAAAGGCAACAAACTAAATTACAAGTTTGTAAGACAACATTGTACAGGAACTGAGCTGCAAGGTCACCTTTTTAAGTAGAGACCTGTTTCAATTCAACTCCAGACTGTTGGTATTTTCTACACATATTCACTTTCCCTGTCCATGTATTTTAGTGTACACAAGTACAATTTACAATCTAATAAAAATCATACTACATGAAACAAGAAATCAAGGTAAAGTTAAGCTGTATAATATCGTAATGCAGTCACAAGTTTAGAAGTGTAAAGGCATTTCATACTAAGTGTGATGCAAGTTGATTGGCTTACAAAAATGCTGCTGTACATAATTGTTTAAAGCATGAAGAAGAATATCAGTTTGTTTTTTTCCCCCTGGAGGTAGCTATAGTACAGAAGCTAAATAAAACAACAAATACAGTTTCTATTTTCAATAACCAAAAGGGAACTGAGGCTTCTAGAAGTAAACACTTCTTTACAATATTTTCTATTATATCTTCCTATGCCAACAAATAATAGGTGCTGGCTATTGCCCATAAAAACAGGAGTAGGCCATTTGGTCCCTCTAAACTACTCTGTAATTCAATAAGATAAATAATTTGTGCTTCAAAACCTCATATCCACCTAACGCTTCTCCCTGATGAGCATTAGTTGGATATATGAGGATTTGAAGCCGCAATCTGATCAAACATGATCTTATTGAATGCTTATCACTAATAAGCATTAATTCTCCTGTTAGTCAAGAATGTGTCTACATCTCCCCAAAAAATATTCAATGCAAGTAAAAGCAAAATTCTGTGGATGCTGGAAGTTTGAAACAAATGACTAACTTTCCATTTAAGGTGGAGATGATGTGGATTTTTTCTCAGATGATTGTGAGTATACAGAATTCCCTTCCTCAGAGAGAGTGATGGACAGAGTCAGAGAATGATGGAAAAACTCAGCAGGTCTGACAGCATCTGTGGAAAGTAAAACAGAGTTCTCAAGCCAGTATGACCCTTCTTCATAAAGAGGTTGGAAATGGGTTCTTTTATACTTTTAACAGAGGAAGGGCAAAGGGAATCAATGGTTTAGAGATACAGGAGAAACACAGCAGGTCTGGCGGCATCTGTAGAGAGAAAAACAGTTAATGGTTCTAGTCCAGCAGGACTCTTCTTCAGAACTGAAACAGGGTGAATAATAATTTTGTTAAAAGTATACTTTTGACAGAGGTGGAAGGGATGAGGGGATCAGATAGTGTAGACGCCTAATATAAAAGTCACAAGGTTGCCAGTACTGGTGAAACAGACTCTTTCACCCTTTCCTCCACCAACTTCACACTGTAATTGACACCCATTTCATATCGCTTTCTTTCATCTTTCACCACCGTTAAGAGCATTAAATTCTGGTCTCCTTGCTCTAAGAAAGAGGTTGTTAAGCTTGATAGAATACAGAAAGGATTTACATGAATGTTGGAGGGGTTGAGGCTGAATAGGCTGGGGCTATTTTCCCTGGAGCATCAGAAGCTGAGGGGTGATGTTATACTGGTTTATAAAATCATGAGGGATAGGGTGAACAGCCAAAGTATTTTTCCCAGGGTAGGGGAGTCCAAAGCTACAGGGTATAGGTTTAAGGTGAGAGGGGAAACATTTAAAAAGGACTTAAGGAAAAACTTTTTCATACAGAGGGTGGTGTGCGTTTGGAATGAGCTGCCAGAGGAAATGGTGGAAGCTGGTACAATTACAAGATTTAAAAGGCATTTGGATGGGTACATGAATAGAAAGGGTTTAGAGAGATATGGCTAAATGCTGCCACTAGATTAATTTAGGATATCTAGTCAACATGAACGAGTCAGACCGAAAAGTCTGTTTCCGTGCTGTACAGCTCTATGACTCTATAAATGGAAAATGCCTTATTTTTATACTGTATTCCCTCGGATTCCCACAAAGGGAAATATTTTTCAGCATCCACTCTGTCAAATTCCTGTCAATTATACTACTGCTTATCTTTGGAAAAAGTCATGTGAATGAAGCATTAAGAGTTAGGTGAGCTATTATAAACCAAAGGGGAGGGTGAATACAAGAGCTGAGTGAATAGCTCAGAGGATAAAAACAGTGATGGCAAACGAGTAGTGATGCAAATGAAAAGATACTTAGAATGAGAAAGTACATTGGAAACAGAAAGGAGTAGGGGAAGAGCAAGTGAGTTATTGACGAATAGAGATCTAATTTTCCCTGAAGAAAACTGTAACATTCCTTGCTCTTTTTCTTGCCAGTTCCATAGAAAGGAACTCAATCATCAGACAAATGTAATCTAACCAATGCAAATGAATTTTTACTTCCCTTAATGCAAATGGCAAGAACGATCAATATGGTTTAGAGACAAACATCTGAAAAACAGTTATTTCAAGTGTTATTAAACCTAAACAAAGAACTATAAAAACTTCTGATTCATTTGCTCTAATTTAAATTCACACACAAAAAGCTCTGCATATTTGTACAATATTTCTTTGCTCTTTATTGAAAATAAACTAACAATGCTGTAAATCTCTACAGCATTTTTCCTTTCATTAGTTTCTAGACAATTAGGAGATGTTTTTGAGATTTTAAGCAAATTCAGTCTTATTTGATATTTCAAACATTTACAAAATTAAGAAATTGAAATTTTCGTACCATCTTGGGATTTTATGTGGTACATCAATGCAAATAATTATTTAACTGGATAAGTAATATTTAACACAAGTTCAATTTTTAGAATGAGAAAGTATATTAGAAACAGAAAGGAGTAGGGGAAGAGCAAGTGAGTTATTGACGAATAGAGATCTAATTTTCCCTGAAGAAAACATCACACTGTAACCTTCCTTGCTCTTTTTCTTGCCAGTTCCATAGAAAGGATCGGAAAAAGAGAAAGCAAAAGAGGATTGAGGGAAAATCAAAGATGGAAAAGATAACAGACAAAAATATAAACAGCAAGAAAACAACACAGTAAAAGACAGGACATTAAGTTTCTCGCTGTTTGTGGGCAAAGGAATGAAAACAGACAAATACATAAAAATGAAATGATAAACTAGATGGGAGATTAGAGAGGTAAGTAGTGTAGGCAAAAAAAAAGTTGCTCAAATGCTCTCTCACCTTCAGTAATTTAGCTCAAGTCTTCATGAACAAAGTTACAGTTGAAGATGTAATAAATGCAAGTTTAGGATCTCACCTCTGAAGAGGGTCAGCAGGAAAGAGGTCTGCAGAGCTAGGGTGTGGCGCAGAGCTGGATCCAAGTAAACCAGCTTTCGTAATACTGCAAGACATGGCAACACCAGGCACTGCATGCACTAGACAGAGAAGATATACACAATAACGGTTTATTGGCAACATACATTCAAATTTCAACAGAGTTAAGTGCTTTAGTTATTAATTCCAATAAATGTAAAGAACAATGTGAAAGCCTGAGCAGCTGCATCAGCTTCTGATAGATTTTTGTATTATTCTTTAGAAGAGATATCATTAATTTGCCATTTTGATGCATCACTCATCACAAGTAAACAATAAATTTTTCCAGTAGGAAAGAAAAGCATCTAATTAGAACTCAAACACCACATCAATTCACAAACTCAATCGTCAGGCAAATGTCATCTAACAAATGCAAATGAGTTTTTACTTCCCTCAATACAAATGGCAAGAACGATCAATATGGTTTAGAGACAAATATCTGAAAAACAGTTACTTCAAGTGTTATTAAACCTAAACAAAGAACTAAGACAACTTCTGATTCATTTCCTCTAATTTAAATTCACACACAAAAAGCTCTGCATATTTGTACAATTTTTTTGCTCTCTATTGAAAATAAACTAACAATGCTGTAAATCTCTACAGCATTTGTCCTTTCATTAGTTTCTACGTAATTAGGATATTTGAGATTTTAAGCAAATTCAGTCCTTTTTTGATATTTCAAACATTTACAAAATTAAGAAATTGGAATTATCATACCATCTTGGGATTTTGTGTGGTACATCAACGCAAATAATTATTTAACTGAATAAGTAATATTTAACACAAGCTCAATTTTTAAAGAATAAATTGTTCACAGGATGATTTACTGCTTTTCCATAAATGCCTGAAGTCCACCATGACAGTCTGTATTTTTTAAGTGGAAAATAACTGCATAATTCGGAGGTGCAAAGGGATTTTTGTGTACTGGTAGATATGCGTAAAAGGCTAGCAGGCAGGTGCAGCACAATCATGAAGGCTAATGGGATACAAACTTTATAGCAAGAAGAATTGAAGATAATGCTGCAATTATACAGGGCATTGGTTAGACCACATTGTGAATGCGGTGAATGGTCTCTTTATTTAAGGAAGAACTAAAATGGAGAAAGGAGCCAGTTGAGGAGATTTATTGGGGCAACATCTGGAATGAACAGGTTGCCTTTTGAAAAACTATTTCTCTTCAGATGAGCAAGGAGTGAACTGATGGATGTTCAAAAATGGTATTTGACAAGGTGTATTCCCTCCTATGTTTGAGTCCTGACATACTAGGTGCTGTTTTCAAGTTAGGGTTCACTCATGGAGGACTAGGTGGAAGGAAAACTTTCTCTCAGAGAACTGAGCAAGACACTACTTCAGAAGACAGTGAAGGTAGGGTCACTTAGTATTTTTAAGGGTGAGATGGATTGAATCTTGTTTGGCAGGGGAATCAAATGTTATCAAGGGTGGATGGAAATATGGAATTTGAAATACAAACTGATTAACCATTATCTTATTGAATGGTGGATCAGGCTTGAAGGGTTGAATGGCCTACTTCTGCTCCTAACTCTTAATTATATTCAAACATTAAAATTCTGTTTTAAAAATTTGGAGTTAAAAATTTGATACCAGTAAAAGTGACCTTCAACTCTCAGATATTTGAAAACAATTAACTGGTTCACGAAAATCTTTTAGAAAAATGGTTACCATTCTTAACTACTCGAGCTGCATGTAACTTTGGTTACACAACAATTTAATTTGACTCTTTACTGGTCCAATAAACCACTCAAAAAATTCAAGACAACTGAGGACTGTCAACAATTGTCAGTTATCCCAATTAGCAAACACATCCTCAAACATTTAAGATGGTAGCTCCATGCAGTGTTGTGCTTTCACTCCCTTCATAGACTAACAAATAACATTCAGGCTTTTAAAATGGGCAAAAGTCAAAAGGAGAACTCCTTTTTTTGTGCAGAGAATTGGAAAGTTAAGATTTTAAAAACCAACTATACAAAATCTTTCACAAACCATGACTCTGCAATCACATTGGCAAGTATCAAAAAACAAAGGAATGAACCTGATTTACGTACCTTTCCATTTCTGTGCACACTTTCATGTGCAAATGAAACAATCTTTTCTACGATGCCCTGTCTTTTCAAGACTGCATGGAGTTTGGCATCTGTAAGTAAGCCAAAAAGAAGTAATTTTGAATAAAAACAAGGTGTGATCTGGAATGGACTACCTGAAAGGATATCGGATCCAGATTCAAGAGCATTATTCAAAAGATAATTGGATAAATACTTGAAAGGAAGAAATTTACAGGGTAAAAGGGGAATCAGCAGGGGAATGAAACTAATTAGATATCTTAACATAAAATAGGCACAGATATGATGCATCAAATGACCTCCTGCTGTGTTAAATCATTCTATCTGTTAGTGAATACTGATTTTAAGTATATTATCTGAAAAATATATGTAAACATTTTTATTCACTCATGGTATAGACATCACAATGCAAGGCTAGCATTTATTGCAAATCCTTAATTAATCAAGGAAATGTCAGTGATTTAACTTCTTGCACAACTGCAGTCTGTGCACTAAATTCACTCCTTTATCAGTTAATTACCTACAATGAATTAACATGTTCCATGATTTTAACCCAGTGACAATAATGCAAATGTGATACATGGCCATTTCAGGACAGTACTCCATTTAGAGATAAAAGTGGATGCATTTGTGTTCTCATGCATCTGTTGCCCTGGACCTAGGCAATATGCCGTTGATTTAGGAGAAAAAAACTCTGTAGATGATCCTGTACATGGTATACACTTCAGCTACAGTGTGCCAATGATGCAAAGCATGGATGGGGCATGTTGAAGCCATGCTACTGTACCTGCACCCACACAGCCATTCACCCACACAGCACAGTGATGTGGTTAATGCAGTTCAATTACCAATTAATAGTGACTCTCCTGATTTCTGTGGTCGGAGATGCAGTAATGGTGATGCAACCAAACAGCATAGACAGGTGGTCAGAAGTTCTCATGTTGGAGATGATTGTTACTTATCACCTCATTTGACAAATATAATTTGCCAACTATTAATCCATGATGGGAGCTTGCACAGGACTTGTTCCATTCCGGTTTGAAAAGCTTGCACTACCACAAGTATAATCAATAATGAAAACTCATGACATTTTTTTAACTTTCAAAGTTTTGATTAATTTTTTCTTCTTCAGCCCACAGGTACCAATAATAAACAAAATTGTGAATGCTGAAGATCTGAAACAAAAAGCTACTACAGAGGAACCTCGATTGTCCGAAGGACACGGGCGGGGTGTATTTCAATCAGTTAATCGAATTCCGGATAATCGAATGCTGGATAACAGTTTAACCAAGCATTGGGGCCTAACGATCTTGCTGGATAACCCGATATTCAGACAATCAAATGTTGGATAATCGAGGTGCTTTATACATTAGAAGTAGCAAAAAGGAATCAAGCTAATAACTTTGTGATTTTTATCAAACAATCTTTGCTGCTTCCTTCTTGAAGGCAGTTAACTCCTCATTGAGGGTTTTATTTTATTCATTCATGGATGAGAATGATGGTGGTTGTTATCCCTAGTTGCCCATTAGTGGTGGTGAGCTCCCTTCTTGAATCGGCAAAAGTGAGGACTGCAAATTGTAGAGATCGGAGTCCAGAGTGTGGTGCTGTTAAAGCACAGCAGGTCAGGCAGCATATGAGAAGCAAGAGAATCGATGTTTCGAGCAAAAGCCCTTCATCAGGAATGAGGGTGCAAAACGTCGACTCTTCTGCTCCTCGGATGCTGCTTGACCTGCTGTGCTTTTCCTGCACAACATTCTCAATCCTTCTTGAATTGGTTTGTTGTAGACAGACCCCAAATGCAATTAGGGAGGTAGTTTCAGGAATTTGACCCAGTGACACTGAAGGAACAGAAATATAATTCCAAGTCAGGATAGTGTGTGGCTGGTTCAAATGGTTATTCTTCAAACAATTACTGATGGCAGAAAGGAACAGAAATTCTGAATCAGTATGACTTTTGTTAATTCAAGAGCACTGAATTTGTAATGCTTAATAACCTGTGCAGGCTGCAATCAGATAAGTCATAACAGATCATAAGTCAAACCCAGGGCTTCCTGGTCTGCAATGCTGAGGCTTTATCCAGAAAAGCAAACAATGAGCAGATGCAGAGTTGGTGTAATTGCTGTTTCCAGTCATTACCAGAATCTTTCCTTTTAACTCTCTTGAATCATGTTTTCTTTTAAACTTTATGAGCTTCAACTGGGTACTGCTTACAACATGGCTGAACATGGGCAGAACTGACATTTTGCCACATGTTATCAACATTTATTACTCACATATTATCAGTCATCAGGAATAAGCTGGAATGCTCTCAATTACTCATCCCTCTGCCTGGAAAAGGCCACCTTACACTTGGTGCTTGCAGTGAGTACAAATGAAACAATAAATCTAATATGAAGTGGGCAGTAGTACATGCCACACTTATTAATACTGTGCAATTCCCATTACTACAGTCTTTGCTAACAAGTCTTAAAGGTCAAAAGAGATGGACAAATAATATGCAATTTGCCATAATATTCAGCCCTATCCGAGCATCATTCTTTTTCACTGCATTGAAAAAACTCCAGAAACCAACTTTGCAACGCAATATTTTAAATAAATGTACCAAACAGAAAAACAAAACTGCCTAATGTTTCAGGGTAATGAGATGCAATTATTTAAAAAAACACCGCTATCACTGCACAGGAAGCAGTTACCTTGTGCCATAACAGCCAGTTGCTCTGCTGCAGATTTACGAAGAGACAGGTCAACAGTCTCAGAGATCAGGATTTCACATACTTTACAAGCATTGCTTTCCTACGGCATAAAGAACAACAGAACAATGTTAATCTGAAAATTTATTGAGTTAGATATTTAAATGTGACAGTATGAAGCTAGCAGAGTTGTACATTAAAAAGAGAAAGAATAGTCAAGTTCAAGATATGTCCCACCTAGATTTAGCTTTACAACCCAAGTAACTGCATAATGGTAGATGATGCATCATGACCAACTTTCTTTTACCCAATCCAAATTTGTGGTCTCATTTATGCCACTGACTTTGGATTCTTTCACTAAATGAGAAGTGAGAATGTGAACTGGGTGCATATGTGAACCACCACATGCACTGGGTGAGACAAAAAGCAGTAATTATATTTTATACAGTAGCGACTTGACATATGAATGACCCCGTTCACGAACAATTCTGCTCGTAAACCGATTTGTATGTGAAATTTTGCTTCAACGTACGTACGAAATTCAAGGTACGAACGAAGGTGAACATTTTAAATGACAATGTGATGTCCCATTTTCGGAAAATTCTGCAACAAAGAAAAAAACAAGTTTCTCTGGATCGTTTTCTTGTGGCATCACCAACCTCCAAGAAACGAAAAAGAGAAAAGACTCTGCAAAAAAACGAACAATGGGAAAATTGATTCAGTTCGCGAACCGGGTCCCAGAATGGATTAAGTTCGTAAGTCGAGGCGCTACTGTATATATTACATCACCTACAGTGTGGAAACAGGCCCTTCGGCCCAACCAGTCCACACCGACCCTCTGAAGAGTAACCACCCAGAACTATTTCCCATGCACCTAAACTATTGGCAATTTAGCATGGCCAATTCACCTGACCTGCACATCTTTGGATTGTGGGAGGAAACCGGAGCACCCGGAGAAAACCCACACAGACATGAGGAGAATGTGCAAACTCCCCACAGTCGCCAGAGGCTGGAATCGAACCTGGGACCCTGGTGCTGTGAGGCAACAATGCTAATTGCTGAGCCACCATACCACCCTAACGAATTTATGATCAAAGTAGGGTGGAAGTAGGTTTATGTAACTTATTTAACTGATAGGTGAGTAAACAGTCTCTACAATTATTATCAAAATACCTGTAGCTCGTAACATACAACAATAAATAGGATTTAGAAATTCAATGATTAAACTGACAGATAATATCAAACTAAATTAGGCAGCAAAATCTGAGGTAGTCCCGTAGGAACAAGGCAGTGTCAATTAAAGAATGTAATCGTGAAGTACAGTGGCAAATGAAAGTTAATAGACATGAGTAAGGCACTGCATATAGCACAAGAAAAAACATTGTCATAATTGGTTTCATTAAGGGGCTGGCTGAATGAGCTCCAGAAATATTTGGGCTGCGTTTCCTACACAGCAATAAACAAACACTGCTGCACAACTTTACCCTACATCCTTCAGCTTAAATAGCTTCTGCTACAATCTTGCAGCAAGGACCCAAGTGAATAGGGCATTTTTTCACCCAATAAAACTTCACAGCTGGGGGATAAACGCAGTAGGGACTGAGGAAGGTATGAAATAAAGTAGTCAAAACAGTTGGAGAAGAGAAATAAGGTCAGGAAAAGAAAAAAAAATAAAGTGAAAATAGAATCAAAAGAGAAAATTAAATCATAAAATTTAGTATTTACATGTTTTGCCCCCCAAAATGCAAAAAGTGGAAGGAATAAGACTTTCATAATTGTTTTAGTTAATTTTCATAGGCAGAGATGTTGATTGGGAGTTATAGTACTCAATGGCTGAATGGCCTTTCTGATCAGTAACTATGTTATAAATTACTTGAACTTTCACCTTTAACTTCACATTATATTTAAGAATTATTTAGCTAAAAAGATCTTTAACCTCTAACTACATATTTAACTAAACACAAATATATTCTACACAAAAAAGGTCAACACAGAGACAAACAGACATTTTGTATCCTGTATTTTGTAGTTGAAAGTAGGAACAAAATTGGCAGCTCCTCACCTTGACAATAGATTTGCCAGTGTCTAATTGCAAATCAATAGATTTCTCCAATATGTACAAATCAGACACATAATTCAATATACTTCCTTGCAGCACAGGCAGTTTATTGGAGGCATCTTCTTCATTTACCAGGTGTGGCATCAAGTGTGTAAGAGCTACAGAGCGGACTCTATTGAACAAATAGATAGAACAATTATATCCTTTGACATAAAAGCATTCTGCTTATATTGTCAAAAAAGCTGCTCATGGTTAATTCCAAATGCACATTAAACGTGTACAATAGAAGCCTGGTATACACTAGAAGTTGAAATACTTTGACTCAAGGCAGCCATTTTGATAATGATGAGATTAAAACTAGAAGGTACAACGGAAAATAGTATTTGTTTAGTTAACTGTCTGATCCACAACAACTCAAATTATATTTGAACAATTATCTGAATTATCACAAATAACTAGTCACGATTATTTTTCCTTGTGGTGTCAACGTTTATTCATGAAGTCATCTCTCACTTTGCTGTATATTGAAGCCACAGAAATTCACAACTTCATCAACATGTTCTTGAAAGCAAATTTCTGTGAATGCTCCCCTTTTAAAATCTAATAGAATTTGTGGCAATTTCCCACGTTTTCTTTTGCCCAGAGAAACAATTACAGCAAACTTTGCCTTAACCGGCAAGCTTGATAAACTGACAAGTTATACACTGAAATACCAGAGGTTTACTATACTTTTGTGATCTCCACAATGTCCAAATAGTCATTTAAGGTCACAAGTGACAAAGCTCTCTGCTGGTAAGTTATCATTTAAGTGATTTACGCTGTAAACATACACCTGTTGCCCAACATTTCTGGTACTTAGTGTGGATTTCTTGGTCAACAAGAATACTTGATCAACCGGTACACTCCTAGTCCCATGGGTGTCAATTAATAAAACATTTGCTGTAGTATAAACCTAAATAAAAATGTTCATGAGGAAGAAGCACTTAATGCAAGGAAACAATGAACCAGCAAGGTGGCTTTTATGGCTATATAGATCAAAGCGCTCTTGAAAAAGACTTCAAAGTGTGGCTCAGATTTTATAGTCAATGGTTAGTGAACAGCAGAAATCCTTGGTCACCCACATCATACCTGGCTTTGTTTACTAACGTTGAACGAACTTGCAAAGGAGCATGGTGCCCTCTACTGGCCATCTGGGACTTACATGGATCAGGCAAGAAATGCAAAAAAGATTTTTATTCAACTTGTTCCAACATGGGAGGTGGAACTGCAACCTAGACCATCTAGCTTAGAGAGAGGGACACTACCAGTGCTCCAGCAACCCAATAAAAAGGATGGCTATTTAACCAATGAATCATATTAAGGTGTCTTTCCTGTGACACAAGGTATAGAATCAAACATTATTTTTGGCTAAATGTCAGTTGCACCAACTACTCTGAAGGCTTTTTTGCCATGAGGCTGAGTCTGCCATATCTTACCAAACCCACCTCATTAACCATTGCCCTGTTCACCCTATTCCAGCTCTATTTTGCCACACAGCATTCATCTGCTCAAAGGACTGGTTTCCCTGCTGCCCAGGCTTCCTTAAAAGGCTGTGATGCACCCCAGGCAAGAGGTTGCAATCTAACGCGCTGGATCCCTGCAGCTTGATGTTGTCCGGTAAGGAACATCACATACAAGCAAGAAACTAGACAATTCCAAACATAAGCTTTTATTTATAGCCATCAAAGTGAACACAAACAAAACCAAATAAGCTGCAATTCACACCACAATACGAACCAAATGCTGGCATGATTACCAACAACTATTTTAAATTCCAAATTGTCCACTTTACCCAGCATTCATCTGTTTGGAACAGAGTGACAATCAGATTCTGTCTAGTTTACAGTGCCTGATGTAGCTGAGTTCTGTTGCTAACAAGGAGATTTCCTCCTCTCTGATGCTCCCATTTTCCTCTTCGGAAGCCTGACCTCCACTCTCCAAGTGCCTAAAATGTATCACTTAGTTGCCTGCTCCACTTGTACAGGGCACAACACGCCAGGATGCTATGACACATTCTATCTGGACTATATTGGAGGGCACCTCCAGAGTGCTGCAAGTAGCAGACCCACAACTTAAGCGCCCTACTATCTGCTCCATCACGGTTCTGCTCACAATATGATGAGCAGAATTTGATGAAAGTGCCACAATGGCTGAGTAACCAACACATTACATCAGAAAAAGTACATGACCTTCCCTTCCCATCCCAGACCCACATCAATCATTCAACTTATCACTGAATTCAGGAGCATCCATCATAATACAAAATGACATGAGGAAGCAACATCCCTCTGTTCCCACAGCACCCTTGGAAGTTTCAAAATTGAAGGGACACTTTTGACCAGCATTTGAACTGTGAACATGGTTATGTTCACTTATTTTAGGAGGGGTGAAGAAATTGGAAAATGAATGTAACTGGATTTTGCAAAAGCATGCTTCATATATATACCCTTTCAATTTCCTAGTAGTCAGTTGTCATGGATTCCCTGCTTTCGCCAATCAAATTGACAATGACTCCACCCACCTTGTCCAAGCAGCTTTCCAGTTCCAGTTGCATCTAGCAAATAATGGTGGGAACACAACTTATGGTGGACACTGTCAGCACTGGACTCCGCTCTGTCGCCAGGTATTCCCAACAGACTCTGTCTCCTTTTACCTCACACTTTGTGGGCGGCACGGTGGCACAGTGGTTAGCACTGCTGCCTCACAGCGCCAGAGACCCGAGTTCAATTCCCGCCTCAGGCGACTGACTGTGTGGAGTTTGCACGTTCTCCCTAAGTTTCCTCCGACAGTCCAAAGATGTGCAGGTTAGATGAATTGGCCATGCTAAATTGCCCGTAGTGTTAGGTAAGGGGTAAATGTAGGGGTATGGGTGGGTTGCGCTTCAGCGGGGCGGTGTGGACTTGTTGGGCCGAAGGGCCTGTTTACACACTGTATGTAATCTAATCTAATCTAATCTAAACTACCCCAACAAGCTGTCTCCATCCATCCTTCCCATCACCCAGAACTTTGTCTCCAATTTTTCTCCTTGCTCCAAAGCCCCAAGATTACACCAGAATGAGTTTCTTCCCACTCCTAACCAACGTTTTCATTTAAGTCACTATCCCCAACTTACTGCAAGCCCCAGACCTTACAGCTTAGCTACACTGACTACCATGATAGCCTGTCCACCTACTAAGCAAGGTTAGTGTTGACTATTGATGACAATCTCTCTTCTCCGCAACCTTGGTCTGCAGAACTTTAATGTCTCCTGTCCATGAACGTCGAGTTGCCTCCACTTCTGTCTGCATTGTAGCATGCTGCCTTCAATTTTCACATTTCATTTCCGTAATTCGCTTATCAGCCACAGCCCTGAATAAATAGCCCTTTCCACCCAATAAACAGGCGTGAGTGTGCCCCTCTTCATTAATTGCTTTGCAATAACAGAACTGACTGACGAGGGATCAGAGCTACAACTGATCTCAGTGCAGCCACCCAGCTGACCTATCACGAATACCCATACAGGTTGCACTGAAACTACAGAAATAACCAGAGCCGAAGCCCCAGATTGCATTGCTTCAGAACACCTGACAATGAACAGCCAAGTGGCTGACTGACTCTGCCTGTGCCCAGGACTCAAATTGAATGATCTCTTGATTCTTTATGGCAGAACCCTCTGACTGACAACAGTTCCCTTTTTTAAAAAAAAATTACAGTTCCCATTGACTTAACTGCCGATTATTCCTCTTACACTTTGAGACATGGGCATTTGGTCAAATGACAGATAGTGTGTTTGCTGTGTATACTGTAGGCATATGTTGCAGGTGTGACATTGAATGACACAGTGCCATACAGCAAAGCATCCACCTCACTCCCTCACCCTTCAGAACACCCCCAAAACAGAGGTGTGAGCATCCATGCAAAAGCAAAGTGAGTGAGTACATGCTAAGACAGCAAACTTAGAGCCTCGAAATCCACCTGTTCCATTGTTGAGAGGTGTTTTTCCTTTGTGCAAAGTAGTCTGGCAGCAGTATTACAATGAAAGGTTTCAGTGCACTCCAAAGTACAGTACAGAATTTTACTGTTTTGAACTGTAATTGATCTGAGACAGTGATGTGCTGTGATAATGTTATGAGGTTGGTGCTTGTCTGGTGCCATACGCCTTGGATGAAGGAAAGAGATTGTTGCTACCCATGGAGTGTGTCCTGAGATGTTGGGGAATGCTGGTCAATGCTTAGAGGAGCAAGAAGTGAGCTGGAGGAACAAATGACAAACTGGAGCAGCTAGGTACCCACTCAGACTTTCATATTAGAAGCGGTCACTGTTCATCCTCTCTCCACTGCCTGGTAAAATAGCAAACTGCATATAAATGAGGTGATAATAGTTAATTATGAGATTTTATTCCATGTAAATACGCCTTTCGCTTCTTATTAGCAAGTTTCTTATCTGGCTGTTAAAACCTCAAGCTGAAAATCAACGTTTTTCACATCTGACCTGCATTACCAGTATCATTCAAGGGCTGTGAAGATTCAGCCCATTGTTCCCAGTGGTAGTATGATAGTAACCAAAGGACACAAATTTAGGTGATTATTAACAAGAACCTGAATTAGCAAGAAGAATCATGTTTATTTTCCCAACACAGAAAAATATTGTGATCTATTATGTACCAGCTAGCAAGGCAATCAATGAACCAACATCGTCTACAAAATTCCATGCAAGGACTGCCACAAACACTACGTAGGACAAACAGGAAAAAAGTTAGCCACCAGGATACACGAACACCAGCTAGCCACAAAAAGACACGATCCTCTCTCACTCGTAGCCCTACACACGGAGGGAAAAAAACCACCATTTCAACTCGGACAACACATCTATCCTGGGACAGGCAAAGCAAAGACATGCCAGAGAATTCCGAGAGGCCTGGCACTCCAATCACAACGCCATAAACAAACAGATAGATCTAGATACCATCTATCAACCCCTCAGAAAACAAACAGGAAATGACATCACCACAAACCCCAGGAACCCCATCCAGGACAAACATATAAATAGAAAGCAGGAGACAACAGCTTCGCTTCACTTGAAGGTTGTCACTGATGATGTTACCTAGCCAGGTAATGAAACGTCTGGATATCAAACCTACAGCTCAATGAGCAAACCTACACCCTAAACCTCAACCTGAGCTACAAACCTTCACAAAACTTGCAAGAATCAATACTATTGCTCAAAACAGGACTGGACAAAAACTTGAGAAGGGCAGACAAAGTAGGTTTAGTTGAATTCTGCACACCATTGTTATTCTCTATCACTTTGAACAGTATTTCCTTGATTTCTCCTTTTTTCAAAGGCACCAGTATCAAGTATCAGCTTAGTAGCAAATCCAGCCGTCCAGTGACAAATGGTCCGCCATGTGAAACACCTCGGTGGGAATATGTTAGTTGCCTTGGTGACTTTTGCCCGAGGATTCTCAAGGAGATGAAACTTGGAATGGGACAATTTAGATTGAACAGCTGACTCTACCGCTCAAAGACATGCTTTTTATTTTCCAGCTCAAGGTGAAGATCAAGCCCAAGCATTTCAAACCCTCCAACCTAGATAAGCCCAAAAAGCAAGGGATCCCAATTTCTGGAACAGAAAAGCAATGAACATTTAAAGGAAAAGCTGCAGCTCCATTTTGAACCAGAGTTGGTCACCTCTAGGTACAGAATCCATTTAAAAAGATTATTCAGAATTTTGCTGAGAAAGCAAGAAGTGCTAAAATTAAGATCATAAACCCATAAGACATAGGAGCAGAAATTAGGCCATTCAATCCAGAGTCTGCTCCGCCATTCAATCATGGCTGATAAGTTTCGCAACCCGATTATCCCACTTTCTCCCCATAACCCTTGACACCCCTTGATACTCAAGGCCTATCAATCTCAATCTTAAATACAAGCAATGGCCTGACCTCCACAGCATTCTGTGGCAATGAATTCCATAGATTCACCACTCTCCGGCTGAAGACGTTTCTCCTTATCTCTGTTCTAAAACGTCTTCTCTTTACTCGAAGGCTGTGCCCTCGGGTCCTAGTCTTTCTTACCAATGGAAACATCTTCCCAACATCTACTTTGTCCAGGCCATTCAGTATTCTGAATGTTTCAATTACAGCCCACCTTATCCTTCTAAACTCCATCAAGTATAAACTCAGAATACTCAAACGTTCCTCATATGTTAAGCTTTTCATTCCTGGGACCATTCTCATGAACCTCCTCTGAATATGCTCCAGGGCCAGTACATCCTTCCTGAGATATGGGGCCCAAAACTGCACACAATACTCCAAATGTGGTTTGACCAGAGCCTTACAGAGCCTCAGAAGTACATCCCTGCTTTTCTCTTCAAGTCCTCTCAAAATAAATGCCATCATTGCATTTGTCCTCCTAACAATTGACTCAATCTGCAAGTTTACCTTGAGAGAATCCTGGACTAGAATTCCCAAGTCTCCGTGCATTTCAGACTTCTGAATTTTCTCCGCATTTAGAAAAGAGTCCATGCCTCTAATCTTCCTACCAAAGTGCATGACCTCTCACTTTCCCATATTACATTCCATCTGCCAATTTTTTGCCCACTCTCCTAATCTGTCCAGATACTTGTGTAGCCTGCCCACCTCCTCAAAGGTATGGTTACAGGCTAAATCTAGTACCAGAACAACATTCATCTTAACAAAAGGTAATTAATTCAATCAGGTTCCCATAAATCCCTTTGCAGCGATCCCTAAATACTGTCAGCAGTTGCACTAAAACAAAACAGCCAAACCAGAGAAGTGACTAGTGATCATTAGTTGTGTTCATGCAAGGTGACGTAGATCATCTGAGATAACATCCATGACAATGACTCAGTTGGGGGTTGATTGATTGACAACACTTGCAGATTCATAGTGACATAACCTTTCCACTTAAGCAAAACAAATGACTAATTTCCACAAATGTTTCATGTTCAAAGTGTTCCTGTATACTACAGGCAAGTGCCATAAACACTTGCTGCCAAAGAACCATTAAAGGTTGACACTCCATATAGTCTCACCATAGATATCTGGCACTGTAACAAACGCATTCAGAAGATATTAGGTTGCGGAATAAAATAGATAACCTCCCTGTCAAAACAGAAGCTAACATTGCTTCAATGTACCATTTCTGTAATAAATTGATGGGGAAATAAACTAATACTATAAATCATATCTGGCTACATGTTTACATTGTATCAACTATTTCCATCCCAGTAAATTTCTTTTAATGGCTATGGAAAAGATGCAACTATTCTTTGAGATGAGTTGTAGTTTCAGCCCTGAATGACAGTGCTGTTTGATCGTTGTTGAGCACAAGTGATAGGGTAGTTGTTATGGGGGACTTTAACTTTCCAAATGTTGACTGGGAATTCTATAGTTTGAGTACTTGAAACGGGTCAGTTTTTGTCCAACGTGTGCAGGAGCGTTTCCTGACACAGTATGTAGACAGGCCAATAAGAGACGAGACCCCATTGGATTTGGTACTGGGTAATGAACCCGGCCAGGTGTTAGATCTGGAGGTAGGTGAGCACTTTGGTGATAGTGACCACAATTCGATTAAGTTTACTTTAGCTATGGGAAGGGATTGGTACATACCACAGGGCAAGAGTTATAGTTGGGGGAAAGGCAATTATGATGCAGTTAGGCAAGTTTTAGGGTGCCTAGAATAGGGAAGGAAACTGCAGGGGATGGGCATAATTGAAATGAGGAGGTTATTCAAGGAACAGCTAGTGCGTGTCCTTGGTAAGTATGTACCTGTCAGGCTGGGTCAGGAAATTGTCAAGCGAGGGAGCTGTGGTTTACTAAAGGAAAAAGAAGGCTTATGCTAGGATGAGACGTGAAGGCTCAATTAGGGTGATTCAGAGTTATAAGTTAGCCACAAAAGACCTAAAGAGAGAGCTAAGAAGAGCAAGGAGGGGACATGAGAAGTTGTTGGCAGATAGGATCAAGGGAAAACCTAAGGCTTTCTATAGGTATATCAGGAATAAAAGAATGACGACAGTAAGATTAGGGCCAATCAAGAATAGTAGTGGGAAGTTGTGCGTGGAGTCAGATGAGACAGGGGAAGTGCTAAATGAATATTTTTCTTCAGTATTCACACTGGGAAAAGACGATGTTGTCGAGGAGAATACTGAGATACAGGCTACTGGACTAGATGGGATTGAGGTTCACAAGAAGGAGGTATTAGCAATTCTGGGAAGTGTGAAAATACTAAGTCTCCTGGGCCAGATGGGATTTATCCTCGGATTCTCTGGGAATCCAGGAAGGAGAGTACAGAGCTTTTGGCTTTGATCTTTCTGTCTTAATTGTCTACTGGAATAGTGCCTGAAGACTGGAGGATAGCAAATGTTCTTCCCTTGTTCAAAAAGGGGAGTAGAGACAACTCTGGTAATTATAGAGCAATGAGCCTTACTTCAGTTATGGGTAAAGTTCTGGAAAAGGTTATAAGAGATAGGATTTATAATCATCTAGAAAAAAATAAGTTCATTAGGATAGTCAATACGGTTTTTTGAAGGGTAGGTCATGCCTTACAAACCTTATTGAGTTCTTTGAGAAGATGCCCAAACAGGTGGATGAGGGTAAAGTGGTTGATGTGGTGTATGTGGATTTCAATAGGGCATTTGATAAGGTTCCCCATGGTAGGCTTTTGCACAAAATATGGAAGCATGAGATTAAGGGTGATTTAGTCGTTTGGATCAGAAATTGGCTAGCTGAAAGAAGACAGAGGGTAATGGTTGATGGGAAATGTTCATCTTAAAGTTCATTTCCTAGTGATGTACTGCAAGGATCTATTTTGAGCCCTTTGCTGTTTGTCATTTTTATAAGTGACCTGGATAAGGGCATAGAAGGAAGGATTAGTGAATTTGCAGATGACACTAAGGTCGGTACAGTTGTGGATAGTGCAGAAGGATGTTGCGGGTTACAGAGGGACATAGATAAGCTGCAGAGCTTGGCTGAGAGGTGGCAAATGTGGAAAGGTGAGAGGTGTTTCACTTTGGAAGCAGCAACAGGATTAAACAGTACCGGGCTAATGGTAAGATTCTTGGGAGTGCAGATCAGCAGAGATCCCTGTACATGGATCCCTGAAAATTGCCACCAAAGCTGATAGAGTTGTTAAGAAGGCGTGTTAGTTTTATTGGTAGACAGATTGAGTTTTGGAGCCACGAGGTCATGTTGCAGCTGTACAGAACTCTGGTGTGGCTGCACTTGGAGTATCGCATACAGTTCTGGTCACTGCATTATAGGAAGGATGTGGAAGCTTTGGAACGCATTCAGAGGAGCTTTACTAGGATGTCGCCTGTTATGGAGGGAAGGTCTTAGGAGGAAAGGCTGAGGGACTTGAAGCTGTTTTCATTAGAGAGAAGATTGAGAGGTGACTTAATTGAGACATAAGATAATCAGAGGGTTAGGTAGGGTAGACAGTGAGAGCCTTTTCCTGGGATGGTGATGGCTAGCACAAGGAGGGGTGATAGATATAGGACAGATGTCAGAGGTAGTTTCTTTACTTATAGTAGCGGCATGGAAAAGCCTTCCTGCAATAGTAGCAAACTCGCTAACTTTAAAGGGCATTTAAAATGTCAATGGATAGACATATGGATGAAAGTGGTATAGTTTAGATTAGATGGGCTTCAGATTGGTTTCAGAGGTCAGTCCAATATCGAGGGCCGAAAATCCTGTACTGTGCTATAATGTTCTATTGCAGTGGGAGCCATATCATTTTGTTCCCATTGCTTCTCATGATTTTACTGTCATTAGAATTCTAGATGTTGTGCAACAACTAATTGGTGAATTTCCAAATGCCTTTAAATTTTATCCTTGCAACATATTTCTCTTTTAGTGATTAAACTTTGAAAGTTGATATGCAATTGGTGTACAAAGTCGTGTTTTTCAAGCATCATCTCTGCAACTATCGGAAACAACTTTTTGTATGTTTGTTCTGCAAATAAACTAGAATGTTCAATTCCACATTGACAGGATTCAAAGAAGTAAGGTGGGTGCAGGTTGTATGGAGAATAAGCAGAAGGTAGACAAGTTAAACCAAATGATTTGTTTCTGTACTGGAAATTCTGTGTAAATCCATCTGCTGACAGGACAATGGCTAATTGCTATTAAAGAGAAAGAACAGCAAATTTTACTGCAACCTATATTACTTCCCACATTACCCCATTTACCAGCAGAGAAGTCTGGCAGGTTAATGTAGATATGTAGAAACCATATGCCAATTATTTGAAAGTGGTCTGAAGGTTCCCTTGCCCTGTGGCTAAACACATTGCTCAGGTAATGGAACTTCATTCAGATAGCCTTCGGAGATTTGTATGCCAGCATGCATCCTGTTGTGATAACCTACATCTTTGAACTCAATTGTGCAACATGTTGAGAGAACAATAAATATCATAACTTTCACTTTTGGAATTTACCACTGACTTTTTTTCTGCTTTTCTATAGTTAGATATCTTGAAGGTGAAAAGTAAGGTGTTGATGATAATGGAGTGCTAATAGTTTGATTTTAATCTAAGACCATGCATTTCCAAAATATAACATGCAAGCATCTGCTTTTCACTGTCGGAATTACCTCGTGTGAATTTGAATTCTAACGGCTTTAATTTTTCTCCCACCAGCCAACTAAGAAAATTGACTTGCTAATTCTTCTGACTCATTTTTGACTTGAGATCATAATAAAGAAAGTAGAAAGTATACAATTTGAGAACATTTACTCAGCAGACGGTTCTTCAAAGAGTACTTTTACAATAAACTTACAGCAGAAAAAAAGCCCAGGCCTACATCAACATTCATATTCCACACAAGCTTCCTTCATCTTACTTCACCTCACAGTATCAATATCTTTAGTGAGGCTACTGTAGAATCCTGGCAAAACAGTAGCTAATGTGTGTACAGCAGGATCACACAAACAACAGCAAAGCAGATACTGTAATTTTGATTGAGGAACAATAATTTTCCGAGATAACTATGATATCCCTTCTTTGGTCTTCTTTGAAGTGACATCCATTGGAAGATCTGATTTAAAAACTGATTAATTTTTCGTGTGTATTTTTAGGAATTTGCACTTAAATTATGACGAAACTTCAGAAGTTCGTAACTGGCTATTTCCAAAGAATTTGAAATAACATAGAAATTAGGAGCAGGGGTAGGCAATTCAGCCCTTTGAGCTGCTCCACCATTAACTATAAGATCATGGCTCAACTTATCCTGGTCTCAACTCCACTTTACTGCCTGCTCCCCTAAGCCTTTTTCATCAGACACACATCTATTCCTTTCTTGAACTGGTTGATTGATTTTGCCTACAATGCACTTTGGGGCAGAGTTCCACAGATTCACAACTCTCAGGGATTTAGTTTCTCTTCATCTCAATTCTGAATCTACTTTCTCTCAGTCCATATCTATGACCTCTTGTTCGAGACTGTCCCACAAGGGGAATCTTCTGTTCAACATCCACCTTATCAAGACCCTTTAGTATTTTATATACCTCAATCAAATCCCACCCCTCATTCTTCCAAACTCCAGCGAGTACAAACCCAAGCTATTCAACTGTTAGTTGTATGACAACCCTTTCATCCCTGAAATCAACCTGGTGAACTTCCTCTGAACTGTCTCCAGTGGCACCACATCCTTCCTCAAAATGTTCCTGATATGTTCTCACCTTATGTAATTACAACACTACTATTATAATCCAGTCCTTTTGCAATAAATGCTAGGATTCAATTTGCCTTTCTTATTATATTCTGCACTTGCAACCCACTTTCTGTGATTCATGTACAAAGACACCCAAATCCCTGAGCTTTGAATCTGCCTCCCATTTAAATAATAATTTGCCCTTTTATTTTTCCAGTCAAAATGGACCTCACACTGGTGCACATTAAAGTTCACCTCCAGATGCTGACCCATTCTCCTAGCCTATCAATATTCATCTGTAAATTCTTTATCTCCTCCTCACTACCTCTTTCCCATCTATTTTAGTGTCATCCGTGAACTTTGCTATGCTCCTGTATTGCTATGTACTCCGTTCCTGCATGCAGATTGTTTATATAGGTTAAAAATAATGGCGGTCCAAGAACTAAACCCTGTAGCAGCCCACTAGTTACAGACCACCATTCAAGAAGAACCCATTTATCCTGCCCCTCTGCTTTCTGTCAGTCAGCCAGCCAGTCAGTATTCGATCCAAGCCAATACTCTTCACCTAACCTTCTGGATCAGTCTTTTACTCAGCACCTTGTCAAATGCCTTTTGGAAGTCTAACTAGAGCACATCCACTGGATCAAAATTAGAGTGGTGCTGGAAAAGCACAGCAGGTCAGGCAGCATCCAAGGAGCAGGAAAATCAACGTTTCAGGCAAAAGCCTTTTATCAGGAATGCTCATTCCTGATGAAGGGCTTTTGCCCGAAACATCAATTTTCCTGCTCTTTGGATATTGCCTGACCTGCTATGTGTTTCCAAGACCACTCTAATTTCGACCCTGATCTCCAGCATCTGCAGTCCTCAATTTCACCACATCCACTGGATTCCCATTAGCCCTCTTACTGGCTACAATCTGAACGAACCCCAGCAAGTATGTGAAGCACGACTTGCCCTTCATCAAACTGTACTGACACTGGCACGATGTCGTGAATGCAACTGCTTGCATTTTCTAACTTGATGAAACGTACTAGCTGCATCTCAGTTCAATGCTAAAGAGAGTGGCTTATTTTAAAATAAATTACAGTATGCTTACAAATGCAGCTTGCTCATAAAAAGTCGAAGAGATGCACGAATCCTGGCTGTGCGTGACAGAATGCCAGCTGTGTCTTCATTGCATGGTTCACTCAGTGCAAGGATGCATTTTCCTAGTGGATCTTCAGTTGATGCAAACCCCTGGAAAAAGCACATTGTAACAAGGCATGGGAAGACCTCAAAACTGTAACAATCCCCTTTCATGACTGAAAAGCAGGTACTCAAAAAACTTCATCTGCAAATTGTCTGTGATGTAGCCAACCCTAATGGGCATTTATCAGGGCATGCAGTAAAACTCTCAAGTTACATGGTCATCCAAAAGGATTGGAGAAAGAGAAATCAAAACATTTTCTCAATGGAGAAGACTATGAGTTGTGGAAGAAAAAGGAATTAAAGCTTCCATTCTTGAAAAAATTACTCTCAGTTAGAATACAAATATTAAAAGTTAATAGTTTGCACATGGAGAATAGTTAAGTCTAATGGAACACTGACATGTATTGCAGATATGAAAATGAGGAAATTAAACTTCAGCTTGTAAAAAACCTCGACCAGACTCTGTGTGGGAATGCGTATGTTGTGGTTCTGTTCGCCGAGCTGGGAATTTGTGTTGCAGACGTTTCGTCCCCTGTCTAGGTGACATCCTCAGTGCTTGGGAGCCTCCTGTGAAGCGCTTCTGTGATTATTCCTCCGGCATTTATAGTGATTTGTATCTGCCGCTTCCGGTTGTCCTATAATAGTAGTGTTGTCCCAGTCAAACTCATGTTGCTTGTCATCTGATTTTGTGGCTACTAAGGATAGCTGGTCGTGTCGTTTTGTTACATTACTATTATAGGACAAGCCAAACAGAGAACAGCCAGGGAATTCCTAGAGGCATGGCATTCATCCACAGATTCAAATCAATAAGCACATCGACCTGGACCCAATATACCGGCCACTGCAGCGGACAGCCGGAACTGACAACCGGAAGCGGCAGATACAAATCATTATAAATGCCAGAGGAAACAACACAGAAGCGCTTCACAGGAGGCTCCCAAGCACTGAGGAGGTCACCTAGACAGGGGACGAAACATCTGCAATACAAATTCCCAGCTCGGTGAACAGAACCACAACAACGAGCACCCGAGCTACAAATCTTCTCACAAACTTTGAATGCATATGTAGTTGTCAGCACCACAGTTCACAAAAGAATACAGTTCCGAAGAACAGTCATTAACTCTGTTTTCTCTTCAGAAGTGCTTCCAGACCTGCTGAGTTTATCCAGCAATTTCTGACTTTGTTGATAAAGGTATTATGCTTCATATGTGATGTAACATCTCAAATACTCTGTAGTTTGAGTCTCTTATTTTAAAGAAAGGATATTGATGCATTGGTTCACAGTAGGTTTCATAGATTGATCCCTGGAATCAGCAAATTGTCTTATGAGGAAAGAGTTTTTTGAGGGATCATTTCACTGAAGAATATATGAATTTTGAATTTGAATTATTGTTGTCACGTGTACCTAAGTACAGCAGAAAGATTCATTTGCAAGCAGTACAGGCAGATGATAGTAAGCAAGGACATAACAGATCAGAATGTGCTTAGAGGGAGGCATACAGGTTACATTGTACAGGAGGTGCAAGAAACAAATCAACATTATTCAAAGTTAATAACGGTAGAACCTGTTGGTGCACGTGTTTGAGCTTCTGCATCTTCCGACAGAAGAGGTTGGAGGAGAGTATTACCGGGGTGGGAGGGGCTTTTGATGATGTCGGCAGCCTTTCCATTACAAAGCAAAGTGTAAATGGAGTCCATAGATGGAAGGTTGACTTCCATGGTCTGGGCTGTTTACACAACTTTCTGTAGCTTCTTATGGTCCTGGGCAGAGCAGCTGCTGTACCAGGCTATTATGCACCCGGACGGTATGCTTTCGATGGTTCATCTGTAAAGGATGGTGAGGGTTTTTATGGACATGGTGAATTTCCTAAGCCTTCTGAAGAAGAGGAGGCGTTGTTGCACCTTCTTCACCGTCGCATCTACATGGGAAGTCCAGGGCAGATTGTCGATTATTGTCACTCCTGGGAACTTGATGCGCCCAACCTCTGCTCTGTTAATGTTGAACGGGGCGTGTTCTCCTCCTTTCTTTCTGAAGTCAATGATCAGTTCTTTTGTTTTGCCGACATTGAGAGAGGTTGTTATCATGGTACCATGCAGCAAGCCCTCTATCTCCTTTCGGTATTCTGATGCATCGTTGTTTGATATTCGTTCTACTACAGTGGTGTCGCTAGCAAACGTATAGATGGCGTTCATTTGGAATTTAGCTAGATAGTCATGGGTTCACAGGGAGTACAGTAGGGGGCTGAGAATGCATCCTTGGGGGTTTCCAGTGTTGAAGGTTATCATGGAGGAGATGCAGTTGTCTATCTCCACTGATTGTGGTCTATGGATCAGGAAGCTGAGGATCCAGTTGCAAAGGATGGAGCTGAGACCCAGGTCTCAAAGTTTTGAGATCAGTCTGAAAGGGAGTTGAAGGCAGAGCCGTAATCAATAAGTAGGAGTCTATGGTAGGTGTCCTAGTTGTCCTGATATTCCTGAATAGTCTTGGCAAGTTAGACGTGAAAAGATTATTTCCTTTTATGAACACGTCCAGAAATAGGACATACTATTTCAAAACTAGGGGTTACCAATTTAGGAGAGATGTGACGAATAGTTTTTTTTCTCCGAGTCGAGAGATGTTGGAACTCTCTGCCTCAGCAGGTGGTGGAGAGTCACTGAATATTTTTAAATGTAGGTTTGATTTATTCCTTTCCCTTACACGAATTTAAGGTCATCAGGGCAAGGGGGAAATATGGAATTTGAAATACAAACATATCAGCTATTATCCTACTGTATGGCAGAGGAGGCTCAAAAAGAGCCAATTACCTACTTCTGCCCATGATTTTTATATTTGTATACTGGACTTGGACTGAGTGTAGCACAAATTTCCAAGAAAGCTTTTGTTATTGAAAAGGTTGAATTACAAAGAAGGGTTGCATAAAGTTACCCTTTATTTACTTGCATAAAGAAAGCATTTTAAAATGTTTAAGGGAACCAATAGAGTTGACACAAGGTATAGATTTTCATTTACAGGTGAATTCAAATCAAAACAACACAACCTTAAAAATTGAGCAGGGTCATTTAGGACTTTGCACATACAACTGATCGGGAAGAGTTGAATTAAGATTCCAAAAGATCATGTACCCTGAGTGAATTGATAATTTCTGGATGGGTTTGGTTAAGACACTCTTGTTTGGTAAGGATATTGTAGAATATGCAGCAAATACGGGTAAATGGAATTAATTGAACAACGCAGCAAGCGCGAGAGGTTTAATCATCCTACATACATGGTGGTCAGAGATGTGATGATGATGTGCACTCGGATGATGATGTGCACTTGACAAACTAACTTTGTTAAAATGGATGAAGTTTACCTATTAAAAGGCAATGAAACAGACATTTTATATTATGTTGATGGCGATTTCTTGCACACACATGAAAGAGAAGCTGCATGATAAACCTTCTTTTCACCCAAGGTCCAGGAAACAATGTCACCGATGTACAATGTTCCGTAGGAATATTAATTACAACTGACCTTTTCAGATCTTGGTGTCACTTGATAACAACACATGAGCATGAAGGATCAATGAAGAGGTAAAAAATGACAAGGCTACAGTTTAATCATCACTGCTATAGCACCAACTATTCTCGACTGAAATTTTAAGCATGTGACAGGTTCTGAATAAAGTGGAAAATATTCTAGATACTCAGGAATTTAAACAGTACCTGAGAATATATTTAAAAATGTTATTTTTGCTAACTGTTTCTAAAATCTGAGATATTGTATTTTCCAGTATGAATAGAATGATACTGAACTGGACTTTCATTTTGACAACTTTAACCCTTCAAAGGTTTATACAAGGCAATTTGTCCAAGAATTGGAATTCAGGAAAAGTCTAGTATTTTAATATATTAGTGCTTTTGTGCACAAATATATTGGTTATAAGTTAGAAGTATTATTTGCTTGGTCAAATAGTATACCATATTGAAAGAAGACTCCATGCTGTTGCTATCCCCAGATCACAGATAAATTATGTGTCGAATAAAAATCGGGAGGAAAAGGCACTACATTAAAATGTATCTACTGTAACATGTCTAAAATTCATTTTTGCTAAAAAACAATGCTACTCCTCTTACGCTATTAGAGTACTGTTTCACAATTTTGTAGTTACAATTTACCTGCAATATTGGAATCACAGGATATAACGCTTCAATTAACTTATTCCAGCTGAAAGTGCTCATTATCAGGCGGCTCTGCAGTAAGTAAATAAGTATTTCTTTTGCTGCACTGTTCACCTGTAAGACAATACAGTAACATCTGCTGTTAAAGGTAAATTCTTTTAAAAATGTACATATCCCTGGCAAATGAACCAATAAATCCAAGCTGAGCTAATATGGAAAAAAGTAAGCTTCAAGAAAGCTTTTGAGACAAGGGAAAGATCTGACATAATCGAGGATATTTACTGAGGAAAATGGGCTGAATTGACTCATGCTGCATCTTAACAATTGTGTGGCTCTAAGATTTGCAAGATGAAGATGGTGGAAGGCACTGCTGCAATGGCTGAACGGAGGCACAAAGAAAACCAAACATCAAACAGAGGGCAAATTCTGGAACATAAAGCTGCAGAATGTAAGCATGTGGAAGATAAAGTAATAAGAGACACCTGCACAGGAGGAGGAAGATTTTGAATCAATGACATGGAGAGGATGGAACATAAATTTTGCAGAAGACCATGAGATAAAAGCTGAACTTATGTGGAACAGAATGGAGGATATTATTGCTGGTGAGTTAAAGTAAGTTTTTGCTTATCAGAAATTCGATCATCGCTAAATTCTGTAAACAAAGGCCAGCAAGTAAAGCAAGTGGCTGTCAGAATACGTGTTTGTGCATAGCAAACATTGTAACTTTCCATACATTACTGCTTCTTCACAGGTCTGTCACCCAACCAAATAGCATCTCTGAACATTTTACTCTGAAAATAATGTATAAGTGAAAGCATCTGTAAACTCCTTGTGCAAATTCAATAAAATATTAATAAATCCATAAATAATTGAAAACTGATTTATGGCCTTGTATGTCACAGCGACCTATGTGGAGGACAAATAAAGAAAAACTCCAAATGCTGAAAATTTGAAGTAAAAACAGAAAATAATGAAAATTGCAAAAATGTTAGACTTCTTTTCTCTTTTCAGGTGTCGACACATCTCTGAGTATCCAGCATTCATGTTTCTAATCCTTAGATTTTACGCAAGAAATAGTTTATCTTTACTTTTTTTTCCATTAAGTCACAAATCCTCTCCTCTTAAAAACAAACTTAACAGTAATCAATAATGAAATAATCTTTACAGCTTCCTCCAGTTCCTATCAATTATTAACTTTTTTTTCTGTTTAAATTAAATTATTGTTCTCATCAGTAATTTGCTCCCCCAGCTTCCAGCTCTTCATTTAACCCCTTCCTGTCTCACTTTCAGGCTTTACAAATAATTACAACCTCATTTCCAATGCTTCATCAGTTATGTTTCTAGACCAACTTGATAAATTAAGGCTCATAATGTGGTAGAGAATTGGACAGAATAGAGAAAGTATAGAGTGGAATGGTTAAAGAAATAAAAGAGGGACAAAAGACATGGACTAGCGGGTTAAACGAAAGTAGCATTTCTTTGTACATATTAAACAATCTAAATAGCTACCTGTTGATTTGGATCCTGTAGGCCGAATGTACCTATTTCATACAAAACCCAGGCATGGAGAAGGAAATTAATACCATTAGAACTTGATAACACTGGCTTGATAACATTGTGGATTCGAAGGCAAACCTTCAGAAGAAAAAAGTTTTAAAAATTATGAGTGTTTCAAAACCAATTCTGCATTTCAATAATTGCAAGTCAATGGTATTTCAGAAATAGGCTTAAGAAGAAATATGTAGTCTATTTACCCACAAATTTTATGCTAAATCCATCTCCCATTCTGTATACATTAAGAATAATATTAATAGTAATCCATTAACCATTCTGCAGTTCAAAGCTAGTCTTATTTTAGCTAAATGCTAGTAGTTACAAGTGAATTTAAGAAGGCCTGGACTAGCTGGGCTGGCACCATAAATGCAGTGTTGTGGAATACTACACTCTTAAAAATACCATATATTTGATGAAAATAAGAATAACACCTGTCTCCTTGTATAGGTGGGTGCAAATAAATCATAACACACTGAGGAAATGCTTTGGAAGACTTGTGATTTTTGGGCCACCATCACCATCATCAGAAATAGATTATTCATTTATTGTATTGCTGCATTTGTGGCTTCCTATGCACAAATTATTAAATTAAGTCACTATTTTTAAAAAGGTCATTCCTTGACAGTGAAGTTCTTGACATGTCCTAAAAATGGTCATACAAATTTAATTTATATCTTCACCTCAGCTTTGGTAGACTCAGCCCCAAGCTCTTTTACTGGTTCAAGTTTATCTAATATTTATTATGGACTGAAAAAAAATCCCCTCATTTTCATTCTTCACAGCGAACTCAGAAAAACGTTCAAAACACAGTATTAAGGTTTGAGTTATCTTCATACTACATAACCAGCAGACTCAGTTTTTCAATGCCCAAGCCTCCTACCAACAATCTTTACCATCCTTATTCATCAACCCGAATCTCTCAAAGTCTGAAAGGAAGTGTGGCTGATGGTCACTCTCTGTCCTGCCTTGTTCAGACTGTCCTCCTTTTCTGTAGACTTGATATGCACTTTAATCATCCTGGCCTCATCTTCTGCCAAAATGCAAAACTCTCGAACAAGGTTTAGAGTTTTACAACATGGAAACAAACTATCCTGTAATTGATATTCTTGCTGCTTATTATGAGGATCCTCCCACTAACTCGTCTAATCAACAAATCTTCCAATCCTTTCTCCCTCATATACTTATTTTGCTTTCTCTTAATTGCATAAGTAGTGAAAGTAACATCTACAGGTAGTTAACAGATGAAGCTGTTTCTTCCCACCTTCACGAGTTTTAAACAGCAGCGATAACATTCGGCTTTAATAATTGGCATGGCGTGAGACAAAAGTTTCAGGAGTATTTTCCGACTCTCAGCTTCAATTAGTGGACTGGCATCTACAGATTTGGAACTGTGGAAAAAGAAACACAAACAGCAACAATAGTCTTCAAAATTTCCAAAACATCTGTAGAAGACTATTCTGACCACAATAAAACTCTACAACTAATAGTGTAAAACAAATATATTTTCCAGTATTAGTATATCTATAGCCTTAACACCCTAGTAGTTGAATTGGTTAAATTAACAGCACAAAAACTGAGAAGGTAGTGTAAAATGGAGTGGGTGAATTCAATGCCAAATCAGGCATAGGCAGAGAAATAAAGACAGGAAGAAAGAATGGACATAGAAAGAGAAGTAAAGTGAAAAAAACTAGGAAAGAGAAAACAAAATTTGAAGTTATAACTTGTTAAAATATCTAACAATTCAAATCTGAAACAGTGAGACACAACACTTTCAGCGACAGAGTCAGGAAGACTATTTAGTAGTAATTACACTGTCGATCGTGTACAGTTCTGGTCAATTGTGTACAGTTCTGGTCACCGCATTACAAGAAGGATGTGGAAGCTTTGGAAAAGGTGCAGAGGAGATTTACTAGGATGTTGCCTGGTATGGAAGGAATGTCTTACGAGGAAAGGCTATAGGCCTTGAGGCTGTTCTCGTTAGAGAGAAGGTTGAGAGGTGACTTAATAGAGACATACAAGATAATCAGAGGGTTAGATAGGGTGGACAGGGAGAGCCTTTTTCTAAGTATGGGGACGGCAAACACGAGGGGACAACTTTAAAGTGAGGGGAGATAGGTATAACACAGATGTGAGAGGTAGTTTCTTTAGAGAGTAGTTAGGGTATGGAATGCTTTGCCTGCATCGGTAGTAGATTCGCCAAGTTTAAGTGCATGTAAGTCGTCATTGGACAGGCAAATGGACATACAATGGAATAGTGTAGGTGGGATGGGCTTCAGATTAGTATGACAGGGCAGCGCAACATTGAGGGCCGAAGGGCCTGTACTGCACTGAAATGTTCTCTGTTAATGTAAACGGTACCTAGCATGAAACAGACAAAATTTAATTTTGTTATTTAACTCGGAAATACAACAACTTCACATCTAGTGATGTGTTTCATTGAAGAGGCAAAGAAGAAACAGGTTTTTATGCATAACTATTGGCAGTATGGCACAAATTGGACAGCAGATTTTGGATATATGAGTTTAACTGTGTAACAGCAATAGCTGATGCACTGTTTGCACATAAGTAACTGAGTTTCATTTGCCTCAATACTATTTTGACATCAAATTAGGGGTGTGTGTCTTGATATATTTACTTTAATTGCAACATAGAAACTTATTTATCAAAGTTGCACGTATTGTGCAAAAAAAATTATATTTTAATTGAAAAGGCATTCCTCCAGGTTAGTCTCCAAGTTCATTTAGTCCATATAAAAGTTCTTATAACCTTAAGTTTCGTACAGATGTGGTGTGATATTTAAATTTAATGTCATAGTTACAATTACTTGTGAAGGCCTATGAGCAAAGTAAACGTGCCAGATAGAACTCGAGGAAAGTGGGGAAGGGCATGAAGGAAAAGGGATGTGCATGAGAACAGGGCTACAGGGGAAAACTTGATTAGGATTTAGAAGCAGAAATAAGCTATTTGGCCCTTCGAGACTGATTTGCCAACCCCTTCTAGTGATCAAATCAGGTAGCATCATCAAGCACTACAGCCTCCAGACAACAGAATATTACGATGAATTTAAAGAAAATAAATAAGCAAAAATTGAAAGAAAAATCTAATATAATAATTTGAAGCTAAATTAATAACTGTTTTACACAACTTCTCCCCTTCAGAAATTGGTGATGAAATGCAACAAACTTCTTAAACACAACTGAGTGGCTTATTAGACGATTGCAGGGAACAGTTAAGAATCAATCACATTGCAGTAGAGTTGGGATTTAAACTCATGTCTCGACCCTGATCCCAGGATTCAAGTGCTCATAGATCCCTTAAAATTAATGTCAAAAATACATGAAAAATAATTGGTCAAATTGTTAATTCATTTACTTTAACAGAATTGAGCAGATTTTCAAACAAAAATTACATTGCTAAGTCTTTAAATCCTAAAATATTGAACAATAACGTTACCTAGCAGTTCCTAGAATAGCGTGGAAGTCGGCCATTCAGTCCACTAAGTCCGAAATGATGCTCTGAAGAGAATTCCACTCAGACCCAAACCCCTATCCTATCCCTGTAACCCTGTATTTCCTATGACTAATTAACCTAGCTTGTGATCCTTGGACACGAGGGGCAATTTAGTACTACCAATCTACTTAACTTGCACAACTTTGGCTTGTGGGAGAAAACCACTGCACCCAGAGGAAACCCACGCAGACATAGGGAGAATGTGCAACCTCCACACAGACAGTCGCTCAAGGCTGAAATCCAATCTAAGTCCCTGGCGCCGTGAAGCAGCAGTGCTAACCACTAAGACACCGTGCATGTCTTAGGCAAATCATCCGCATCCTACATTAGAGTGCATGGACATTTCAAAAACAGTCCAAATAACAATCATTTTCACATTAAGCAAAATAATCTGATTCACTAAACGAATCCAAGTTGTCTTTGACATATTCCAATGAATCAACAGGAGGCATTCCTTGGGTTCTACTAATGAGAAACTGTGTTTAAAGAAGATGCTTTGTCAATACAGCGTGCAATCCTGAAAGTCAGGAAAGGTACAATCTTAATGAGATATTCCCAGTCTTTACATTTTTGAGCAGATTTCAACACATCTAAGGATCATTTTCAGCTGCTGATGATACGGAAGGCAAACCAAAGCGTGGTTTGCAAATTCAATCAGCTCCATTAGATTATGTTCATCCTAGAAAATTAAAAATGCAATTAGGTCAAAAGGATTCTTTTCACCAAAAATTCTCTGACATGAAGCAAACAACATTACACGACAGACAGCATTTGACAAGTTAAATCATCACTATTCCACTATAAAAGATACATCAAAAATCGCTGCCAAAATACATCACAAAATAAAGGACAATTTTAGATTACTTCTACATGGTTTAATGCAATGATGATAATAAGTGGGCATTCTAACTTTTCTGCATGTTACAACAGTTGTATAAAACTTTTTAAAAAAAATATAAATTCCTTTTCAAAAAGATAATTCATGCAGGATATTTGATGACTTATACTCAAAATGTATCTCCACTTGTTGTACAAATTGCAGTTACAACTATTTAAAAAAATGCAATACTTGTCATCATCAGCAGTCATAGAGATGTACAGCATGGAAACAGACCCTTCAGTCCAACCCGTCCATGCCGACCAGATATCCCAACCCAATTTAGTCCCACCTGCCAGCACCTGGCCCATATCCCTCCAAACCCTTCCTATTCATATACCCACCCAGATGCCTTTTAAATGTTGCAATTATACTAGCCTTGACCACTTCCTCTGGCAACTCATTCCATACACGTACCACCTTCTACGTGAAAAAGTTGTCTCCTAGGTCTCTTTCTTACCTTTCCCCTCTCACCCTAAATCTATGCCCTCTAGTTCTGGACTCCCCGACCCCAAGGAAAAGACTTTGTCTATTTATCCTATCCATGCCCCTCATGATTTTATAAACCTCTAGAAGGTCACCCCTCAGCCTCCGATGCTCCAGGGAAAACAGCCCTAGCCTATTCAATCTTTCCCTATAGCTCAAATCCTCCAACTCTGGCAACATCCTTGCAAATCTTTTCTGAACCCTTTCAAGTTTCACAACATCTTTCCGATAGGAAGGAGAACAGAATTGCACGCAATATTTCAATAGCGGCCTAACCAATGCCCTGTACAGCCGCAATATGACCTCCCACCTCCTGTACTCAATACTCTGACCAATAAAGGAAAGCATACCAAACGCCTTCTTCACTATCCTATCTACTTGCAACTCCAGTTTCAAGGAGCTATGGACTCCAAGGTCTTTGGAATGCATTTGGAAAGGCAAGGACAGATTCAGGATGGTCAACATGGCTTTGTACGTGGGAAATCATGTCTCACAAACTTGATTGAGTTTTTTGAAGAAGCAACAAAGAGGATTGATGAGGGCAGAGTGGTAGATGTGATCTCTATGGACTTCAGTAAGGTGTTCGACAAGGTTCCCCATGGGAGACTGGTTAGCAAGGTTAGATCTCACGGAATACAGGGAGAACTCGCCATTTGGATACAGAACTGGCTCAAAGGTAGAAGACAGAGGGTGGTGGTGGAGGGTTGTTTTTCAGACTGGAGGCCTGTGACCAGTGGAGTGCCACAAGGAACGGTGCTGAGTCTACTGCTTTTCATCATTTATATAAATGATTTGGATGTGAGCATTACAGGTAGAGTTAGTAAGTTTGCTAATGACACCAAAATTGGAGGTGTAGTGGGTAGCAAAGAAGGTTACCTCAGATTACAATGGGATCTTGATCAGATGGGCCAATGGGCTGAGAAGTGGCAGATGGAGTTTAATCTAAAATGTGAGGTGCTGCATTTTGGGAAAGCAAATCTTAGCAGGACTTATACACTTAATGGTAAGGTCCTGGGGAGTGTTGCTGAAAAGAGTCCTATGATTTGAGGATAATGTCTACTCAAGGTTGCACATTTCTGTTATAAGTCTTCTACTTTAGCCTACACAGGTTATTGGCCACGTGACAGGACACCACACAGGGCAGTGGGATCAGATAAGCAGGATTGGCTCGCTTTCCTTTCCGGTTATCATTGAGGCACTGGGACTCAGAGTGATGCAGCTTCATGAACAAGTTGTCACAACTCTGAACAACTTCTTCCAGCCATTAAAGTCCATACTACTCTATTCAAGGGACAGCTTCAGACCTTCGGTCTCTTTGAAGTATTTTCTTTGTCCTTCCCTTAAATATTAGCCATTTCAGATTCAGATCAAAAAGACTATTTCTGACCATGTAATCACAGAGTCCTGAAGTTTACTTTGCATTTTACTTGAATATTTGTGGATCTAGTTTCAAGATGGAGTCTAGTGTTTTTTTAATGGTCCTCCCAGCAAATCTGGACGCACTGCTGACGGATTTTCTCTAACACTCTAATATAACACTGATACACGACTCAGATTTTGCTGCAACACAGAAGCATAACACTGTGTTCACTAAAACATTTGCTGACCTCTGGATAGTGTTCACACTAATTTTGATTTTTGTCTGCAGACCCCCAAGGTCCTCGTGTAGTGACTTCCAGGACTAGAAACCAATGATGCAAGATACTTTGGCTCGCCAATCACCTTACACGGACCCTCGGATCGGCAGCGTAGAGGGAATATTGCTCACAGAGATGATCATTATTAACACTCGCTGCTAGTCTGAAGTCATCCAAGGTAGTCACCTATCTCAATAGCTGCACTACCGTTGTGTAGGAAGTGCTCAATATATTGCAGAGGCTCTCCTTTAACGTATTGTTGAAACGAGCAATAGTAAGAAACAGAGTAGGGTCAGATGATGTAGAATCTGTGTGGGTAAAAGTGAGGAACCACAAAGGTTAAAAAAAAGGTTGGAGTTAGGTACAGGCCTCCAAACAGCTCCCCCAGGAGCTGGGGCATAAGATACACCAGCAGATAGAAAAAGTGTTTAAGAAAGGCAAAGTCACAGTGATCATGGGAGATTTCAATATGCAGGTGGACTGGGAAAATCAGACTGCAAGAAAAGGAATTTGTATACAAGATGGCTCCTTCGAGCAACTTGTGATGGAGCCCATTAGGGAACAGGCAATACTGGATTTAGTGTTGTGCAATGAGGCAGATTTGATAAGGGAGCTTAAGGTGAAGGAACTCTTAAGATTTGGAGATGCCGGTGTTGGACTGGGGTGTACAAAGTTAAAAATCACACAACACCAGGTTATAGTCCTACAGGTTTAATTGGAAGCACACTAGCTTTCGAAGCGTCACTCCGTGTTGTGTGATTTTTAACTCTTAAGAGGCAGTGATCATAACATGATTGAATTTACTCTGCAATTTGAGAGCAAAAAGATTGAATCAGAAGTAACAGTATTATAGCTGAATAAAGGCAACTGGTAGGAGCTGGGTAGAATTGGCTGGGAGAGAAGCTGAGCAGGAAAGACAGTGGAACAGCAATGCCAGGAGTTTCTGGGAGTAATTCAGGACACAGCAAAAATTCATCCCTAGGAAAAAGAAACATGGCACAAGGTGAGACAACCATGGTTGACTAGGAAAGTCAGGGATAGCATAAAAGCAAAAGAGAAAGCATATAATGTGGCAAAGGGCAGTGGGAAACTAGAAGCTTACAAAGACCAACAGAGGGCAACAACAAAAAAAGAAATAAGGGGGAAGAAGATTAAATATGAGTGTAATCTAGCCAGTAATATAAAGGAAGATTGTAAGAGTTTATTTAGATAAATAAAGAGCAAAGGAAGACAAAAGTGGACATTGGACTACTGGAAAATGATGCTGAAGAGATAGTAGTGGGGAACAAGGAAATGGCTGAAGAACTGAATAATTACTTTGCATCAGTCTTCACGGTGGAAGACATGAGTAATATCCCAAACATTCGAGAGAGTCAGCTGGCAGAGCAGAGTATGGTGGCCATCATCAAGAACAAGGTGCTAAAAAAACTTAATGGTTTGAGGGTGGATAAATACCTGGACCAGACGGACTAAACCCCATTCCTCTAAATGAGATAGATGAAGAGTTAGTGGAGGCGTTCATGGTGATATTGCAGGAATCGCTAGAGTCAAGGAGGGTCCCAGAGGACTGGAAAATTGTAAACTCGACACCGCTGTTTAAAAAGGGAGTAATAAGGCCAGAAATGGAAAATTACAGACCAATTAGCCTAACCTTGGTTGTGGGGAAGATTTTGATGTCTGTTGTGAAGGATGAGATTTCTGAATACTGCGTGTGGTAAAATAGGGCAAAGTCAGCAAGGTTTCAGCAAGGGAGGTCATGTCTGACAAATCTGCTAGAATTCTTGGAGGAAGTAATGAGCAGGTTAGACCAAGGAGAGCCAATGGATGTTATCTACCTGGACTTCAAGAAGGCCTTAGACAAGGTGCCACACAGGAGACTACTGAGTAATATAAGGGCCCAAGAAACTACAGACAAGGTGCTAGCTTGGATAGAAGCTTGGCTGTCTGGCAGAAAGCAGAGAGTGGTGATGAAAGGATACTTCTCAGGATGGCAACTGATGACAAGTGATGTTCAGCAAAGCTCAGTGTTGGGACCACAACTTTTCACTTTATTCACTAACGATAAAGATGAAGGAACTGAGGGCATTCTGGCTAAGTTTGTAGATGATACAGAGGCAGGTATTGGGACAGGCAGCATTGAGGAGGTGGAGAGGCTGCAGAAGAATTTGGACAGGTTAGGACAGGGGGCAAAGAAGAGGCAGATGGAGTATAATGTGGAAAAGTGCTTGGTAAGAAAAATAGAGGCATGGACTGTTTTCTAAATGGGAGGAAACTTTCAAAGTCTGAAGTGCAGAGAGACTTGGGAGTTCTACTCTAGGATGCTCTCAAGGTAAACCTGCAGGTTGAGTCAGTAGTTAAGAAGACAAATGCAATTTTGGCATTTATTTTGAAAGAATTTGCATATAAAAGCAGGGATGTACCTCTGTGGCTTTGTAAGGCTTTGGTCAGATCACATTTGGAGTACTGTGTGCAGGCCTGATATCTCAGGAAGGATGCACTGGCTCTGGAGTGGTTCAGTGGAGGTTCACAAGAATGGTGCCAGGAATGAAAAGCTTAACATGTGAGGAACGTTTGAGGACTCTGGGTCTATACTCGATAGGAGCTTAGGAGGATAAAGGGGGATTCTAATTGAAACTTACAGAATACTGAATAACCTGCACAGACTGGATATTGGAAAGCTGTTTCCATTGGTAGGAGAGATTAGGACCTAAAGGCACAGCCTTAGAGTAAAGGAAAGATCCTTTAGAACAGAGATAAGGAGAAACTTCTTCAGCCAGAGAGTGGTAAATTAATGGAATTCATTGCCACAGAAGGCTGTGAAGGCAAAGTCATGGAGTATATTTAAGACTGAGGTAGATAGGTAATTGATTGTTAAGGGAATCAAGGGTTACAGGGAGAAAGAGGGAGAATGGGGTTGAGAAACTTATCAGGCATGATTATATGGTGGAGCAGACTCAATGAGCCAAATGGCTTAATTTCTGCTCCTATGTCTTATGGTCTTATGTAAGGAATATTTGATTGACCAGATGTTGGTTGATAGATGTCCTTTATTTTGGCAACAGAAGGACAGGATGAGTTTCTTGTTTGCAAAATTTCAAAGATCCGAAGCGGCTTGCAAATCTGGTGGAGAGAGGTTAACGACAATGCAACCATCAAAAGCTGTAGATGATCATAAAGTGGTTTCCAAGAGATCACGTTAATGCAGACAAAAAAAGGTCAGTTGGTCTCTGATGGAGACGAGCAGCCAATGTTAGCTAGTTTGTGAATAGAGGACCTTGCTTAATCCCAGCCCAGAATTATTGAGGTGCTACCCTCTTGTTCATCACAAGTAAAATCCCAACTCACATTATCATGAATCACCTCCTTCCTGTAGCTGAGAAAATTCTCCCAAAGGCAATATGGCTTCAGGCCTTTCAGATCAATTTCCAGCACAGTTTGCTTTGCCAGACAAACCCACAATAGAGGTCAAGAAACTACTAGAGACTTTTTATTATATTCATTGCCATGCCCTCAACTCCTGACTTTATTTGCAGGTTTTGGCAATCCCACTAGTGTTGGAATGTGTAAGAAATTTAATCGCATTCCTGGAATTGCTTCACAACGATTACAGCTAATACGTGCAACCTTTGGCAAATCTCTGGTAGCATCTCTCTTACATCATTATTAGGGAGAGTTATGCAAAAGAATAAAAAAAACTCTCTTCTTAATTAAAATTTCTGAAAATAACATCAAAATCACATTGCGAAAAATAATGGTCGAATGTTACAATGTTGTAAAATAAACTCTCAATGATGTATTAGACCATGAGCCTATGACCTTTTGTACCTGTTGAAGTACAGCAATACCATGAGATATTCTTTTGTGTCACTGACTGAGAGAAAATAGGAACTGCTTTGTACTTTCACTGTAAATGTAAAATTCAATAAATGTTTTCAAATAAGGTCAACATTAGTAGTAAATACCTTGCGGTCTCTGAGAAAAGTACACACATTCTCCATTGATTGTATTATCTCGGTTGCATTCTTATATATCGTATAATGCTCCTGGCTGATCTGCTCCAAGAAGACAGTGACAGACTCATGAACGCTGGGATAGCTGAAACGGAATGATAGATCCACGGACAGAAAGTACAGAACATTTCCTAGGTTCTGAGGCAGGAATTTTCTTGCCTATGACAGAATTACAGATCTTGAAGTAAGTCACAAATATAATAAATTCCAGCAAGATATTACAAAACTATTACTTAGAAAGCATCTTGCTAAGCCATTCGAGGACATTTGATTAATTCTACATTACATAAACAGTTTTTGAAGTGGCTCGTACTGAATTTCACAAAATAGTTACAGGTTTGATTCAAAGAATGATCAAAGAATGACCAAAGAATGATCAAAGAGCTACTTCCAATAAAACTACAACTTTAATTTAGTATTTCAGATACCTTGTTGCAATTATTTGCTGAATTTAGACAGCAAGTCCTTCTAAAATAATCCCTACACAAACATTTAGACATTTGACACATGCTTCCCCCAACACACTGTCAAATTATACCAAGGGTTCGAATAAGAAACATGTTTAGTATTCTCAGGTTAAAGGAAGAAAAAATAATAATCTAAGGCTCCTGCTTCTATAATGACTCCTCAGAAGTGGATATAAAGTCTGATAAAGACAGCAGCACCAGACTGAATTGTGCACAGTAAAACAGTTTATTGACGCAGTTTATGCCATTGACCATTGAAGTGTGACCACCAAGATCTGTTCAGTCTCGTGGGTACGGGATCAGAAGTCAGGGATGCTTTTGAAGTAGCAGAAATAAAACAGGCTATTCTTAAAAATCTGTACTGCTAATCTGAATTTTGACTCTAGGAACTCCCAAGTTATGATCATGGGAACATGAACAGCCAGAAGTGTCATTGGTGGGAGTGGAGAGGGCAGGTCGATGCTAGATACCAGCTTAAGTAAGAATACTTCTGAGTTACATCTTTGGACCATTTATTGATCATTAAAACTGCTGACATGAGCTGAGAAAGCATCTACATCCAACAAGTTAATTTCCAGTATCGCAGCCATAGCAAGCGCAAGTTGAAACTTATTTCCTTCTTTAATGGGATGTGGGCATCATTAGACCTTTCTAATCTGGAGGGGGAGAGCGAGAGCGACACAGACACGCAGAGAGACAGACAGAGACACAGACATGGAGGCAGAGACACAGAGAGGGAGACAGAGAGAGTGGGAGAGACACACATGAAGACAAATGGAGAAGAGACAGAGAGAGAAACATACAGAGATAGACCAAGAGGGAAAGAACGTGAGAGGCACAGAGAGACAGAGACAGGAACAGACACCGCAGAGAGACAGACAGTGATAGGTAGATAGGTAGATAGGTAGATAGTTAGATAGTTAGATAGAGATTGATTGACAGACAGACAGAAATAGAACACAGACACACACAACACACACACACACACAGAGTGAGACAGAGACACATGGGGAGACAGATACACACAATTACAGAGA
>NC_057713.1:79516500-79525888 GCF_004010195.1 Chiloscyllium plagiosum | reverse complement strand
GACAAGAGAGATGCAGAGAGGGAGAAGCAGAGATACACAGAGAGAGCTAGAGAGAGGCAGAGACACAGAGGGTGGGGAGAGACAGACAGACAGTGAGACAGAGAGAGAGAGATGGACATAGAGAGAAAGACACATAATGGGGTAGAGCGAGAGGCAGGGAGCGAGTGAGACATTAAAATATTCAATGACCATATCAAGCTTACCAAATTATTCCTAACCACACTAAGAATTACACATATCAGAAACAAAACTTATAGCTTAAACAAAATTCATTTATTAATACTGTAAGTGTTGCACAGCAAAGCTAAATAATTTTCAGACTGCAGGCCTGCCATGAGCGGTGTTCCACAGAGATTGGTGCTGGGTTCTCTTTTGGTCGTTATTTCTATAAACGATTTGGATGAGACAGAGTTCGGCATGGAAGACTGGCTAGCAAGGTTAGATCTCATGGAATACCAGGAGAACTAGCCATTTGAAACCAGAACTGGAACTAGCTTGAAGACAGAAGACAGAGGGTGCTGGTGGAGGGTTGCTTTTCAGACTTGAAGGCCTGTGACCAGTGGTGTGCCATCAAAGGATCGGTGCTGGGTCCACTGCTTTATGTCATTTATATAAATGATTTGGATGTGAACATAGGAGGTATACTTAGTAATCTTGCAGATGACACCAAAATTGGAGGTGTGATGGACAGCAAAGAAGGTTACCTCAGAGTACAATGGGAACTTGACTAAATAGGCCAATTGGCTGAGAAGATGGAGTTGGGGAGGTCATGTTGCAGCTGTACAAGACATTGGTTTGGCCATAGTTGGAATATTGCGTGCAATTCTGGTCACTTCCTAACTGAAGGATGTTGTGAAACTTGAAAGGGTTCAGAAAAGATTTACAAGGATTTGGCAGGGTTGGAAGATTTGAGCTATAGGGAGTGTTTGAATAAGCTGGGGCTGTTTTCCCTGGAGCGTCGGGGGCTGAGAGTTGACCAATGTCCTGTACAGACGCAACATGACCTCCCAACTCCTGTACTCAATATTCTGACCAATAAAGGAAAGCATACAAAACGCCTTATTCACTATCCTATCTACCTACGACTCCACTTTCAAGGAGCTATGAACCTGCACTCCAAGGTCTCTTTGTTCAGCAACACTCCCTAGGACCTTACCATTAAGTGTATAAGTCCTGCTATGATTTGCTTTCCCAAAATGCACACCTTGCATTTATCTGCATTAAACTCCATCTGCCACTTCTCAGCCCATTGGCCCATCTGATCCAGATCCTGTTGTAATCTGAGGTAACCCTCTTCGCTGTCCACTACACCTCCAATTTTGGTGTCATCTGTAAATTTACTACTGTACCTCTTATGCTCACATCCAAATCATTTATGTAAATGAGAAAAAGTAGAGGGCCCAGCACCGATCCTTGTGGCACTCCACTAGTCATAGGCCTCCAGTCTGAAAAACAAGCCTCCATCACCACCCTGGTCTTCTACCTTTGAGCCAGTTCTATATCCAAATGGTTAGTTCTCCCTGTATTCCATGAAATCTAACCTTGCTAATCAGTCTCCCCTGGGGAACCTTGTCGAACACCTTACTGAAGTCCAAATAGATCACATCTACTGCTCCACCCTCATCAATCTTCTTTGTTACTCCTTCAAAAAACTCAATCAAGTTTGTGAGACATGATTTCCCACGCACACAGCCATGTTGACTATCCCTAATCAGTCCTTGCCTTTCCAAATACATGTACATCCTGTCCCTCAGGATTCCCTCCAACAACTTGCCCATCACCGAGGTCAGGCTCACCAGTCTATAGTTCCCTGGCTTGTCTTTACCGCCCTTCATAAACAGTGGCACCTCAAGTCTTGTTTGTCAACCTCCAGTCTTCAGGCACCTCACCTGTGACTATCGATGATACAAATTTCTCAGCAACTGGCCCAGCAATCACTTCTCTAGCTTCCCACAGAGTTCTCAGGTACACCTGATCAAGTCCTGGGGATTTATCCACGTTAACCGTTCCAAGACATCCAGCACTTCCTCCTCTGTAATCTGGACATTTTGCAAGATGTCACCATCTATTTCCCCCACAGTCCAAATCTTCCATATCCTTTTCCACAGTAAATACTGATGCAAAATATTCATTTAGTATCTCCCCCATTTTCTGTGGCTCCACACAAAGGCCGCCTTGCTGTTCTTTGAGGGGCCCTATTCCCTAGGAGAGAGCGAGGACTGCAAATGCTGGAGATCAAAGCTTAAAAATGTGTTGCTGGAAAAGCGCAGCAGGTCAGGCAGCATCAAAGGAACAGGAGAATTGACGTTTCAGGCATATTCTCTCCCTAGTTACCCTTTTGTCCTTAATATATTTGTAAAACCCCTTTGGATTCTCCTTAATTCTATTTGCCAAAGCTAGCTCATGTCCCCGTTTTGCCCTCCTGATTTCCCTGTTAAGTATACTTCCACTTTCTTTATACTCTTAGAAGGATTCACTTGATCTATCCTGACTGTACCTGACATATGCTTCCTTCTTTTTATTAACCAAACCCTAAATTTCTTTAATCATCCAGCATTCCCTATACCTACCAGCCTTCCCTTTCACCCTGACAGGAATATACTTTCTCTGGATTCTTGTTATCTCATTTCTGAAGGTTTCCCATTTTCCAGCCGTCCCTTTACCTGCGAACATCTGCCTCCAATCAGCTTTTGAAAGTTCTTGCCTAATACCGTCAAAATTGGCCTTTCTCCAATTTAGAACTGCAACTTTGTGATCTGGTCTATCCTTTTCCATCACTATTTTAAAACGAGTAGAATTATGGTCGCTGGCCCCAAAATGCTCCCCCACTGACACCTCAGTCACCTGCCCTGCCTTATTTCCCAAGAGTAGGTCAAGTTTTGCACCTTCTCTCGTAGGTACATCCACATACTGAATCAGAAAATTGTCTTGTACACACTTAAGAAATTCCTCTCCATCTAAACCTTTAACACTATGGCAGTCCCAGTCGATGTCTGGAAAGTTAAAATCCCCTACCATAACTACCCTATTATTCTCAGAGATAGCTGTTAATACATCTAAAAAAATGCTGTTGGTTCATTCCTTTTTAGTCAAAATCTGGAAGAAAACATCAGCCTGCTTGAACTGATGATTATTTTTTCTCCTGGAAGGACCCATTGGAAATATTAACAATGCACAGACTTTTCCCAGTAGTCACGAAAAAAGTTCAATAACTCTTACAGAAAGCATATCACTCATTGTAGGATTTTACAGCAATTTGAAACAATACAGAATTCTCAAGGTGGCTGCCTCGTTAGTCTCAAGTCCCCTTGCACAAAATCACAATATAAACCTTGATTTTGATCAGTGTACAATTAATCTGATAGATTGGCAGACCTGCATTTAGACTGCCTGGTTTAAAAATGTAACTAGGAAGAGTCAGCCAATATGACACAGGCCTCAATTTATCACTAAAATGCACTGAAGGCATCATGTTGTAATTTTATTCTGCTCTTAGCCTCAGATCAGTGAGGCAATGTTTGGCAGTGGACATTATTTGTTAATACATACACATAATGATACCATGCATAGGTCCTAAATGGTGATGACTGTACTTTGTACAGAGGCATTGTGCAGTCCCAATGTGCTGCAGCAAAGGAATTTCACAGAGGTGAGATTGCTTGAGAATTCTGCACTGTTTCTGGTTCCCACAAAACACATTTTATGCAGTGAGTGATGTGCCCTCTTCCCAAGAATTACTAAACCTATTTCCTGGGTGTTTTACATGGAAAAATTCTATGGATTTTATTAGTATTTCCAGAGGTTCACTCAAAGAGGAAATTTGAGATTAGCACAAGTAATATTCTGTCCCATATACCAAGACTAAATAGGAATGATAGTTTGTGAAATGCACTCTTTGTGAATCACACCACAAATATGTAATGTCTATAACCCTCAGGGTTGTAGCTCATCAATATTACTTGAAATAAATAGCTTCAAAATTCTCATCAACTAATATTGCCTAGCGCAGCTCATTATTTCTATTGTGTGTTCCAGTGCTTGCATTCATTGCACTTTTATGTCAGACAGTTTACATGATGAATGGTCAGCTCAGGTGACAATGGTATAAAAGAGGAAGTCATAAATATAGAAAAATGAAAATACACAGGATACAGGATCAATATCTCAATTATTAATATACAGAATAACTACGGCAACCTTCAAACCAACAATACTCGATAACAGAAAAGCACACATGATGGAAACACAGATCTCATTTGACACAAAGTCCAGTTTTTTTAATGTACTGTAAGTAACAGCTAATCTTTGCCTATAACAACCGCGAATGTTCAATAAAATGTATAAAATCATGTTCTCACCTTCTCCACCGGGAGAATTATTTGTAGCAGGCGTATAGTTAATAATGCAATGCTGATAAATGCTAATCGGTGGTACACTATAGCAGTCTCTGACTCCACTGTAGTAATGCTCATATGGTGATAGTTAAGAGTTTCCCCTAGAGCTTCCAAACTTGCCATCAGGCTGTCCATCTATAAACAGCAGGGATGAAAAATATTATGGCTTCTCATACATCAGTGACATTGATTAACTACTTGCTGCAACAGGTGAACCAGGGTCTAATGATTTTCTTAAACAAAATTCAAAAATGCATGGATATCAGCGTGAGGTGGATGAGAAAGGGCCAAATATAAATGTATTAAAAGAAGTAACAATTAAAGCAACTGTTCAAAAACATAGGTCCTTAGATTCAGACAAATCAAAGAGCCATAGACCATTTGGTGCCATGAACTTGAATTGCTCAATTTCAATACACTCTTGGACTATTGTGTTATCTGATAGGTTCTATAAACTTGAATATTGGTTTCAGGCGCGATCTAATCAAATGTTAAAGCTATTTAATAGAGTAGTTATGACAAACTATTTATTCTGGTCAGAGAATGCTGAAGAACAAGGAAACAATCTGAGAATTAGAGCTATTCAGGAACAAAATCAGAAGGGACTTCTTCAAAGAAATGGTTACTCTTTTACTTTCCTTCAAAAATTCTCATCCAAAATGTTGCTAATTCTAGGACAAATGAGGATTTTAAGACTGAACTAGATAGATTTGGTTAGAATAGGATATTGATGGATATGGAGAAAAGGTGGAAAAATGGAGTAAAGATGCAAATTAGCCATAATTTTATTGGAACGAGGGAACAGGCTGAATAGACTATTCCTGTTCTTATGACCCACTCCTAAATCCTGCACCGGGGTCAGGCTCTTTTCACTCAGATCCTTACTGAATTTTCAGTTTCCCCCAAATCCTCAGATTTAAAACTCTCAGCTTTCTCACCTCATTATTGTGCCATTCCTCTTTCACCAACAGCCTTCAGTCCTAAAACCACCTATGCTCCTACACCACAGGCCAAACTTGTATTCCTCCCTTTGCTGCACTATGAAAAGCTATGCATTTAGCCTGTAAAATATATAATATTCTCATTAAGACCTCACTCTCTTTTACTGAATCTCTCTCTCCCCCAACCTGGGTCAAAATTGTGGAACTCTCTACCTAACAGCAGTGGGTGCATACTATACACATCCACTGCAACTTCCAAAGGACGGTTCAAGATAGTACAAACAATAAGGCAGTTCACTGATACCTTCCCAAGGGAAAATAGGTGTGGTTAATAAATGCTGGCATCGCGAGGATGCCCACATCCTATATACAAATGAAAAAAGATGCTCTTTATGATGCATTTCCTTGACCAAGCCTTCGATCATCCTTCCTAGTATTTCCCTCTTTAACTGACTAAACTCATTTAAAATACCTTACTGAATTTTTCCTTGTAAATTCAAATTGCTGTCACTATAATTCTAGTACACCTGTGTTTTTGAATCCTCTTAGCATGGTGCACTTTGAACCGAACAAAACAAACTAATTCAAATATATGAGCACCACCAGTTGTCCACACTTTCCCTTCTATGCAATTTCTAAATTTTATATATATTATCTGGAAGCAAATATATACTGAATATTAACCATATTTCATCTGGTGCTTATAAAATGGCATATTCAAGTACTAAGTATCTAACACCTGATTTTGTGCTCAAGGCAGTCAAAACCTATGCTGTGCAAGACATTACTCTGAAATATACCTGTTCTCCTTCCCAAAACAGATCATTTTGGAAAAACAGTAAGTAATTACTTTGTATGCCTATGTAAATCTTTCCTTTACCTGCATAATGAACTGGTAATACAACATACAACAATAACCTGACTTGCTGATATTTGGCAGTTCTGTGTTAAGCAGAGGCTTTTCTTCCAGAAATGACTGAGACCAGATTTCTAACCAAGCACTGTTCAGGCGCTTATCTGCCAAGATATTTATTAATACAACTGGAAATTGTTTCAGGCACTGAGGAGATATCTTAACATAGCCAGAAAACAGTACAGATTTTTGGTCAGAATTGATGTCTCCATAGCATAGATTTATTCCTGATTTACTACTGCCCTCCACTGGTTAGAGCCAGAATATTCATCAACAGAAAGGGAAGCCGTGAACTAAAAGCTCAATTTGTCCAAGTACAGAGGAACCTCGATTGTCCAAATCTCGATTATCTGAAGATTTCAAGGTGCCACATCAAAGAGGTAAGTGTACTGTTTTCAATTGACCTGTACTGAAGAAGTTGTGAAAATGCAGGCAAAAACAAAGAAACACAAGCATCAATGACTGGATATTTTTAAGGAAAAGGTTCTTACACAACCCATTTGCTAAAGTAAGTGTTTGACAGCATTTCCGGCACTTTACCAGGCCGTTCATTTAAAAAAAAGGGCCGAGAACGCAAACACATTCACGAGGCTGGGCTTCCGTCTTTCTATCGCGAGACCGAGTTCCCAGAAACGGACACTGGAAATGGTCTTGCGATTGTAGCAACTGTTTGGGACCTTGTTTAATGATGGGATTTCATGGGAAGGGTTTAGTTCTTCTCACTTTAACCTGTAATTTGCAGACTGCAAAGATTAGTTTATTTAAATTGCAGACTTGTTAAAATTATAGATTTAAACAAATTCTCCAGTAAAACACAATGCTAAATCAATATAGCTCCCCCTGTTCAAGCTAAAATCAATTATCCGAATAATCAATTATCAGAACAAAATAGTGCCTGCCTATCTCGTTCGGATAATCGAGGTTCCTCTGTAACTGGCTCATAACTATTGTCAGCAAGATTTGCAAATCTTAGACAGAATTTGTACTCGGAGAAAAGGACTAAATTTTAGATTTACCTTGCCCCATGGTAAAACAAAACCCTGCAAAATACTAAACATTGGGAAGAATACCATTTTTATTCAACTTTACTTTATTTTGACTGTGAACAGAATTGAGAAAAAGACTGTTTTACAGTGAAGGCTGAGGAAGGAATTGCTGTATTTTGAAAAAGTAAGCTACTGAAACTTATTGTGCATGGCATTTACACTGTTGCTTTATTCAAGCAGTCGTGAAAGGTCTGTAGATGGACCAGCTCTGGAGCTCTGTCTACAAAGTAAGATTTAGCTGGCAACACGTTCCTAATTCGTTTGTGGAGTTGTGATCAGCCTGGATGCCAATGACTATCGCCTGACAACAACCCATTTGATTGGTTCCTGGGGTAGCTAAACACCCTGCGGGTATGAACAATAGTAGCAGGAGACTTCAGACTGGTGAAAAGGCAGATGTTATGATTCTGTCTAATAAAATTTAGCCAATTTATTTTCTTCCAGAAGTTGCTGAAAGCTGTTGTTTTTAAATGAACCAGTCCCTCTAGGCCTTCAACAAAGATGTAATGTGGTCATTTGTTTTATTTATTTGCGCCACAAGGGCAAGGAAAACTGATAAGTTATCATTGATAAATAAAAACAGAAATTGCTGGAGAAACACAGCAGGTCTGGGAGCATCTGAGGAGAGATATATAGATAATGTTACAAGTGACCCTTCTCATTCTGAAAAGGGTCACCTGACTCAAATGTTAAATCCGTTTCCTCATCACAGATCCTGCCAGACCTGCTATGTTTCTCCAACAATTTCTGTTTTTCTTTCAGATCTTCAATATCCCGAGCTCTTTGTGTTATTTGAGTAACTTAGATCAGTCACTCAGATTGTCTATGGAAAAGAAATTAAGACTATACCCAATCTCAGAGAAACAGTAAGAACTAGGGTAGGTGGCTGGGGGGGCCTGGTCTGAGTTATGCAGTTTCAACTTATTTGTCATATCGGACTCTGTTTATAGACTTAGCCAATAAATTTGATTTATTCAGTTCAAAATCTGATGCAAACAAGCTTAAAAATACAAGAAACAGATAACAACATGCATACAAGTGTACCATGGTCAACTAGCTGAGACATAAGTCACAGTACATAATGAATAGACTTACTAGCCCTTGTCCCACTAGACGAGCATTATTCCAGAGATCTTGACAGGTTGGTTCGTCAAGGAGAAATATCATTTGAAACAACAGTTCCAAAGCACACATCATCATCTTCTGATGACCTGCAAAAAGGATTACTACCAACTTAATGTTTGAAAATACAGTATTCAACAGCACAAAAGATCTGTAAACTGAATATATTAAAAGAGATAGATGGCAAAAAGTTGATTGCACCAGAAAATAACAATTCAAGGAACCAGTTTAAGTTTTTTTTTCTACAATCTGTCCACAAAATATTTAGATACAATAAGAAAAGAAACAGAAAGCGAAAAGTAGTACAAAGGAACTAGATTTTGGTCAAAACTTAAAATACATCACCACCTCCTGTAGTACATTACCATCACTTGTGTTTTCTGTAGAAATAACAATATCACTGCATCATATTCTTAAATGACAGTACATTAGACCTTTCACAGAAAGTAGCCCCAGTAATTGGCATACTCCACAGGAAACCAGTCTCAATAAACAGAAATCCTTGCAAATCAAAGTGCTAACTCCAAATGTAAAAATCTAACATGTAGCATACTTGGGGTTGGACTGAGCTAAGAATATTTATGTTCTTGATATCACCAATTGTTTATTTTTAAATCACTGGCAAACAAATAAGTGTTGGCACAACTATGCTATCATTGAGAGAGGTCTGGCAATGGAAACACCTGACAAAGGGGCTCCCCAGGCATAATAATGGACCATGCTGAACAAGAACTACTTCCCTATATTTCTTCACTTTTCAGAAAGTAAAAGATAATAATCTCTGCCTCGGTGCCAGCAAAACTAAAGAGCCGATCATTGACGACAGAAGGAGGACACACTCTTATTGACACCAACAGAGCTGAAGTAGAGGGGATCGACAGTGTCAAGTTCCTGGGAGTGACAACAACCAACAATCTGTCCTGGACCGTCCATGTAGATGCAACAGTCAAGAAGACACAACAATGCCACTTC
>NC_057713.1:79508745-79516000 GCF_004010195.1 Chiloscyllium plagiosum | reverse complement strand
CTATAACTCGGGGACAAATTTAAGAACAAGGTCTCATTTTTAAGACAGGTTTTTTTCTTTCTTTCAGACAGTTGTTCTCTTCCCCAAAAGAGTGCAAGTTATGTCTGAAATTTATTCAAGGTTGAATTACATAGATTTTTGCTAGACAATGAAGTCATGGGTCATTGCAGGGATAGGGGCAAGCAAGAGACAGAAAAGTGGAGCGGACACCATAACCAGAAAAACCATGATCTTATTAAATAGTAGAAGGGACTCGGATGGCCAAATGGCCTACTCCTATTCCTATGTTGCTAAAGATCTCCTAGATTTCATTACAACACCAGGCGAACTGGGCTTCAACGATTTGAAATTCCATGAGATCACGGGTGCAAACATCATCAAAAGGGAAAAGAGAAGATCTTTTGTGAACAGCAAAGACAATTACTAGCCCAAAACATGTAGTATAGTTTGTGTACGAGGAAGTCAAAAACCTATATCCTGTCAAAACTAAAGTTACAGTCCAACTAGCATAACATCACTAAATTGAAGTGTTTTCCAAGGAATTAGACTTAGTTTTAGCTTTCCAGAAGAAACATTTAATGACATTTGCTTTAGCTGGACTTGCTCTTGTATCCTTTGGTTCAAGTAATTGTACCCACAAAGTAACAAAGTTCAAGCTGGTAAAGTTCAAGCTGGTAACAATGAAGTGAGGGAAATGGGGCTTCTGCAACCTCAGTGAACAAAGCAAAACAAAAGTGTTTCTCTTGAAACATGTGAAAGAATTGTGAAATAATTGGAAAGATTGAGAACAAATGCAAGTTAAAAAACAACAAATTCAATGTCAAATCAAGTGCAGGAAAAACAGTGAAAGAAAGATTTCTATTTCTAGTTTTCACAATTAGCTGTGATGGGAAACCAATAATGTAATCAGAGATCATCATCTCAACTGGGATTCAGGCAGTTTAAAATTGTGTGTTTAATGGTAAATCCACAAAACAAACTCAATCATTATCTTCAACTCTGCTTGTTTGTGTTTATTAAGAAAATAAATTATGGCACTTCCTCCAAAGCAGGTATTTTCAACTTGAACTCAAATATTTGTTGGAGGACTGCAGATGGTGAAGATTAGAGTTAAAAGGTGTGGTGCTGGAAAAGCACAGCTGATCAGGCAGCATCCAAGGAGCAGGAGAGTCGACATTTCGAGCAGAAGCTCTTCATCAGGAATGTAGACACAACACGCCCAGAAACTCTAGCCACACTACCATACACCAAAGACATCTCGGAGATGACTACCAGACTACTCTGATCCCTTGGAATCATGGTAGCCCACAAACTTACCAACACATTGAAAGAGCTACTGATGAACCTAAAGGATCCTATACCAACAATTTACAAATTACCATGCAAGGACTGTAGCAAACACTACATTGGACAGACATGCAGTAAACTAACCACCAGGAAACATGAACACCAACTAGCCACCAAAATATATAACCCAGTATCACTAATATCCTCACATACAGACGAAGAAGGACACTATTGCAACTGGGACAACACATCCATCCTAGGATAAGATAAACAGAGACATGCATGGGAATTCCTAGAGGCCCGGTATTCAAACTGGAACTCCACCAATAAACACATTGATTTGGACCCTATTTACCATCCTCTGAGAAAAAGACCGTTAATGATATCATTCACCTTAACAGACCAAGACACAAACTGAAAGCGAGACAGAACACCAGTGCTTCACCGGAGGCTCACTGATGATGTTACCTAGCATGGTGAAGAAACGTCTGAGAACAGCCTTCCCCCTCACCAAGCAAACTTACAACCTGAACCTCAACCTGAGCTACAAATCTTCTCAAAAATCGCAAAATAGTTTCACCAGTATACACAGAGCAATGAAACATCCAACAGCTAAGAGTAAAATCAAAGCTAGCTTTGGCATCTGAGGACAGCACATATCTGCGTTCAACTTTTTAAAATGGGTGTTGGCTAAATGTCTACAGCCATGACATAATGATTGACAAAACAGACTATTAATATGAGAGAAATGAAGTGCTATAATAGCAAATCCACTTCCATCCCTCATTTACTCTCAAAAAATGCTTCTGGGCTGTAACTTTGTATCAAAGCAGGAAAGAAAATGTCAATTCTTCTTCAGAGATAGCACTTCTCTGCTATTGATCAATCTCTTACATTCCATTATCGCAAAGAACTAAATAAACAGGTATACAGCTTTTCCTAACAAAGCAGTTGCCTGTAACCTCTTCCCAAATGAAGAAAGATGTTAACATTAAAGGCACAGAATTGATTCTACTCCCCTTATTAAATGAACCAAAATTAACAATCAATCTTTACTTCTGAGATATTTCCACTGCAATTTTGTGTAAAGGGCCACAATACAGAATTAGTATTAACATATTACAGCACCCACTTTAAATTTCTCTTTAAAATGGACACTTCACAACTTGTCAAATGGCATTTTAGCTTGCTCCAGAACTGTGATCTTATTAAATTATTAACCAAATTACATAACCATATTCACAACAAACATATTCTACCCATTATAGATATACACACCCGTCCCAGAGTGAGTTGTTCCAGAACAATTACAACACTGACATCTGCCCAACTTTCAGGAAAATTGCCCAGGTATCTTGTTCATAAGAAGCAAGACAAAGGGAACTTGGCCAACTACTGCGCTACTCATTCCAGAAATGCTAACTCCATTCTTCCCAAATGCCAAATTGAGACCCATCTGCCCTCTTGAATAGGCTAAAAGATTACATGATATTATTTCAAAGAAAAACAAGCTAATTCTCCCCAGTGTCCCGATCAATGTTCACCTCTCAGTTTACTTACTTATAAACTTGACAACATCGCTGTCTGTGGAATGTGAGTGCCAGTTAGCTGCCACATTTCTTCAGTCACAACACTGACTACACTTTATAAGTACTTCATTGGCTGTGAATTTCTTTGAAACACTCTGAGCTAGTGAATGTGAGTAAAAATGCCAGCTAAATTCGCTATCCTGCACCCCAAATACCTGATAATCTCAACTTCAATTTCACACCCGTTGTACTGTGGTCTGTAGGATAGAGACTGCCAACCAGAGTGAGCTTTCTAATGATTTTGCATCCATCTTTGGAAAACCTCCATCCAATCAGCCAAGGCTAGTTCTAAGAGTGGAAAGACCATTGCATAATGTAATTTCCAATGAGGGGTACCCTGACAACTATCAAATGGCAGCTACCAACAATGTTCGGATAAAATAAAGATGATGGTATAATGGCAGAATTTTGTTCGGATTTCAACTTGTCTGACACAGTTCCTCCCTTAACCATGGATAAAGAGTAATTTGTGCAACAGTGCTGCACAGCGTTGGGGAACAAAATGTTCCAACGAATTTCGCTTCGCACTCTTAACTCAGCATAGCCTGGCATTAAAACAAAGTGGCAAATTAATCTTGATGACATTGAAAAGTTAAATTGGGCCACTAAGTTCTATTTCAAAAAGAAAATCCATTCTGTTAACCTTGTCATGTAACTTAAATTCCTGATATCCTGAATCTAAAACTTTGCTCATCATTTATTTTCAAACTACCTCACAATCGGGTGACAATTGCAGATGGGATGATACAGCAGCATTAAGCCTCTACAGACTTATACTCAATCTTTTTGTTAATATCCAATTTAGTTTCTCATTTTTCTTTTTAAAGTCATCTCACAATTTATAGATCAATCTACTCTTCCTGTGTCTCGTTTCAAGATATATGTCCTGGTAGTGTTTAAATCTACAGCCCTTTACCAATTTTGCAAGCTGTCACTTGGACCTGGACTGGAGTGTAAACTGGTGAGTTGAATGAACTGCTTACTTTTCCAATGCTAACCCAAACATTAAAAAACACATTTTTTCCTTTCACACAAGATCATAAATCAATGAGGTTAGCTCTAGATTTCAAAACTTTCTGTAATTAATTTTCTTCACATTTCAAGGAATGTAGACATCACTCTCTTTCCATCATCACTGGAAATTACAATGAAAAATTAAAACAGCCTCTGTTTAAATACTATACAATGCGAGTTTGAAATGTTCAAACATGAAAAAGCTTTGAATTCAACTCAGTAATGAAGAGCATGCTCATTAACAAACTTCATACAAGTAGTAATGGATATTCAAGATAGATGTAATCTTCAACGCTTCATCAAACAAAGGTGAAAACGTGTTGGAAAGTGTAGAAATGGAAACTAATAACTCAATAGAACTATTCAGCATGTCTTTCCACAACCAGCAGAGAAAAGATTCAGATGCAGATCCTCCACGAACTTATGGAAGGCTCTGAAGTGATAACTTAGATTCTCTGTCTACATTTCCGTTATTTTCTGGTTTAATGCAGGTCCAGTTGAAGACAATGCAGAAATTTTCATTTTCTAACGAAGATCTGGCATATTAATTAGGAAATTCTGAATTAAATTTCCTGAGACTCCAATAAAATTAAGTGCTGTGCATTCCAAACAAATATAAGCCCTAGAAAAAAGTGCAAGCATACACTAGGCATTGCATATTAACAGAACCAAGTTACATTTGTTGAAGAAATTTCCATGAAAACTGTTCTAGGTAGTATGTCCAAGCAGGATCTCACTTACCTTGACGATACTGCATCACCATCTTGGCCATCTCCTCTGGGACGCTGAACAGTTCGTCCAATGACAGATGGTCTCGGACTGGTACTTCTAAAAGAGGGATTTTGGGAAATGTGTGTCCCCCTTGTTTCCTGAGAATAGGCCACAGAAGACTGCTGTGAAAGTAAATCTGGGGGGGGGGGGGGGGGGTGAACAGTTCGTCCAATGACAGATGGTCTCGGACTGGTACTTCTAAAAGAGGGATTTTGGGAAATGTGTGTCCCCCTTGTTTCCTGAGAATAGGCCACAGAAGACTGCTGTGAAAGTAAATCTGGGGGGGGGGGGGGGGGGGGTAGAAAGCAAAAACAAATTTACAAATCAATTTCTGAATGCTAACCTAACATAGGGATTACATGTTCACACTTATATAATAACATTTATAAAATTATATCTTGGATTAATTAAGGACTAGCCATGTATTTGTAAAAGATAAATTCTCTCTCAATTCTATTCTTACTTAACCATACAAATGTTCCCTCTGATATAACTATTTGAAATTCAGAGCGAGAGCTTAAATTAGGACTCATAATTGTTCCTTCTCAGACAAATCGAATTTGCACTTTCTGGATCTTCTTGATGGTCCCATTCTATACTAAATATCATCATCATCATCATGCTTGCCTGAAGTAGATTCAATTATCTAGCTGAAAGCCAATTAATTAATTAATCACTCTTAACTGCCAAAGATAAGAATAAGCAGACATGTATTAGAACCCTGATGTAACTGAGGAATGAGGTATTTGCTTGTAGTTTTTAGATCTGCAAATGAATGTAAGAAAAAGTAAACAGTGTTTCTATATAATTCAAAAATGAAGAGATATAAAACTGAACATTGGATCTGTAGAAAGTGACTCTCGCAACTTAATAATAAAAATAAGAAGTTAACAAATGAACTAAACAGAGATATTGCAATGGTCTTCACTTTACAGTAAAATGAAGGAAAATCCAAAGGTGATTTTGCAGTGATTTAAGGTCAAGATGATGACAAAGGAAAGCGTTATCCCCTGGATCTACAGCTGAAGCACAATTCACTGTAAGGCTATAGACCAGATATTGTGCCACAGGGATCAGTGCTGGGTCCTCAACTTTTACAAGTAATCTGACAAGACTTGGATGAAGGAACTAAAAATATGGCTGCCACATTTTGAGGACAAAGGTAGAAAAGTAAGTTGTGAACTAGACCTGAAGAAGATACAAGGAGATATAGATGGGTTACATGAGGGAGCAAAAATGGAGTATATGCAGATACAGTATGTAATTAGGAAAGCTAATGGACTATTTTTGTTTTTGTTAGTGGAATTGATTACGTCAAGTGGTCATATTATTCTTCAGTTATACAGGGCACTGGTGAGACCACATCTCTGTGCAGTTTTGGTCAGCTTATTTAAGGAATGATGCAAATACATTGGAAGTAGTTCAGTGAAGGACTGCTACATTAACATCTGGTAGGTTTGCATTATGAGAAAGGATTGAACAGGTTAAGTTTGCATCAACTGGAACAGTGAGTGGTAGCTTAATGGAAATGTATGTGATCTTTCGAGTCCACATGGAATGGATTTTCCTGTTGTGGAACAATGTAGAATGAGAGGCTACTGGTTCAGAGTAATGACTACCCATTTATGACAGAAATAGGCAGAATTTGTTTCTCACATTTCTCAATGAGATTAGACATGTTACTGAATGGCAGAATCCTCCAAATTCTTCTGTTTGTATCTTCATACAAACATTCACAGATTCCTGCTCAATAGCTAGTTAGATTCTCAACATGGGAGGTGGATTTCAAGAAATTATGGGTAACATTTCAGAACCACAAAAGTGTTATGGCAAGGAGGAAGTCATTCAGTCCACTGTGTCCACTGCATCTGCATTTCCTTTCGCTCCTTTTCTCCCCCCCCCCCCAAGATTTCCCAGCCACTAGAGCTCCTTCCACTCTCTCTCCCCCAATAATTAAGTTGAAATAAGTAGTTCACCTTACCTTGTTTTGCAGAAAAGAAGCTGGGATCCCTGTGGAAGTTTAGTCTTCTTTGTAGATAGACAGACAGTTGGGTCAAACAACCTACAGCTTGTTTTGCTAAATATTGTGTTCCATCTCCACCAAATGCCAATTTTGTCATCAAAAGAAGGTTCTGAAAATGGATATCAGGGAAGTGAAAAATTAAAATATGAATTATTATTGTCAAAGCATTGAAAAAAAAGGAGAAAAAGATTGATTAATTGTGTGTAAATCAATGAATGCTAAATCCCTAGGGCTTGATAATCTACATCTCAGAGTACTTAAGGAAGTGACCCTAGAAATAGTGGATGTTTCACAATTTTGTAGATTCTGGAACAGTTCCTACGCATAGCTAATGTAACCCCACTATTTTTTTTTTAAAGGCAGTCAAGAGAAAACAGCAAATTATAAACCCATTAGCCTGACATTAGATTAGATTCTCTACAGTGTGGAAACAGGCCCTTTGGCCCAACCAGTCCACACCAACCGTCCGAAGAGCAAACCATCCAGACCCATTTCCCTCTGACTAATGCACCTAACACTATAGGCAATTTAGCATGGCCAGTTCACAGTGTTCAGTGCATTAGTCAGAGGG
>NC_057713.1:79482705-79504715 GCF_004010195.1 Chiloscyllium plagiosum | reverse complement strand
CAGCAGGTCAGGCAGCATCCAAGGAACAGGAGAATCGACGGTTCGGGCATGAGCCCTTCTTCAGGAAGAAGGGCTCATACCCGAAACATTCATACATCACCTTTTTCCCGTTGATTCAAGTTATGTGGTTGAATAAACCAGTGAAATAACATTTGCTATTATCCAAAAACAGCTCTCACAAAAGATGCACCTGCATCAACTGATTTCTCTTAACCAAACCATAAATGTCCTGATCTAACTGGCAGTTTCTGAAGAAGAACATGTGTGATGCCAAGACATACAAGGCAATGTCCAAGCTGGAAAATGGAATTAGAATGGTTACATGGTTATTTTTGACCAGGGTTAAAAATCATACAACACCAGGTTTTAGTCCAACAGGTTTAATTGGAAGCACACTAGCTTTCGGAGCGACGTTCCTTCATCAGGTGATTGTGGAGGGCTCGATCGTACGACAGAATTTATAGCAAAAATTTGCAGTGTGATGTAACTGAAATTATACATTGAAGAATCAAGTCTTCAATGTATAATTTCAGTTACATCACACTGCAAATTTTTGCTATAAATTCTGTGTTACGATCGAGCCCTCCACAATCACCTGATGAAGGAGCGTCGCTCCGAAAGCTAGTGTGCTTCCAATTAAACCTGTTGGATTATAACCTGGTGTTGTGTGATTTTTAACAGAAATATACAAATTAACATTTAATATATGAAAATGTCTCTTACCTGGACGATCTTTGGACGCTGAAGGAAGATCTCAGCAGGAAAATCCTGCATTATAACATCTTGCAGAAGTTCACACGTATTGCGAACCAAGGTGTGATTACTGCTTTTCAAAGAGCTATTCAAAAATAAGCAGTGTTTAAAAACTACTAACTCTTCAGTTTTCCTCACAACATTCTGAATTTGGGCAGAAGGCCCATGAAACACATACACTCGAACACTGTCTTGTGAAAGCTGAAATCAATTTTTTTAATACTGCTGGAACTTGGAAGGCACATTTTGTTGAAGATTTCACCTTGCAGCGATTAGGACAATTCACAAGAACACAAACTCAAAGGAAAAAAAACTAACATTTATGCTGCATGATGGGAAAGAACCAACTGGTTAGCAAGTATACTCTAATTCATAGAAATATTAGCTGATGTGTTCTTCATGAAAATGAAGGCTGATAGTTGACTACCAGATTGTATTTAAATTTTAAATCAGGGAGGTTGACTCTGATTTCTCAGGATCATACCCTGATCAATGAGTCAACAAACCAACTTTATTGAGTCCAAATAGGTACAGTGTGTACACATAGTCTTTCTATCGTCAAAGAGCAAAAGTCTGTGTATTAATATATGTGCATTCAGTGCACACATGCATCACACTGAGAGCCCAACTGACAACACTAAATTATGTACATTCAGTATTACCCAGCAAATATTATCCAACTGCAGACTAACATCCAATGTTAGGTACAGTGTTGCGAATTTTCAAAGTGTAGGTGAGTTAGGAAATGGTCAGTTCCTGGTTTCTTGCAAACAACTGATGGGACACGCTGTTTGATAAGATCTATCAATCTTTGGGATGAATGGCCTACATATCTGGCATCACAGCAGTATTGACATTCACTGAGTCAGAGTTTTAGAGTGTATAAAGAGTCCATCATGTCTGAATCAGACATCAAGCACCTATCCATTCTAGTCCTATTTTTCAGCACTTGGCCCATAGCTTTGTATGCCATGGCAGTTCAAACGATTATCTAAATATCTATTAAATGTTCCAATGGTTCCTACCTCCATCACCTTTCACGAGGCACAGACAGCAATCATTCTCTGGGTGAAAAACTGTTCCTTAAATCCATCCTGATCATCTGCCCTTTACCTTTAAACAATGCCCTTGGTTACTCATCCCTCTGCTAAGAGGGAAATTTCTTCCTATCCATACTATCTATGGCCCATGTAATTTTGAGCAACTCAATCCGATTCCTACCCCCACCTCCCAACCCCATTCAGCCTTCTCTATTCTATTGAAAACAATCCTCAGCTTATATAGTTTATCTGCATAGCTGAAACGCTCCAACCAAACAACATCTCTGGTGAATCTCCTCTACACCCTATCTAGTGCAATCACATCCTTTCTAGTGCAATGGCTGGAATTGCAGACCAGATAAATCACACCAAACATTTATGTACCAGGACACTTATTTGGCTTCACAATAACTTTTTGTTTTATGTTTGTTGCATATAGCAGTGTGAAACAGCTAGCTTCAATTGTTGATCAAACTTTTAAAATACCTAAATCTAAGATAACCTACGCACTTTTCAGGACCAAGAGGGCTGTCATAGGACCTTTTATGTCTACCTCAAGCCTATCTTTACTGGTCAATATTCATGTTCAGATTCCTGCATATCAATGTGCTAAAAGATTGGCTTTATCAGCAAACATCTAAATAGTGTCCAAGCCATTTGTTCATCGTGCAAGCTTGATGCTGAAATATAGTGTATTAAAACGATGCTGCTCAGATAATTTCTCACAGTATAACATGCAATCTCATGGAATGCCTTTTTAAAAATGTCACAGGTTTCAGTGGAACCTATGCACACATTCAAGCCAGCTAGGAACAACAATACCACAGAGCTCATCACAACAAATAACTAGCAGATAATAGTGGTCCATAAAAGGTGAGATCATTAGGAATACCCTTACATTTAACCTAAATTATGCACCTTAATGGAATACAGCACTTCTTTCAAAAGGTATTTTCCAAAATGTCTACAAAACATGAGTTTCCATTTCATTCACAATTCTGAATTTTTGTTTTTAATGTGAGGGTAATACAAAGCTTTTTTTTAAAAAAAAGTGTTATTTCAATCAGACCACTCTGGATCACCAATGCACTTAAAGGTTTCCTATATGAGTGGAATCACAAAGCCATGAATCATATACATGGCTACTAGATACCAGACCCATTGACTTTAACATCCCAGAGTAATTTGTTTGATGTGCAACATTTTAATGGTTCAAGTACTATTACACTAAAACAAATATAAATGAGCAATATCCATTTTTTTAAACCAGGATTGCAAAACAGCTTTTTAACTAAGTTGAGACTAAGATAATTTATTTTTCCAGTGTCATTCATACAATCCAACTTACTATAACATACCTTGCAGTTGATGAAAGAACATGTCTGTCTGTCATAGTCAGTGTCAACCAAGGAAAGGTGGAATACTTCAGGCATTTCACTGTATCATTAACTAATGGTAAAAAACAAAACCCTTGAAACTGGAGTGCAAAATCAATTACAAAATAACTATATGTTTTAATTTATAATTAATGTCAATGACACATTCAATGCATTGTACGGTATTGAAGAGACAAAGATCCCACTCCAATAATAACTCATAAAACAGTAAATCATTGTTTTCCTATTTCCACATTGTTTGTTTCAGACCTCAGAACTGCAATTTCCATCTCAGAGTTGTCAACTGCATTACTATGTTACACGTAGATTGTAAGACAATAAAAAAGAGAAACTGAAAGAATCTTATTTCTTGAGCTAATAACAGATGTGTTGCCAAACAAATACAAGTATACTAAATTTCAAACAATTGCAATAATTTATAAAATAAGAGAAAATATTACTGATTGGTCGGCAAGTTGACACTGACTGGCCAAGACATTGCCATGGAAAAAGGAACAGGTAACTGTGAGCTCCCTAACTCTTTTGAAACATAACTCACAACAGGCATAAGACTTGAACATATTCCTTTGCCTCAGAGAATAGGTCTCTACTATGTTATTTCTAGCGAACATGCATGACCAATGATTGTTTGAAAGTCAACACTCTTGTTTTTGTCCTGATGAATGCAAATCAAAACACTTCAGCAACAAGACCCTCTTGACAATATTTTGGTTCCTTTCCCTTCCACCTAAGGTGCAGTTATCTTTTCGGTTATCGAAAGATGTCATATGCACTTTTTTTCTGAAAGCACATTACACCAATACATGAAAGGGGGCTCCTGATAATATTTAATCTGAAAGAATTTTCTTAAAAACTTCTCTTAAGACAGTGCAAAAATTCTGTGCTCTACTCAATGGACAGGTGTTACTTCTTTGCTTACATCTATGGGACAGATATTAAAAATACAGTAAAAAAGAATTATCAACCTGCTCAGGGAATTAGCTCACACAAAACAGAACGGGTATATATCATATGACTGACAAATATCAATAAAACAACTTGAAATGGGGCTCTATTTGTGCAATGAACCTCTGCTATTATTTTGACGTAAAAAGATTTAATTTAGTAATGATCAATAACAGTCACTTTATGCACAATCGTGAGCAGACTTTGACTTTTTGAGCCATTTCCTTGCACTTTCTGATTTTTAACAAAACAGTAGAACTTTACAGATTTTATCAAAGGTAAAAGCAGATGACAACGTTCAGATTTCCCTTTAAGAGGAATCATATCCAAAAGTCAAGGCTAAAGTTCAGGATAACTCACCAATTGCTTTCTGAGGCAAACTTCTGCTTTCATTTATTTGACTGTAGCTGCTTTTCTGAAAGTAACCGACCATTTCTTCTTCGAATGTTACAGGTGGTATAGCTATAGAAATGTTTTTAAAAGTTTTATTTTTAAAATATTTGTACAACCTAGATATCATAGATAGGTACTACACTGGACATCACTTTAACATTTCAAACCACAATTTTATATTGTTCTACAAAGCCACAAAATGAACACTGAAAACTTTTCCAGAGGAGATAATTTGACAGGGACAAACTAACAATTGTGGGAAAAAAGGCATATTTTCATTTTCTGAATCAAGTTTGAGTCACCAAACAATTTTGACATAATGGATTCTTTTTTTCCTCCATTTTCTTTGCAATTGATCACTGTAATTCTAAATGCCAATCCTGCAGCAGTAAAATTTATAATTTATATTGTCACCAGTGTGGACATAACCCAACATAATGTGCCTCTGCTTGCAATTGCTATATATATATATATTATGTTTATTAAAAATGGGCACATTTTTATTCCATAAAAACTTACATTAAAAACAGAATAGGTCCTATTTACTAACAATGAGCCTCTAATATTCATATACCCCTGAAGTGCTCCAAGTAAGATCTTTATGTCACTTCCAGTGGTAGATTATGGTGAATACATTCAAATTAAAAGATGTTAAGGTGAGCTATCCAAGCTCCAGTTGCCCATTTACTGGCAGTGTTAAACCTCATCAAGCATGTATCCTTAGATCGTCATAAAGATGTACAGGATGCAAAGAGATACTTCGGTCCAACTTGTCCATGCTAAACAGATATCGTAAAATTTATCTAGTCTCATTTGCCAGCATTTAGCCCATATCCCTCTAATCCCTTCTTAATCACATATCCATCCAGATGCCTTTTAAATGTTGTAATTGTACCAGCCTCCACCACTTCCTCTGGCAGTTCATTCCATACACGCACCACCTTCTGCAAGAAAAAGTTGCCCCTTAGGTCCCATTTAAACTCTTGTCCCCCTCACCTTAAACCTATGCCCTCTAGCTTTGGTCTTCCCTACCCTAGGGAAAAGACACTGATCATTCGTCCTATCCATGCCCCTCATGATTTTTAAACCTTTATAAGCCTCAGCCTCCAATGTTCTAGGGAAAATAGCCCCAGCCTATGTGGCCCCTTCCTACAGCTCAAACTCTCCTATCCAGGCAACACACTTGTAAACCTTTTCTGAACCCTTTCAAGTTTCACAACATCCTTCCAGAACTGAACGCAGTATTCCAAAAGTGGCCTAACCAACGTCCTGTAGAGTAACAACATGACCATCCAACACCTATACTCAATACACTGACCAAACAAGGAAAGCGTACCAAACACCTCCTTCACTACCCTGTTAGCATGCAATGGAATTCCTTTTTGACATTCTTCCCCCACCAGAAGTAAGTGTTCAACCAATTAAATTTAGATGTTCACTGTCCAGGGAAACTGAGATAATACAAAGACAAAGAATAGGTTCCAGCATTTTTTCCCCTCTCACTCTAAATCTATGCCATCTAGTTCTGGACTCCCCCATCCCAGGGAAAAGACAGTGTCCATTTATCCTATCCATGCCTCTCATGATTTTATAAACCTCTAAAGGGTCAGTAAAGCAGCCCCAACCTAATGGTATAACAGAGTGGCTTGCTAGGCCATTTCTAAGGGTAATTGAGAGTCAACCACATTGCTTTGGGTCTGAAATTACATGTAGGCCATACTAGGCAAGGTTGGCAGTTTCCTTCCCTAAAGGACATTAGTGAATCAGATGGGTTTTTCTGATGATTTACAATAGTTTCAGATGGGTTTTTCTGATGATTTACAATAGTTTCATGGTCATCAGTACATTCTTATTTCTAGATTTTTTTTTAAACTGAATTCAAAATTCAACCAGGTCCCAAGAGTTTTAACTAAACTTCTGGATTAATAGTCGAGCAATAATACCATGAGCCCATCATCTTCCCATTGTTTAGAGAGATTTAGTAGGGATACTTGAGTGTTTACACTGTGAAAACATTTAACTTTTATTTCCTCCTTTTTGGTAGATGTCTACTTTAAAAAATAGAATTTGTCTAAATTACTATGGACATGTAAATTATGCATGCTTGCAGGTCATTATTTGATATAGAAGACAAAGCAAATTAAAGACTAAACCTAGATCCAGGTACATAATTGTTGCAAGTGGTAATCTGTTGGTACGTTAGTCTTAGATTTTTGTGGCATAAAAGTGTCAGGCAATGAAGATCGACAAGTATACTGTAGAAAGTGAAGAACTCCAGGTCAAGTTAGGAGTGACTGAGCCACTGAACTCAACAAAGTATACAAAAGCCAACCTGAATTTGGAAAAATCTTGTTTTGCAGATACAACATTCTTTTCAAAGTGGAAGTCCATGATTCCAACAGGAAACAAGCTCTCAGAGAAATTGAACTCAGTAAGGAATCTAGCTTCCAATTCCTACCAGTTACTGCAGCAGTTTTCACACTGTATGTCTTGGTTTAATTACATTTCTCAACAGTTACCAAGGTTTACTTTTATGTTACAATCTTTTTAATTTTTTGTACCCAAAGGATATTAATTTAAACCCCTTTCAAAGTCCTTCTTTACCTTCTACGTATTTTTTTCAGAGACTGATGAAGTTTCCATGAAAAGATCACAAGTGTTAGAGCAAGGAAGCCTTACGTGAGTAGTGCATACACATCACAGTAAGAAAGAAATGCTTCTCACCTATTTACCATTTTAAAAGCGAGCATTATGACAAAACAATAGATTGCATTATCCCAATATGACAGCACATAGGTTAACACTGCAATTGTTCAGGTTACCTTTATCATCAGAGGATTTCAGAGGTTGTGACTGATAGGCAATAGGTGGCACATCAACAATCGTATCTGGCAGTCTGAACAGATCATCCATAATCTCATCGATGCATGCTTGTAACTTTGGCTCCACATTGGATCGCAATTGTGCTAGAAATTCCAAAGCTCCAATTTCTCGAAATAATTGGGCAACTGAAGAGTGCTTTAAATGATTAAAAACATATACTGGATTTACTTTGCAGTATTCTTCATCATTTTATAACTGCAGGCTAACTTGATATTAAAAGAATGTTCCAAAGTTCTATAATGAAAAAAATAAGCAATACAACCCATTTAAGAAATTTATTATTGGTAGTAATGGTAGGGAGAGATGCTGGTTATGCTCTGGGCACCTGAGATCGAAAGCCACTGTGGCAGAATTTTTTTTTATTTATTCATTTTTGTGGAATGTGGGTGTTGCTAGCTGGTCCGTATTTATTGCCCATCCCTAGTTGCCCTTGAGAAGGTAGTGGTGAGCTGCCTTCTTGAACCACTGCAGTCCACCTGCTGTGGGTTGACCCACATGCTAATAGGGAAGGAATTCCAGGATTTTGACACAGCAGCACTGAAGTAAAAGCAATACATTTCCAAGTCAAGATGGTGAGTGGCTTGGAGGGGAACTTGAAAATGGTGGCATTCCCATATATCTACTGCCCTTGCCCTTCTAGATGGAAGGGGTTGTGGGTTTGGAAGGCACTGTCTGTGGATCTTTGATGAATGCCTGCAGTGCATCTTGTAGATAGTACACACTGCTACTACTGAGCATTGGTGGTGGAGGAATGGATACTTGCGAATGCAATGCCAATCAAGTGGGCTGCTTTGTACTGGATGGTCATAGAGTAAGAGATGTACAGCATGGAAACAGAACCTTCAGTACAGCTCGTCCACGTTGACCAAATATCCTAACATAATCTAGGCCCATTTGCCAGCACTTAGCCCATATCCTCCCAAACTCTCTATTCATATACACATCCTGATGCCATTTAAATTTTATAGTTGTACCACTCTCCACCACTTTGTCTGCAGCTCATTCCAAACACGCATACCCCTCTGCATGAAAACATTGCCCCTTGGGTCCTTTTTAAATCTTTCCCCTCTCTCCCTAAACCTATGTCGTCTGTTCTGGACTCCCACAACCCAGGAAAACACCCTGTCTATTTACCCTATCCATGCCCCTCATGATTTTATAAACGTCTAAAATGTCACCCCTCAGCCTCAAATACTCCAGGGAAAACAGCCTATTCAGCCACTCCCTTTGGCTCAAACCCCCTAACACTGGCAACATCCTTGTAAATCTTTTCTGAATCCTTTCATTTTTCACAACACTCCTCCAATAGGAAGGAGATCAGAGTTGTGGTGTAACCAATGTCCTGTATAGCCACATGACCTCCCAATTCCTATACTCAATGCTCTGACCAATAAAGGAAAGCATACTAAATGCCTTCTTTACTATCCTATCTACCTGCTGAAACCACTCTCAAGGATCTGTGTAGAAGTTCTGTCCTAATTTGCCTTTCAAATGCAACACTTCACATTTATCTCAATTAAACTCCATCTGCCACTCCTCATCCCATTGGCCCATCTGATCAAGATCCCATTGCACCTGAGGCAACCTCCTTCACTGTCCACTACATCTCCAAGTTTGGTGTCATCTGCAAACTTACTAATTATACCTCCTATGTTCACATCCAAATCATTTACATGACAAAAAGCAGTGGACCCAGCACCGACCCTTATGGCATACCACTGGTAACAGACCTCTATTCTGAAAAGCAACTCTTTCCCACCACCCTGTGTTTTACCTTCAAGCCAGTTCTGTATCAAAATGGTTAGTTCTCCCGTATTCCATGTGATCTAACCTTGCTGACCAGTCTACCATGAGGAACGTTATTGAATGCCTTCCTGAAGTCCATATGGATCGCGTCCACCATTCTGCCCTCATCAATCCTCTTCGTTACTTCTTCACAAAATTCAATTAAGCTCATGAGACATGATTTCCTACGCACAATGCCATGTTAACTATCGTGAATTTGTCCTTGCCTACTCAAATACATGTAAATTCTGTCCCTCAAGATTCCATGCAACAACCCACCCACCTCCGATGTCAGGCTCACCGATCTGTAGTTCCCTGGCTCTTCCTTACTACCTCTCTTAAATAGTGGCACCACATTAGCCAACCTCCAGTTTTCCAGCACCTCACCTGTGACTATCGATGATATAGATATCTCAGCAAGGGAGTCAGGTGGTGAGTTACTCGTCACAGTATTCCTAGCCTTTGACCTGCCCTTGTAGCTACTGCATTTATGTGGCAAGTCCAGTTAAGGGATTAGTTATAAAAGGAAGATAACAGAACACTAAGGGTCTGGCTAGCTAAATATAATCATCTTAATTTCAGAACAGGGAAGGAAAGACCACTGAAATGACTTCACAGTTTTATTTCACCTGCACCAACAATGTATTTTCCCCTAATTGTTGGTGTATGTATATCTGTCTAACAGAGAGTTTATAATGGGATTGGAGTTTTCATTAATACTTTTATATGCCATTGGATTATATTTCTATCACATCAAAAACATATTAAATAAATTCAATAATGAGTTTCACTATCTAAAAATGTACATTAAAAATGAAGAATTTTAAATGAATTGGACTTTTTGGTTTGGTTTGCGTGAACACTTCAATGTGCTGTTAACCTGCTTGCGAACATCACTGTGGCTGTGTGTGTGAAGATTCCCTTAACTTGGCACCAGATTTTATCTCATTCCTGATGAAGGGCTCCTACCCGAAACATCAATTTTCCTACTCCTTGGATGCTGCCTGACCTGCTGTGCTTTTCTAGCACCACTCTAATCTTAACTCTAACCTCCAGCATCCGCAGTCCTCACTTCCACCTACCAGATTTTCTCTGACAAGAGGGGAAAACCATCCCACAGAGTTCTTTGTGGTCCATAGCTCATATCTTTGTTTTGCCACTGACTGCAAAAATCTAGGCCATCAAGTTATTTTCCCCATACTCTTCTGGAAATCCTCTTCTTGGTTGCCACCAGTAAGTGACTGTATCCAAAATGATTCACTGAAATATTTGTATTATCTAATCATCTAGATAAATGTTTTCAAAATAAATTCCTTTTCCTTTAATCCAAGAGTCGTCATCAGTTCATCACTGACAGGGGCAAGAGATGGACCGAAAAGAAATTCCTAAACTTAGGAGTGGGAGGGAGGGAGGATGGTGCTTTCTATTGTCTGATCCTAAAGTACTTTATCTTTCTTACCCTGTGTAGTTTTTGTGTATAAGACTTATATTGCTCCAGTCTCTCAAAATACACACTATCTTTGCTACTAGATGCAAGCCTTTCAGCAGGAGCACTCCCATCTTCATGGGTCAGAGATTCAAGCATTCATCAGTGGCTCAAGCACATGAGTTGACATTTCAATGCAATTCAAAGGGATTGCTAAACTGGTAGACAAGACATTAAACTGAAGCACAGCCTTCCCTATTTGGTGGAACTATGTAATTCCTTGGCACTATTCAAAGCGTAAAAAAAGGGAGTTCTACTTGAGCCTCTGCCACCCCCCTAATTTGTACATTTTGTTTTCACATGATCTGGAATGCCTGTTAATGCAGCTATCTAACACCCTATGCATTTATACTGAAGATTCTTTGCAAAGATTTTGGAACACAATCAGAGTTTACCTTCAACAGAAACCTAATTATAACAGCAATTCAGGAACTTCACAATATGTTGCTAGACACTGTACAGCATTGCCAGGACTCTTTCACTTGTATCATTATTTATAAATACTATTTTGGTTATAAACATCACTGGCAAATGTAAAACAAACTAAAAGGGAATGATAGTTATTCGACTTTTCAAAATTAAACTAAAATTATTCCCCTAATACACAAAAGTATCATGTGCAGAAGATGACGCTCTGAAAATAACTCACTTTTACAAGATGATTACATAGTGAGAGTACTTCTTCTTGCATTGGAACAGTTGGAAAGTTGAACCATTCCAGAAGTCGAATGAAAAGGTTTTTTTCTTGAGCCAGATCAACAACAGAAACCAAACCATGATCAATTTTGCACAAAATATTCTTCAACGCTCGAACTCTAATTTCCACAAGCTGATGACCTACGAAAAGCAAAGTAAAAGTTGAGTCCACTTGACATTTTCAATTTCCTTCAAATTTTCATCCTTATACTGTAGCAGCATGATCAATGTAACTTTCCTCCATTTGCTGCATTTCATGGCATGAACACTGATACACTATAAAATAATGAAGGATCTGTTCAGTTATTGCAAGTAACCAAACCCCTATCACATTAAAGATCCTAATACAACACATAACTAACCACAAATAAACAAACAAAAGTGACACTTTGCCAAATGATACACCAAAATGTATGTGATTAAAAAATGTGCAGAATCAAATGATAAGTAGACATAAAATGGGAAACTGGGTTCTACAAAACTTATGGAGCTTCCACATTATCAGAACTGGCTTCAACCACCAATTAACTGCAATTGTAAATTCAGATTATCTCATTCTTCACTATTGTTAGGCGACGTACTTCACCTCAGAGCAAGAGTAAACCAAAGATCTTGGCATATAATCATGTGATGGTTATTTTCAGGCACAAAACTACTCAAGCTCACTACTTTCTCGAGGGCAATTTGGGGTGGTAAACACTTATTAGAGTTAGTCACTGGGAATTCAAGTGTATTTTTAAAAAAAGTTATTAGTCTCGGTGTTACAATCACCACAGAGACTAATAACTTTTTTTAAAAATACACTTGAATTCCCAGTGACTAACTCTAATAAGTGTTTACCACCCCAAATTGCCCTCGAGAAAGTGGTGGCGAGCTGAACCTTGCATTTTGCAGTTCATTTGACTTGGTTCACCCACACTGCTGTGACACAGCCACTGTAAAGAAATGGCAACAGATTTCCAAGTCAGAATGGCAGAAAACAGGGAGTCAAAGGTAGTGGTACCTGCTGCTCTTATTCTTGCCGATGGTCGTAGTTATGGGTTTAGAAGGTACTGTCCAAGGAACCTTTGTTAAATTCCTGCATTACATCTTGTAAATGTTACACCTGCCTCTGAGCAGCAGCAGCAGTGGATATTTGTGGATGTGATACCAATCAAGTGAGCTTTAGCCTGGATGGTAGTGAGCTTGACAGTAGAAGGTGCTGCACTCATCGAGGCAATGGGATTCTGTTAACAGTAGGTTCGAGGCTAGGAATTATGCAGCAAGTAACTTAATTCCTGACTCCCAAAAACCATCTGTAAGATATGAGTCAAGAATTTGATGTAATACACCCCCTCCCAGCTAGATGAGTGCAGCTCTGACAACACTCAAGAAGCATGACACATTGTCAAGTCAAACTACTTGATTGGCACATATCCATAAACATTTACTTCCCTCCACACCAACACATAGAAGCAAGCAGTTTGCTTCAAGTTGCACTGCACAAAATTAACCAAGGTTCCTGAAACAAAACTTACTAACTAAACTTCCTATGTTCACATCCAAATCGTTTATATAAAGGACATAAAGTAGTGCACTACTTTAAAAAGTGAAAGTAACACCAAAACAATTCATGTTCTTATCTGTGATTACATTTGGAGCATAAAGGCTGGGCTGAGACGTGCATTGACAAACACGGCATATGGCTCAAGTTTATTCTATCAGTTTGCTACAGAAGACAATACAATGTCACACATAAATTGAACAACATGATACCTCAAAGAGACAAGCCCCTCCAGAAATCAAATGCATAAATCAAGAGAGAGAGAGAGAAACAGACTCCACAGGGACAATAATAGTGAAAGGGAAGCCGCACACAGAGCGCGGCAGAAAGGGAGTTTTAAAAAAATCTCGCGTTTCACAGAAAAGTGCATTGGAGGCGGAGGGATAGTCCATCGGGACAGCCACAAAGAAAGAGATACTTCACATACAAATTAGCAAGAAGTATTCTACAGGGGACGATGTAGTATTAAGACGGCGAAAGCGCCATCCACGACACAGTATTACAGAGAGGGAGGACTGACAGAGTGAGAAATGATCCCCATTAATGTCGATCAGGACAAGGCCATAGATCAGTACTGGCCCATTCCGGGCCGCTCTCTACCCAATTTCTTGATAAGCGGTGACAACTCCATCACCGTCCCCACGGTCCAAACTCTCGAACGCTGCCAGTTTAACGGTCGCGCCGGATCCGACGATTAATCCAGTCCGGCTCCAGGTTCTGCTCTGAAATGGATCCGGGCGAATAACCGAGCCCCGCCAGCTATCTGCTCACGGAAAAACTAACGCTGATCGTTATACTGTACAACGAATTAAAATTGAACGTGTAGAAGGGTGTGAATGCTTTATTGTAATCAGTGGATTGAAGAGATGATGATGGCGACTTAGATACAAATCTGACCGACTGCATTCTGGGAATTGTAGTTCCTCCCAACACGGAAGAGCCCGTGATCCGGTCCGCATGCGCAGTTGGGCCCGCGTTTCGGAAGACAGATGGCGGGGACGAGGAGCTTGGAACGTGAGCGCGGGACCCTGAGTGGGATGGGCGGGAACCGACGTGCTTGGGCGGGGCCTAGTACCGGGGGGCGGGGCTTGTGGCCTATGGGCGGGACCTGAGGGGTGCTACTTGAAAGGAAGAAATATTGGGAGTTATTTATTTTAATATCTTTGCTAATTGCTTATCTTTCTGCAATTAATGATTGAATGAATGGTTTCATTGTCAGATATTTAGGAAGATACAGTGGAAAGTGTTTTGTCGCCACAATCATGCACTATTTTGAGTCATAGAAAGAATAAAATTAAATGATTTAGAGTTCATCTTATGTTGAAATTGGGTCTCAAGCAGCCTTCAAGGCTTCTGCAAGGTGTTCCAGGCATCAAGGCATCGTTCCTCCAGGTATAGCAACAACAACACCGATGCCTCGAGAGACCTTGGCTCTCCGCTGCCCCATCAACACCACCAAGATTCCCCACTCCCAAGCCTAACTCAGCAAAGAGTCCCCATTCCAGGAGCCGCAATTACTCCAGGCTCCAGGTTTACCGCAGCCAGGCGTCTCCGCTCTGGGCACTGCTGCTACCAAGAACCCCAATCCATGCCACCAGCACTGCAGGCGCTACCATGCCTATAAAACTCAGCCTCAAAGATGAAGAAAGAAAAAGAAAAAAAATCTACAATACATAGGTTGCTTGTGAGTGAAAAATAAGACCATAAGATATAGGAGTGGAAGTAAGGCCATTCATCCCATCAAGTCCACTGCACCATTTAATCATGGCTAATGAGCATTTCAATGCCACTTACCTGCACTCTCCCCAGAGCCCTTAATTCCTTGCAAGATTAAAAAGTTATCAATCTCTGCCTTGAAGACATTTAATGTCCCGACCTTCACTGCGCTCCGAAGCAATGAATTCCACAGGCCCACCACTCTGGCTGAAGAAATGTCTCCTCATTTCCGTTCTAAATTGACCCCCACTAATTCTAAGGCTGTGCCTACGGGTTCTAGTATCCCTGCCTGATGGAAACAATTTCCCTACGTCCAACCTTTCTAAGCCATGAATTATCTTGTAAGTTTCTCTTAGATCTCCCCTCAACTTTCTAAACTCTAATGAATACAATCCCAGGATCCTTAGCCGTTCCTCGTATGTTAGGCCTACCATTCCAGGGATCATCCGTGTCAATATCCGCTGCACATACTCCAGTGCCAGTATGTCCTTCCTGAAGTGTGGGGCCCAAAACCGGACACAATATTCTAAATGGGGCCTAACAAGAGCTTTATAATGTCTCAGAAGCATGCCACTGCTTTTACATTCCAACCGTCTTGCGATAAATGACAACATCACATTTGCTTTCTTAACCACGGACTCAACCTGCAAGTCAACCTTTAGATAATCCTGTACTAGCACTCCCAGATCCTTTTGTACTTTGGCTTTACGAATTTTCTCACCGTTTAGAAAATAGTCCATGCCTGTATTCTTTTTTCCAAAATGCAAACCTCGCATATCAACCATGAGGACTGCTCTCCTAAATTGTCTTTCTATCACCTCCCCTCCTCCTCAGTACTACCTGCTTGTCCACTTAACATCATCAGCAAACTTCGCCAGAATGCCCCCAGTCCCTTCTTCCAGATCACTAATACATAAAGTGAACAGCTGCGGCCCCAACACTGTACCCCGCAGGACACCACTTACCACTAGCTGCCATTCCGAAAAAGAACCTTTTATCCCAAATCTCTGCCTTCTGTCAATCCATGCCAGAAGCTCACCTCGAACACCATGAGCCCACACTTTAATCAGCAGCCTCCTGTGAGGCACCTTATCAAAGGCCTTTTGGAAGTCTAGGTAGATAACAGCCACAATGAATTTAAATCAATAGCAATAAACAAAGTCGGATAAGATGACGCAGAATCTTTGTGGTTAGAGTTGAGGGACCGCAAAGGTAAGAAAACCATGATGGGAGTTATCGACAAGCCTTCAAACAGTTCTCAGATATAGAAAAGACATACAGGAAAGGCAAGGTTACAGTGATCATGGGTAATTTCAATATATAGTTGGACTGGAAAACCAGGTTGGGTAGTGGAATCCAAGAAAACGAGTTTGTGGAATGTTTACAAGATGGCTTTGTGGAGCAGTTTGTGGTGGAGCCCACTAGGAAACAGGCAAGTCTGGATTTAGTGTTGTGCAATGAGGCAGTCTTTGCTTAAGGTGAAGGAACTCTTAGGAGGAAGTGATAATATGATAAAATTATTCTGTAGTTTGAAAGGAAGAAGGTGGAATCAGATGTAACAGTTTTTCAGTTGAATAAAGGCAATTACAGAGGCATGATTGAGGAGCTGACCAGAATTGACTGGGAGAGGAGGCTAGGAGGAAAGATATTGGCACAACAATGGCAGGAGTTTCTGGGAGTATTTCAAGAGACACAGCAAAAATCCATCCCGAGGAAAAATAAGCAATAAAGGGAGGATGAGGCAACCACAGCTGACCAGGGAAGTCAGGGACAGCATAAAAGCAAAAGAGAAGGCATATAATGTGGCAAAGGGCAATGTGAAGCAAGAGGATTGGGAAGCCTACAAAGACCAACAGAGGACAACAAAAAAAGGAGGGAGAAGATTAAATATGAGGGTAAGTGCGCCAGTAATATTAGGAAAGATTGCAAGAGTCTCTTTAGATATATAAAGGGCAAAAGAGAGGCAAAAATGGACATTGAACTGCTGGAAATGATGCTGGAGAAGTAGTAATGGGGAATAAAGAAATGGCCGAGGAAGTGATAAGTACTTTCCGTCAGTCTTCATGGTGAAAGACATGAATAATGTCCCAAAAATTCAAGAGTGCGTGTGTGGGAGGGGAGGGCAGAGCTGAGTATGGTAGCCATCACCAAGGAGAAGGTGCTAGAAAAACTGAAAGGTCTGAGAGTGGATGAATCACCTGGAACAGGTGGGTTACACCCTCAAACATAGAACATTACAGCGCAGTACAGGCCCTTCGGCCCTCAATATTGAGCCAATCTGTCATACCAATCTGAAGCCCATCTAACCTACACTATTCCATACGTCCATATGGTTGGCCAATGATGACTTAAATGTACTTAAAGTTGGCGAATCTACTACCATTGCAGGCAAAGCATTCCATACCCTTACTAGTCTCTGAGTAAAGAAACTACCTCTGACATCTGTCCTATATCTTTTACCCCTCAGTTTAAAGCTATGCCCCCTCATGCTCGCCGTCACCATACTCGGAAAATGGCTGTCCCTGTCCACCCTGTCTAACCCTCTGATTATCTTATATGTCTCTATTAAGTCAGCTCTCAACCCACCCCAATAGCCTTAGCTAATATCCCCCCCAGGATACTGGTACCCCTCTGGTTTAGATGAAGACCATTCTGCTTGTAGAGGTCCCACCTACCCCAGAAAGAGCCCCAATTATCCAAGAATCCAAAACCCTCCCTCCTGCACCATCCCTGTAGCCACATGTTCAACTCCTCTCTCTCCCTATTCCTCGCATCACGAGCATGTGGCACGAGCATCAAACCAGAGACAACAACTCTGTTCGTCCTAACTCTAAGAGACAACTCTGTCCATCCTAGCTCCCTGAATTTCTGCTTTAAATCCCCATCTCTCTTCCTACCTATGTCATTGGTGCCTATGTGGACCATGACTTGGGGCTGCTCCCCCTCCCCATTAAGGATCCCAAAAGCACGATCAAAGACATCACGAACCCTGGCACCTGGGAGGCAACACACCAACCGTGAGTCTCTCTCGTCCCCACAGAACCTCCTATCTGTCCCCCTAACTATGGAGTCCCCAATGACTACTACTCTGCTCCTCTTCCTCCTTCCTTTCTGAGCAGCAGGGACAGATTCTGTGTCAGAGCCCTGTGCCCAACTGCTTTCCTCTGGTAAGTCATCCCCCCCAACAGTATCCAAAACAGTATACTTATTTTTGAGGGGAATGGCCACAGGGGATCCTTGCACTGCCAGCCGGTTCCCTTTCCGTCCCCTGACTGTAACCCATCTGCCTTTTCCTTGTATCTGAGGAGTGACTACCTCCCTGTAACTCCTCTCAATAACCTCCCGAATGATCCAAAGTTCATCCAGCTCTAGCTCCAGCTCCCTAACGCGGTTTTCAAGGAGCTGGAGTTGGGTGCACTTCCCGCAGATGTAGTGAGCAGGGACACTAGTGGTGACGCTTACCTCCCACATTCTGCAGGAGGAACATTCACCTGCCCTCACCTCCATTCCCACTATTCTAAATTCCCAAAGAGACTGTTAAAAAAATAAGGAATAAAAAATAAACTTGTTACCTTACCAATCTGGCGCACAGAGCCCTTTTGTTTTGGTTAGAGGAGGAGGATGGGTGGGAGACACTACCCGAGTAGTGTTTCGGGTAACGCAACCACACAAATATATGACTTCCCAGAAGTCCTTCGCTCCTCTCTCGCAACTCTCAGCAAAGAGTTCTAAGGGAGATAGCTGAAGAGATAAGCAGGCTTTAGTAATGGTCTTTCAGGTATCACTGGAGTCAGGGAGGTCCCAGCGGACTGGAAAATCACTAATGTAACCCCCCTGTTTAAGAAGGGAGCAAGGCAAAAGACAAGAGATTACAGGCTGATTTGCCTGACCTCAGGTAAGATTTGGAGTCCATTGTGAAGGATGAGATTTATGAATATTTGGTAAAATAGGATAAAATCAGCATGGTTTCATCAAAGGGAGGTCATGCCTGACAAATCTGTTAGAATTCTTTGAGGAGTTAATGAGCTGGTTAGACCAAGGAGAACCAGTGGATGTTACCTATCTAGACTTCCAGAAGGCCTTTGATAAGGTACCGCATAGGAGGCTGCTGAATAAGATAAGGGGCCATGGTATTAGAAACCAGATACTAGCATGGATAGAAGATTAGCTGTCTGGCAGAAGGCAGAGAATAGGGATAAAAGGGTCCTTCTCAGGATAGAAGCCGGTGACCGGTGGTGTTCCACAAGAGTTGATGTTGGAGCCACAGTTTTTCACTTTATACATTAATGATCCAGATGAAGGAAGTGAGGGCAGTTTGGCTAAGTTTGTAGATGATACAAAGATAAGTGGAGGGGCAGGTGGTATTGAGAAGGCGGGGAGGTTGAAGAAATATTTAAAACGGTTAGGAGTGTGGGCAAAGAAGTGACAGATGAACTACAATGTGGGAAAGTGTGAGGTCATGCAGTTTGGTAGGAAGATTAGAGGCATGGACTGTTTTCTAAATGGGGAGAAAGTTCAGAAATCTGAAGTGCAAAGGGATTTGGGAATTCTAGTCTAGGCTTCTCAGTGTAAACTTGTGGGTTGGGTTAGTAGTTAGGAAGGCAAATACAATGTTTTGATTCATCTTGAGAGGACTAGAATATAAAAGTGGGGGGCTTTATGAGACTCTGGTCAGACCACATTTAAAATATTGTGAACAGTTTTGGGCCCCATACCTCAGGAAGGATATATTGACCCTGGAGCGGGTCCAGAGGAGGTTTACGAGAATGATCCCAGGAATGAAAGGCTTAACATATGAGGCACATTTCAGGATTGTGGCACTATACTCAATGGAGTTTAGAAGGATGAGGAGGGAGTTGATTGATACTTACAGAATACTGCATGGCTTGGACAGAGTGGTCATTGGGAAGATGTTTCCATTGGCAGGAGAGACGAGCACCTGAGGGCACAGCCTTAGAATAAACGAAAGACCTTTTAGAATGGAGATAAGGAGAAACTTCTTTAGCCAGAGAGTTCAAATCTGTGGAATCATTGCCACTGAAGGCTGTGGAGACCAAATCATTGAGTATATTTAAAACAGAGATAGTTTAGTTCTCATTTGCCAAGTGGATCAAAGGTTACAGGGAGAAAAAATGGGAAAATGGGATGAAAAACCCATCGGCCATGATTGAATGACAGACCAGATTCAATGGGCCGAATGGCCTAATTTCTGCTCCCATGTCTTACTGTCTTATAGGAAAGCATGCCACCATGTCTTCCTACTTACATAGCAATAGGAGAATTTGTAATCAATTCTTATGCATATTGCTAGTCTGCTCATACTTTCTTGTTTGGCTGAATCGTAAAATTTACTCCATCCTCAGACTTACACTCTTCTTGGCATATTATGAGTCACTTCTGTTTATCTGATACGGTCTTGATCTAATAATATTTAATTACTGTTTACCTGTAAGACTCCCTTCAGCCTCTCTGTCAGAAAAGTGTGCAGGCAGTAAAAGCGGGTTTGCCTTTACAGCTGTTGCAGATGAGTACCCAGTGCCAGTCACAGAACATGTTTGCTCTCTTACCCTGCAGCATACTGCCAATGAAATTTTACAACTGTGAAATTGAGTTAGTATTCCTGAACTGTCAAATACTTTCAAAACTTTTGATCAGTTTTTGCTTGTTTCTAGGTTTTCGTAGTTATCTAACCTGTCCATTTCTTCACTCAGGCACCCAGATAATGGCTAACTTGACCATATGGCATTCTGTTCCAGTGGAAACTAGGAATAATATTATTTAAGATGAACAGAGAATAAATTAATAGAAAAAAAAAACATTTTTTCAGAGATACTAACAAGCAGCATGTGGGGTTTGGGTGTAGAACAGCTTGAACTTCCAAGCTCTGTCTTGAATGGAGACTTCTGAGGGTCTGTGTATGGTTCTTCCTTCCTCTGGGTATCACCTGCCACTTCCCAATCTTCTTGTGAGGAGGAAGCACCTAGAATGAGATCTCTTCCCACTATTGCCTTGCCTTCAGTGATGACCCCTAGGTGAGGTGATGGAATGGAGATTAATGTGCATATCTGCCAGCTCGTGTGGATGCTGAGCCTGGCTCCCCATTGTAGCTTTGAGGAGAAAGTGAGGTCTGAGAATGCTGGAGATCAGAGCTGGAAATGTGTTGCTGGAAAAGCGCAGCAGGTCAGGCAGCATCCAGGGAACAGGAGAATCGACATTTCGGGCTTAAGCCCTTCTTCAGGAATGGGGAAAGTTTGTCCAGCAGGCTAAGATAAAAGGTAGGGAGGAGGGACTTGGGAGAGGGGCGTCGGAAATGTGATAGGCTCTCTGTCTCACGGTACTGGGATGTGTTTATTCAGCAAAGTGAGCGTCACTGTATCATTGTACTGGGATGTGTTTATTCCGCTGGGTGAGGGTCACTCACTGTGTGTCTGCGCAGGGATGTATTTATGCTGCAGGGTAAGGGTCACTCACTGTGTCACTGTACTGGGATGTGTTTATTCAGCAGGGTAAGGGTCACTCACTGTGTAACTGTACTGGCATGGGATTATTCAGCAGGGTGAGAGTCACTCACTGTGTAACTGTACTGGGATGTGTTTGTTCAACAGGATGATAGTCGCTCGCTGTGTCACTGTACAGGGATGTGTTTATTCAGCAGGGTGAGAGTCACTCACTATATCACTGCACTGGGATGTGTTTATTCAGCAGGGTGACGGTCACTCACTGTGTAACTGTACGTGGATGTGTTTATGCAGCAGGGTAAGGGTCACTCANNTGCAGCAGGGTAAGGGTCACTCACTGTGTAACTGTACTGGGATGTGTTTATTCAGCAGGGTAAGGGTCACTCACTGTGTAACTGTACGTGGATGTGTTTATACAGCAGGGTGACGGTCACTCACTGTGTAACTGTACTGGGATGTGTTTTTTCAGCAGGGTGATGGTCACTCACTGTGGAACATAACTGGGATGTGTTAATTCAGCAGGGTGAGAGTCACTCACTGTGTCACTGTACTAGGATGTGTATATTCAGCAGGGTGAGAGTTACTCACTGTGTAACTGTACTGGGATGTGTTCATTCAACAGGATGAGGGCCACTCACTGTGTAACAGTACTGGGTTGTATTTATTCCGCAGGGTAAGGGTCACTCACTGTGTAACCGTACTGGGATATGTTAATTCAGCAGGGTGAGGATCACCCACTGTGTAACTGTACTGGGATGTGTTTATTCAGCAGGGTGATGGTCACTCAGTGTGTAAGGTCACTCACTGTGTAACTGTACTGGGATATGTTAATTCAGCAGGGTGAGGATCACCCAGTGTGTAACTGTACTGGGATGTGTTTATTCAGCAGGGTGATGGTCACTCAGTGTGTAACTG
>NC_057713.1:79479221-79482608 GCF_004010195.1 Chiloscyllium plagiosum | reverse complement strand
CACCTTGACCTCTTTCCACCTATCACATTTCCGATGCCCCTCTCCCAAGTCCTTCCTCCCTATCTTTTATCTTAGCCTGCTGGACAAACTTTCCCCATTCCTGAAGAAGGGCTTAAGCCCGAAATGTCGAATCTCCTGTTCCCTGGATGCTGCCTGACCTGCTGCGCTTTTCCAGCAACACATTTCCAGCTCCCCATTGTAGCTGCCAACCTGAATATAGAAGCAGCCATTCAATCGCGTGCTTAAGGAAGCTAGGACTCCATAATATTGTTTATGGAGTCTGGGTTATGAAAGCCCATACCTGTCCTCCCTGTGAGTTTGTAATAAGTCTCTGACTGCTGACACAACAGAATCCTCTCCTGCCTGTGGGTTGAGAATGTTTTTGGTCTCTGGCAATACTCTGAATTCCAGCGGCTCGGGGTGTCTCTTCCTCAGCCAACTGTGAAGCTGTAACAGTATGTTTCCAAAATCTCTAAAATCTCTACTCGATACAGTAGCAGAGATAGATTGAATGTGAGGAAGCAGAAAGAAGACTGTGCCTCTATGCTGGTGGAGCAAAACGGTGACTTAACTTATTGAGCACTGATGGTCATTCTCCAGACCCCGGATATCGCACTGGTACTGGTGAAGATTACAGTCCAGTTGCAATGCCTGAGTGGTCAATCCTCTGCAGTCTTCTGGGAAGAACTCGCCCCTTCTTTGGATCACTTTGTCCACCAGGACCTCCACCTGTAAAATAAATGTGTCATCAATTTTTCCTTCTTTAACATCTTGGCAGTGACTATCTTTCAAGGAGTGCGGCAGGTTTGGAAAGCCAGTATTCATAAGGGTGCAAATCAGCACTGGGAATGCTGGTGTTTGCGGGATGTCCAGTCAGCTGAAAGTTCTTCTGGGAATGCCAGATTGTACAGTCATGTGAATGGGTACCATTGGGACAGGATAGGTAGTTAATGAGATGAGTTTGATAACTTTTGCAAGACACTCATGGAGTGATACTCTCTTTGAAACCAGATGAAATTGACACAGACCAAATAAAAACCATAACATTCGGACTTCTGTGTCATTCTCACCACTTTCGTTCCCACAACTTCTGTGTCATTTGCAAATTTGACAACAGTATTTGCTTCCTTCATCCAAATCATTAATATCTTATAAATAATTATGCTCCTTATGGCAATCTAATAGAGTCATGGAGATGTACAGCACAGAAACAGACTCTTCAGTCCTATTCATCCATGCCAACCAGGTATCCTAAACTAATCTAGTCCCATTTGCCAGCACTTGACCCATATCCCTCTAAACCCTTCCTAATCTTATAACCATTCAGATGTCTTTTAAATGTTGCAATTGTACCAGCCTCCACCACTTCCTCTGGCAGCTAATTCCATACATGCACCACCCTCTGTGAAAAAGTTGCCCCTCAGGTCCCTTTTAAATCTTTCCTCTCTTACCTTAAACCTATGTCCTCTAGTTTTGAACTTCGCCGTCCCAAGGAAAAGACTTTGCCTATTTACCCTATCCATACCCCTCATGATTTTTCAGTGGCTATAACGGCACCCCTCAGCCTCCAATGGCCCAGGGAAAACAGTTACAGCCTATTCACCCTCTCCCTATAGCTCAAATTCTCCAACCCTGGCAACATCCTTGTAAATACTTTCAGAACCCTTTTACATTTCACAACATCCTCATGATAGGAAGGAGATCAGAATTGCATGTAGTGTTCAAAAGTAGCCTAACCAATGTCCTGTACAACCGCAACATGACCTCCCAAGTCCTATACTCAATACTCTGACCAATAAAGGAAAGCATACCAAATGCCTTCTTGACTATCCTATCTACCTGCAACTCTATTTTCAAGGAATTTTGAACCTGCACCCCAAGGTCTCTTTGTTCAGCAACACTCCCAAGGACATTACCATTAAGTATATAATTCCTGTCCTGATTTGCCTTTGCAAAATGCAGCACTTCACATTTATCTAAATTAAACTCCATTTGCCACTCCTCATCCCATTGGCCTATCTGACCAAGATCCATTGTACTCTGAGATAACCTTCTTCACTGTCCACGACACCTCCAATTTTGGTCTCATCAGCTAACTTACTAACTATACTAGTTACAGGCTACTGGATAGCAATAATACCTTAAGATCATAAGCTATGGGAGCAGAATTAGATTAAACTCATCACATCTGTTTATCAACTATACTCTCCTTCTTCCTGTAACCTTTAATATCCTTACTAATCAAAAACTTAGATATCTCTGTCTCAAAGACATTCAATGACTTGGACTCCATAGCTGTCTGCACCATTGATTCATCACCTTCTGGCTAAAAATACTCCTACTAATCTCAGCTCTAAAGAGTCATCCCTTCACCCTGTGGCTGTGCCCTAGTCTCTTCTACTAGGCCTCTCAGTATTCAATAATTTCAAAGAGATCCCCTTCATCCTTCTAAACTTCATGGAGTACAGACCTCGAGTCCTCAACTGTTCCTCATATGACAAGCCGTTCATCACCAAGATCATTCATGTAAACCTCTTCTGGACCCCCTCAAATGACAACACTTCCATCCTTAGATACAGGGCCCAAAATATTCACAATATTCCAAATGAAGTCTCAACAGAGCTTTACACAGCCTCAGTATTACATGTCTGTTTCTGTTTTCTCGCTCTCCTGAAATGAATGCTAACATTGCATTTCCCTTCCTAACTGCCAACTGAAGCTGAATGTTAAACTTAAGGAAATATTGAACTAGGACTGTCAAATCTCTTTGTGTTCAGATTTCTGAAGTCTTTCCCTGTTTAGAAAATAATCCATGCCTCTTCTTCCTGCCAAAATGCACAACCTCACACTTTCCCACATTGTATTCCATGTGCTACTTCATTGCCCACCTTCTGAACCTGTCCAATTCCTTCTGCAGCCTCCCTTTTCCCACCACACTACCTGTCCTTTCAACTATCTTGGTGTCATCTGTGAATTTAGCAATAATGGCCTCAGTTCTTTTATCCAGATTGTTAATGTTATAACAAGAGTTATGGTCCTAACAATGACCCATGAGGAGGTCCACTAGTCACCAGCTGCCATCTGGAAAAAGACGAGGAGAAAGTGAGGTCTGCAGATGCTGGAGATCAAAGTTGAAACTTTATTGCTGGAACAGCACAGCAGGTCAGGCAGCATCCAGGGAACAGGAGATTCGACGTTTCGGGCACAGGCCCTTCTTCAGGAATGAGCAGAGAGTGTTCAGCAGGAGAAGATAAAAGGTAGGGAGGAGGGACTTGGAGGAGGGGCGTTGGAAATGTGATAGGTGGAAAGAGGTCAAGGTGAGGGTGATAGGTCGGAGTAGGACGGAGGCGGAGAGGTCAAGAAGAAGACTGCAGAAGACTGCAAGAA
>NC_057713.1:79465798-79478091 GCF_004010195.1 Chiloscyllium plagiosum | reverse complement strand
CGTCGACCATGTCGGGGGGGAAATTGCGGTCCTTGAAGAAGGAGGCCGTCTGTGTTGTGCGTATTTTGAACTGGTCCTCCTGGGAGCAGATGTGGCGGAGTCGAAGGAATTGGGAGAATGGGATGGCGTTTTTACAGGGGGCAGGATGGGAGGAGGTGTAGTCTAGGTAGCTGTGGGAGTCGGTTGGTTTGTAGTAGATGTCCGTGTTGATTCGGTCGCCTGAGGTAGAAACGGAAAGGTCTAGGAAGGGGAGGGAGGAGTCCGAGACTGTCCAGGTGAATTTGAGGTCGGGGTGGAAGGTGTTGGTGTAGTGGATGAACTGTTCAACCTCCTCGTGGGAGCACGAGGTAGCGCCGATACAGTCATCAATGTAGCGTAGGAAAAGATGGGGGGTGGGGCCAGTGTAGTTGCGGAAGATGGATTGTTCCACATACCCTACGAAGAGGCAGGCATAGCTGGGGCCCATGCGGGTGCCCATGGCTACTCCTTTTGTTTGGAGAAAGTGGGTGGATTGGAAAGAGAAGTTGTTCAGGGTGAGGACTAGTTCGGTCAGTCGAAGGAGGGTGTCGGTGGAAGGGTACTGGTCGGTACGGCGGGAAAGAAAGAAGCGGAGGGCTTTGAGTCCTTCGTGATGGGGGATGGAGGTGTACAGGGACTGGATGTCCATGGTGAAGATGAGGCGTTGGGGACCGGGGAAGCGGAAATCCTGGAGGAGGTGGAGGGCGTGGGTGGTGTCACGAATCTGGAAAAAGACCCCTTGTGTCGATCAGCCAGTCCTCTATTCATGACAGTACTTTGCACCAACATCATTTGCTTTTATCTTTCCAAGCAGCCTCCTGTGTGGCACCTTGTCAAAGGCCTTTTGGAAATCCAAATGGATCACATTCATCGCCTCTCCTTGCCTAGCTTGCTTATTACCTCCTCAAAGAATTCTAACAGATGGCATGTCTGGCATGAAATCCCCTTGATGAAGCTGTACTGACTCAGCACTTCTAAGTGCTCCGCAATCTCATTTGTTACTAATAGAATCAAAATTTTGCCAATGACCAAGATTATGCTAATCGGCCCCATAGCTTCCTGTCTTCTGCCTACCTCCTTTTTTAAATAAATGTGATACATTAGGCATTTTCCAGTCCTCTGGGAACTTTTCTTACTACAGTGATTCCTGAAAGATCACCACTACTACCTCTATAATCTCCTCAGCTGTCTCTTTCAGAAATCTGGGGTGCAGTCTATCTGATCCCAGTGATTTATCAGACCTTTCAGCTTTCCCAACACCTTCTACTCAGTGATGGCAATTAAACTCACCTCTGCCCTCTGATTCTCTTGAAGTTCTGGTGTGCTGCTGGTATCTTCCACTGTGAAGACTGTTGCAAAGTACCTCCGCCATTTCTTTGTTCCCCATTATTACTTCCAGCAAATGTCCAGTTTTGCCCCTATGCCTTTTATATACCTAAAAAAATCTTGCAATCTTCTTTTATATTTTTATATTGCTAACTAGTTATATTACTGATCTATAAGACCCCAAAGATTTGCTTAACTGGGAAATAATGGAAATATGTAAGAAGAGCACTGCATTTGTCATGGGTGATTATTTTTTGCACATTATCTGGACAAACAAATGGACAAGGACAATATGGAAGACAGATTTCTAGAGTGCATCAGGGATTGTTTCTTAGAGCAGTATGTTGCAGAACCTCACCCAGGAACAGACAATTTTAGACCCAGTCATGTGTCATGAGATAAGATTAATAAGAGATCTTGTATTTAAGAATCCTATAGTGGGAAGTGAATGAATAAATTACAGTGGTACAAAGGAAGTGATATGTCTAAAGTGGGCTGGTAAAAAGACTAAGATATCAGTGGCAGATATTTAAACAGATTTTTCATAACGTGCAAAAATAATATACCCTGGCCAAAAAGAAGGACTCAACAAGAAGGATGAACTACTCATGGTCAGGAAAGTATCCCATCACAAACCAAGGCATACAAAGTGGAAAATCTTAGTGGTGGGCCAGAAGATTGGGAATTATTTTTAGGATCCAGCAGCTGACTAGAAGGCTAACGAAGAAGGAGAACCCTATAACTTCTGCTGTCAGATATCTGCACTGAACTAAACTTTAACTCCTGAGAGAAGGAACCCTTATTGGAGTCTAACATTCAGGAAACTCAGCATCTAAACTTTTGGTTTTCACTTATTCCTTGTTGTAAAATTGTCTTCTTTCCTGTTCTGTTCTTACATGTATGGTGGTGTGTCTATGTTATGTTTGGTGTGTATTTGTGAAGCTCCAAAAATCACCATGGATTTCAATGTGAGAATAAATAACATTTTTGATTTCAGCCTAAAGAGGATTTACTGTGTGTTGTTTAAAATGAACATCACCAAGAAAGAGTTTGGAAAACACACCACAGAACAGCATTTTTAAAATTAAATCACTCTGTGCAGACAGAAGGTGAGGAGAGAAAGAGTTGTGCCTCTCTTCTCTGTCAGTAACACTGAACAATTAGTTTAGTTCCTTATTCTTATTAAACAAATATATGTACCTGAAATGGCAGGCAACATAACATGTTACAAAACAAGACTCTGCCTATGTCCAAGTGTTATACTTTTGTGAGGAATCACTTTTAAATGGGAGTACAGTCTTCTATCCCCTTCAAAGTTATCACAATGATGTGAACAGGAGAATAGTCAGCTGCATGGAAGAAAGAACTGCCTGGAGCAATAAATTATAATTGAATTTGAAACCATTGTCTTAAGTACATCCAAATACATATTGACCTCTACATTGTCCTGACCTCAAAGTCATATTAATTACCCCTCTTCCAATTTGTTAGTCAGTATAGTCTTCTTTTAATTCTGGTTTTAAGAGATGCAACTAGGCTGCATTTGAATTCACATTCATTCATCTGTGCCTACTGGTTGCAGTCATAACCTGGACAAGCATGACATTGGAAATGATGGTTGGAGATAACTATGGATTGTGCTCACCAGCAATTTCTTTGCCTGACTTTTGCTGACATTAGAAGAGTACAATGTGATCTTGATCAGATGGGCCAATGGGCCGAGGACTGGTAGATGGAGTTTAATTTTGCTAAATATGAGGTGCTGCATTTTGGAAAGACAAGTCAGGGCAGGACTTATAGGCTTCATGGTAAGGTCCTGGGGAGTGTTGCTGAACAAAGAGACCTTGGAATACAGGTACATATTTCCTTGAAAGTAGAGTTGCATGTAGATAGGATAGTGAAGTATGCTTGCCTTTATTGCTTAGAGCATTGAGGATAGGAGTTGGGAGTTCATGTTGCAGCTATACAGGACATTTGTTAGGCCATTTTTGGAATACTGCATGAAATTCTGGTCTCCCTCCTATAGGAAGGATAGGGTACTGAAAAGATTTACAGAAGTGTTGCCAGGGTTGAAGAGTTTGAGCTATGTATCGAGGCTGAATAAGCTGGGCTATTTTCCCTGGATCATTGGAGGCTGAGGAGTGACCTTATAGAGGTTGATAAAATCATGAGGGACATGGTTAGGATGAGTAGATAAGATCTTTTGCGTGGAATGGGGTTGTCCAAAACTAGAAGGCATTGATTTAAGGTAAGGGAGGAAAGATTTCAAAGGGACCTGAGAGACCCTCTTGCAGAGGGTGGTGCATTTGTGGAATGAACTCCAGATGAAGTGGTGGAGCCTGGTGCAATTGCAAAATTTAAAAGGCATCTATCTGGATGGGTATATGAATAAGAAGGGTTTAGAGGGATACGGACCAAATGCTTGTAAATGGGATTAGATATATTTAGGGTATCTGGTTGGCATGGACGAGTTGGACAGACGGGTCTGTTTCCATTGCTGTACAAATCTATGACTCTATAATGACAGCCAGCACTATCATACTTCAAATATAATTCCTAATGTTAAATATTACATAAAGATGAATCACTAATGATAGTTAAGTCTAAGGTCACCCCTCAGTTCCTTTGCATAAAAGAAAATTATTTTTCATCTGTAGTAAATAATCTGCATGACCATAGTCAGTGAGTGAAGAAGTTAAACATTTTACAAACAGACCCTTTGATCCAACTGGTCTACGCTGACCACATATCCTCAATCAATTTCGTCCCATTTGCCAGCTTTTGGCCCATTACCATTTAAACCCTTCCTATTAATGTACCTATCCAGATGCCTTTTAAATGTTGTAATTACACCTTCACCACTTCCTCCGGCAGTTCTTTCCATACATGCATCACCCTCTACATGAAAAAGTTGCTCCTCAGGTCCCTTTCAAATCTTTACCCTCACCTAAAACCTATGCCATCTCATTTTGGACTCCCCTACTTTTGAAAAAGAAACCTTGCCTATTCACCTTAACCATGCCCCTCGTGATTTTATAAATCCCTACAGTCCTCAGCCTCCAACATCCTTGACCCGATCACCAGGGAGGCACCATACCATTCTGGAGTTTTTCTTGCAGTCACAGAAAGACCTATCTATTCCCTTTCCAGTTGAATCCCGTATAATATTGCATTGCTGCACTTTCTCTTCTGCCCCTGTGCAGCAGAGCCAAATGCAGTGTAACAAATTTGTCTTTTGATGTATTCCCCTAGATGTGTGTTCCAGTCAGTGTACGAAACATCACCATAAGACTATTAGAAACAGGTCAGTAAGGATGAAGATACTCAATGATGAATAACTGAGTGACAATATATCATGTACATATTATACAAGTAAAATCACTTGGTAACATGTCTAATTTTCTGCTCTTATTACATTTTAAGTAAATGCATTGCAACTACCCCAAAATAATTGATTGGTCATTACCATAGATTGTCAAAGACAGAACATCTTTAGTCACAAATATATTAGGATTAATATGACAACAGAGAGAACTAAATGCTCGGAGTGCACAAGTTCATCATTAGTTATAAAGAGAACCAATAATTTGCATTTATATAGTATTGTTCAAAATAAAACATAGGCAAAATCTTTCTCAAAATTGAACATTATAGGCAAGCGAGACTTTAATCAGCATTGCAACTTAATTGAACAATCGATGAGAAAAATTAAATAATTAGTTGTGAAATTAGCTTTACATTATAGTTCAATTTTGTTCTTTTTTCTTATGATAAATTATTGCTGGAAAATGATTATTTAGGCACCAAGAGCTTAATGGTAATTCAGCCAAATCTTTACTTATCATGTGTAAACTCGAAAATGCATGTTTGATAATTGATGTTGAGGCTAACTTTAAAATCTGATAGCTTTGACCAGGCCAGTAATCGTTGAGGAGAAAGTGAGGTCTGCAGATGCTGGAGATCAGAGATGGAAATGTGTTGCTGGAAAAGCGCAGCAGGTCAGGCAGCATCTAGGGAACAGGAGAATCGACGTTTCGTCGATTCTCCTGTTCCCTAGATGCTGCCTGACCTGCTGCGCTTTTCCAGCAACACATTTCCAGGCCAGTAATCGAACCTGGGATTTGCTATTTCCAACTAATTCCACATTCAAAAATGGATTTTTGTACCAAGTCCTCTGTGAAACGGAAATAATGGTTTCTCCAGATCCCTTTCATAAGGGACTAATGCTACCTCAATGCATCCTGGTGGAACAGAACCTTCTACAATCTCAGAAAGCTAAACATATATATCTTTTTAATGTTTATTAACTTTGTTTCATTTGAAAGAAAATTTTAAAACAATTTTGTGTAATAAAAACTAATCTTTTCAGATATACTAGTTCAAGGGTTTGATTCTGTGTTTGATGTTGGTAAAAATTGTCTTGAAAATAATTATGTAACAGTTATAACTGCTAGTTTTCATTTCTCATGGCTCACTTCATGTAAGTTCAAGGTATCAAGAGTACTGTAAAGTTGATGTATGCCTTGACAGCAATATATATTTGGTGACCGTGTCAACAGCAATGTGGCTTCTGACTGTGGATAATGTCACAGCAATGTATCGAATGGAATGAAATATTTTGAAACATATGGCACACATTGCAGCATAGCTCAGAATACAGAAAGACTCTTGTCTTTTCCTTTGTTATATTTAGACAGCATCCCTTACCTAATTATGATCCACATGCCAAGACATAACAGCACAAAGGCTATTACTACAATATCCTACCCTCGCTAACACAACATATTAAGATGGAACTGCCGTGGCTATCCAAATATTTCTAAGCTTAAATGAATAAAACATATATAATTAATTGATCAAGAGTAGATGACAATTTATAACATTAAAATCTTGGGTGCATGGGAAAAGAAATCTCAATATTTCTGTTTTTATGAATATTCAATAGCATCAGGACATTTAAAGAGGATCAATTATGATTTTCACCACTTGATATTTATGATTATAAACTAAAATTGGTAGTGATTGTTGGAAGTCATGAAAATAAGTCTAAACTGGCATATTGTGTTTTAAGTTGCAGTAATAACTAACTTGAAGACTGCAATTTCATTTACAAAGCAGAACAGATTTGTCTGAATTATGGTTAAGATTATGGTTAAGATTTGTCTGAATTATGGGTTAAGATTATGATTCGGGGTGTGGGTGGTGGGAAACAGAAACCAGGTCTGTTTCCAGGTGTTAAACCCATCTGCTATATTGCTGCATTGAGGTTTGACATGTGGAAGCAATCAAAATCAGAGGACACTCAAAGGAAAATACATTAAATGCATATTCAATGTCACTAAAACATGGTCATGTTCTCCTGGTTTTGAAGAGCTGCACTTTATCCCAGTAAACCATCAGGTGAAAGAACACTGACTGCTGAATGTATTTTTTTCAAAGTTTATTCTTTTACAGGACATAATTGTCACTGGCAATATATTTCTAAGTCAAGACAGTGAGTAGCTTAGAACGAAACTTGGTATTCCAATGAGTCTACTGCCTTTGTCCTTCTAGATGGCACCTTGAAGGTATTATCTAACGAGACTTGGTGAGTTGCTGCCATGCATTTTACAGATGGCATACAATACGCCCACTAAGTGTCAGTGATGGAGGCAGGGAACATACGAACATGCAACCTAAGCACAGAAATAGGCTACCTCGCCTCTTGAGTTTGCTCTGACATTGAATAAGATTATTGCTGATCTGACCTCTCACATTCCCAACTGCCCACAATAACCTTTCAGCCCCTTCATTAATAACGATCCATCGACTTCCACCTTATACATATTCAAGGACTTTCCATCCATTGCCTTTCAAGCAAGGAAATGTCAAAGATTCATGACCCTCACAAAATCTTCTCAGCTCTGTTTTAAAAGGTTATCTCCTTATTTTAAAACATTGACCCTAGTTATAGGTTCTCCCTTTCCATAAGAGGAAATATTGTCTCCAAATCTACTGTTTCAAGACTGCTCAAGATCTTTATTGTTTCAATTGAGTCACTGCTTACTGCTGAGAGAAAGTGAGGGCTGCAGATGCTGGAGATCAGAGCTGGAAATGTGTTGCTGGAAAAGCGCAGCAGGTCAGGCAGCATCCATGGAACAGGAGAATCGACGTTTCGGGCATAAGCCCTTCTTCAGGAATCTGAAGAAGGGCTTATGCCCGAAACGTCGATTCTCCTGTTCCTTGGATGCTGCCTGACTCACTGCTTACTGCTGTAAACTTTAGCAAGTACAAGCCTAACTTTTCCAACACTTCCGCATGAAATAACCCACGGTAATAGTCCACTAAACTTTTTTTTCTGAAGTGCCTCAAATGCATATCCACCCTTTCAGGGCACAGGGAGAAAGTGAGGACTGCAGATGCTGGAGATCAGAGTCGAGAGTGTGTTGCTGGAAAAGCACAACCAGTAAGGCAGCATCTGAGGAGCAGGAGAATCGACATTTCAGGCATACACCCCTCATCAGGATTCTCCTGCTCCTTGGATGCTGCCTGACTGGCTGTGCTTTTCCAGCAACACACTCTCGACTCTTTCAGAGCACAGGCCAAACTCAAAATATACAAAGCCATAGTCCTCACCACTACCTGGTATAACAGTGAACCATCTGTGTTGTACATCAACATATATGTCTTCTAGAGCAGCTCCATTACTGCTGCATCTGCAACATCCTCAAAACCTGCTAGCAGGATCACATCACACAAATTGGACTCCTGGAAACAGCCAACCTTACCAGTATCTAGGCCACCCTCCTGCAGAGTCAGCTGTATTGGGGCAGGTCACAATGCCTGGATGGATCATAGCTACCTGCCTGAGATGATATGATACAGAGAGTTAACCCTGGTAAGTGTAACAGTAGTAGCCTATGCAAATACTCAGGGACCTCTTGAAGAGGAATGCCACCATGAACCATCTCCAGTGGAAAATGCAGACATTAGTTATGATGCCTCAAGGTGCTACATCAGGAATGCTACAAAGACCTTTGAAGCTTCGCAAAGGACCAGCATGATAGAGGAAAGGATAGATTCAATTGGCCCTAGCAGTGGCTGCACCTCCACCTCTACTGGCTGTGGGTGAATCTGTCAGTTGTGTGTGTGTCAGTGTAGCCACTAATGGGCTTGCAACTGGTGGATTTCATAATATTCATCTAGGAAGGAATATCAAGGCAGAAAGATGCTCTTACCTCATTAATTATCTAGAATGGTGCTGAGGGGCTGATTAGAATTTCCTGCTCCTATACTCCTTTGTAAGCTAACATGTGTACCAAAAGGAAATTGTTCATATATCAGTTCTTATTTTGGAATTCCAATTCCTTCCGTGTAATGGATTCTTACATTATTTGAAGGTGTTTTTTTCCTCAATTTTCTTTTTCATTTCTCTTTCTGTATCTCATTCTCATCCATGTTTACATACTTTCTTTCTGTTTTGATTTATTTCTACCAACTTTCTTCCATCTTCCAGAAATCAGCTCCTTCACATGGTAAGAAGAGAGTTAACAGGTTGACTTGAATTACAAAGTCTAAATGAAGGAATAACTGATTCATATCATTGAGGACATCTACCTCCTCAATCACGAATAATGAACTTAATGTAATCTTGCATTTTCAATAGAATAGGGTAATGAGAACGGCAAAATGCCACCGAGCTAGCAGGTGTCTGGTTTCATTTGTTTTAATGAACTGTTAATTTTTGTTCATGGCAGTAAATGATGCCAGTGAGGAATAATCCAAGTGAGATTGATGTTTCTGTAATTATAATGATGAACATACCTGAACAAGACTATGGGCAATTTGCAACAGTATTGTGTAATTTGAAATGATATAGGAGAACAGATGTTGACATCTAAGATAATCTTGCATTTAAAGTGAAAGTACAGCGACCATCAGTTAATATGTACACACAAATTACAAATGTAAGGCAATGCAACAATGCTATAGATTGTGGATTGTGATTGCCAAAGCTGCTGTTTAAATCTCCAGAACCCTACGGAACTTGACTGAGTCATTACAAACTATTAACATATTATTCAACTGAATGTTTTTTAAACTTTAATTTCTTCAAGGAAATTTATACTTGCAAGGTAACAGGGCCTTCAGTGTATAAAATATATTTATTATTGAGTAATGATTTCACTTTTTCACCACAAAGACTGCCTTGCAATGAATTCAGCATGATGTACAGTAGCATTGTATTTTTTAAGTGGGTATTGTATCTATAATTCTCCTTGCAACACCGAGTACCCAAATACTTCTAATGATGCTGCTGTAAAACCTCAGGAAGTAACTCTTCCCAAGTCTCACAATAAATAGAGGGCAGTCAGTAGATAGGTTTATAAGGACAAGGAACTTCAGAAAGAATAATGCAGAGGTAGAAAAATAACTCATTACTAGAATGCACTGCCAATAACCAGATAGGTAAGTGAACCAATTGACTTAAGCTCTAAATCCAGCAGTAAAGATAATTTGTATTAATTGAAATAATTCCTGATAAAAGAAGATGATATTATATAAAAATATGGATTTATTAAGTAGATATACATATAGTGCATAAAACATGCTAATCTTTAATAATACATTATAATGTATAATCCATGATTTATGAGCAAAACCCTTACCATTTTAGACCATCTGTAAATATTGAACATGTTCTGTTCTCCAGTGTGCATTACAGCTACGTATTCAATCAAATAAGGAATCTGTTTTGAAATTTGTTGTACTGCTGCAGAATTATGGATGATTTTAGTATGAGAAGGGGAAATTACTCTCAAATCTATGAAGTGCCTCATTTACCTCGTTTATTTACCCAGAATTTTATACGTTTGTTTGATGCATGCAGTTTTAGTTGCTGTCCATTTTAGTTCTATAACCATTTTGTACTGTATGTTCAATTTTAAATCAAAACTGAGAAGAGCCATCCTCCCAGTGATTAAGGTTGTGGGTTATAGAATTCTTAATGTGCACAGCAACCAGCACTGTGTTCGCCAACAATAGATCCAGTGGGATCATTTTTATATTACATAAAGTACAAACTTCTTGTCAACATTTATAAGCCCTCAAAACAAGAATTATGCCTTCCTGGCTAAATGATTTGTGCAGCATAATAGCCACAAATTTCTAGTAGGCTGTCATCGTGCCATAGATTGACTTGAACAAAAATGCTTCTTTAAATAGCTTCTTAAAAGCTCCTTATTTATAATTGGCATGAGCACACTTCCTTTCTCCTTTCTTTTTATTCACTCATGTGATACGGGTGCCACTGCCTGGGCCAGCATATGTTGTCCGTCCCTAGTTGCCCTTGAGAAGCTGGTGATGAACTGCCTTCTTAAAATGCTGCAATCCATATCCTGTTCCTTCAATATATTTACTTTCTGACAAAAATCATGTGCTCTGCTCAATTCAGAAAAAGACTTTACTATTATATAGTACCATTCTAAATTTGGACAATTGTGGTATTGCTGTAATTCATGGTCAACTCCTAGGTAACACTCCTGGTAATTTCCTGGGAAAGTTTGGTGCCGTTTTATAAATATTCAGAGAACACAGTGAAGGTGAAGTCAGAATTGCTTGTCACTTTCACATGAATTTTGAAATAGTAACAATTAATTTTGCTAGTGTCAGAAACAGTAAAAACAGCAATTAAATCAATAATTGGAAGGGAGGATGTAATAAGTGAGTTATAGCTACTGTGCAATTTTCTCAGGGATTTGCACATGCAGCTGTAATTACAATTAGAATAGGATAGAATGAGGTACACAATTTGTAAGGTCTGTCAAGAGAATAGCAACAAACCATGTACTGTAATGCTGCAGCTACCATCTTTTTGAAGAAGAGATCAGTTAAAGGGAGGATCAAGAATAATTAAACACCATTTTTGATTTTTTCAATATTCATTAATGAGAATTAAGAACCACTGAAAAAGTCAGCATTTATTGATAGTTGCTTGAGAGGGTCATAACATGCTTTCTTCTTGAACCACCACAGTCTGACGAGTATCTATACATCCACAATTTCTTGGAGGGGAATGTACAGGCATTAGTGCTCCTATACTGCTCTTGTCTTTCTAGATAATGGATTAGTTTTCCTTGGAGCAGCGAAGATTGAGAGGGGACCTGATAAAGGTATTTAAGATTATGAACGACATAAATCAGGTATGTAGGAAGGTACTTTCTCGATTAATAGAAGGGTCAATAACAAGGGGACGAGACTTAAGGTAAGAGGAGAAATATTTTCATTCAGAAAGTGGGAGTCTGGAACACTGCCTGAATAGGTGGTTGATTTAGAAACTCTTGTAACATTTAATCAGTATTTAGATACTTACTTGTATTACCAAGCCCTCCAGAGCTATGAGACTGGAGCTGGAAAATGGAAATTAATGTAGTCAGATCTTTATTGACTGGCACAGACATGATGAGCAGTGAATTCCCTGCTTCTGTGTTTAAATGTCTATGAGTCTTTGGGTATATGAGATTCCCAATTCCTTCATCCTAGACCTCTCCATTTCTATCTCGGGCGACCGAATCAACAAGGATATTTACTATAAACCGACCGACTCCCACAGCTACCTAGACTACACCTCCTCCCACCCTGCCCCCTGTAAAAACGCCATCCCATATTCCCAATTCCTTCTCTGGGACACCCAGACCAACCAACCCAACCACCCCGTGGCTCAACACTTCAACTCCCCCTCCCACTCCACCAAGGACATGCAGGTCCTTGGACTCCTCCATCACCAGACCATACAACATGACGGCTGGAGGGAGAGCGCCCTATCTTCCACCTAGGAACCCTCCAACCATAAGGGATGAACTCAGATTTCTCCAGTTTCCTCATTTCCCCTCCCCCTACCTTGTCTCAGTCAAATCCAGCACTGCCTTCCTAACCTGCAATCTTCTTCCTGACCTCTCCGCCCCCACCCC
>NC_057713.1:79464031-79465538 GCF_004010195.1 Chiloscyllium plagiosum | reverse complement strand
CCCCCACAACAGCTACTCCCCAAACACCAGGCCATCCAAAGATGATTGGCCAAATCCCATCCGACGCCAGGCTCCGTCCCCCCATCCCCCCTCGGGTCTTGTCCAACTGCACATGGGGGTTGTTACAAATCACACCAAATCTGAAACCTCTCCCTGACCGTCAACGCACCGCTTTGCCCCAGCCTCTTAACCACCAGCCTACCTACCCCCCCCCCCGCACATGGGGGTTGTTACAAATCACACCAAATCTGAAACCTCTCCCTGACCGTCAACGCACCGCTTTGCCCCAGCCTCTTAACCACCAGCCTACCTACCCCCCCCCCCCTCCTCTGCCCACACTGTGTCAAGCCTCTCTCCCCCTCCCCGATCCCCCTACGAGGCGTTCACACGCAGACTACAGAACGGGCAAGGCACGGTTAGGGAGTTTGCAGATGGGCGGGACGGTGGGACAGCAAGGAAGGTTATCGAAGATCACAAAGAGATCTCGATCGATTGGGTCCCAGGGGCTGAGGGGTGGCAGGTGGAGTGCAATTCAGATAAACGCATCTCAGTCAAACAAGCAAGGGCTTATACAATTAAAAACAGGGCCTTGGGAGGTGTTGGAGAACAGGGACATCATTCTTTGAACTCTGCGTCACAGGGTGGTTAAGAAGACTCCATCGCTTTGAGTACCCGAGTTAGGGACATCACGCTGAGGTCATACAGGATGTTGGTGAGGCCTCTTTGGGAATACTGTGTCCAGTTCTGGTCACCCTGTTATAGCAAGGAGATTATTAAGCTGGAGAGAGTTCAGAAAACTTATACCAGGATGTTGCTGGGAATGGAGGGCTTGCGTTATCAGGAGAGGCTGGGAGGGTTTTCCCTGGAGCGCCGGAGGCTGAGGGGGAATGGATAGGGGAAACGGGAGGTGTCCTTTCCCCCTGGGGTGGGCGATTTCAAACCCAGGGGGCACATTTTTAAGGTGAGGGGAGGAAGATTCAACCAAGACACAAGGGGCAAATCTTTTTGACACCGAGGGTGGTCCGAGTGTGGAATGAACTTCCAGACATTTGGATAAATCCATGAATAGGGAAGGGATAAGGGCCAGGAGCAAGGGCAGGTGGGGGACGTGTTTGGTTTGGGATTGGGGTTGGCATGGACTGTGGTTGGGCCAAAGGGTGTCTGTTTCCTTGCTGTGCGACTCCGTTATGACGAGGGCCCACCCAGCTACCGCTCGGGTTTGCGACGCCCACCCCGGTAGACCAGCCTACCGTCAGGGTCGACGTCCCGAGCCAGTTTCAGAGCCTCGGACGTTGCTAGGTCTGTATTGGCAGCAGTGACTGCCAGGATCAGGGAGTTGGGGTGACTGATATACAATGCCAGCATCTCCCGGACCTGCTGCTCGATATCGGCGGGCTGGTCTCCCACTGGCACCTGGAGGGAGAGCACAGCACCCATTCCCAAACCTCCTTACACACACACCGTTCGATACTGAGTAAAGCTCCCTCTACACCACTCCCCCCAATCA
>NC_057713.1:79375138-79458060 GCF_004010195.1 Chiloscyllium plagiosum | reverse complement strand
CCCACCTTATTTCTGATACTCCTTGCGTTGAAGTATACACACTTGAACCCATCTCTGTGTCCGCAAGTATTCCCTGTCAGTGCTACCTTCTCCACAGCCTCCCTACATTCTTGGACATCCTGACAAACAGCTAGCCTACTTGCTGGACTACAAGTCCGGATCCCATCCCCCTGCCAAATTAGTTTAAACACCCCCAAAGAGTGCTAGCAAACCTACCTCCCAGGATATTGGTGCCCTTCTGGTTCAGGTGCAACCCGTGTCTGTGGGAACAGTTTTAGTCACGAGTCACCCTCTGCATTGCCTACTCACTCTCTTGATACAATACCCTGCTGGCACTAACAGCAACAGCTGTGTCACCCACTTTCAACTCCCTTAATATCCAGAGGACAACAGCCCTCACACCCTTATGCAGAGTCAATCCAGACTCGAATCATCCTGAGTGGCTGACTGACCATGGGTGCAAGTCCCTGGATTAATTTTGGAGGCTGCTTTTGAATTACTGTACCAGGAGTCCCTGACTGAAGGTTATCCCCTTGATGTGATGGAGATCTGCTGACAGTCATGACAAGCTTCTTGACTTCACAGCAGAACAGCACAATACAGCAATACTGTATATCTGGCTGACAGGACAAAGTGCAAAAGGCAAAGTAACACAAGTGCTGTGAGCATTCAGATAGGCTCAGAGTCTCAGGTCTGTAACTCTGCTGAATATGTAGAAGAGGTAGAAACAACAATTTATTTTAACAAAAAAACAGAAAATTACTTGAGAAAGTCAGTTGGTCTGGCAATATCAGACAAGAGAAAAACTAAATAAACAGTCCAGATGTTCCATTGGCCAAACAGTCATTATTCCAGAGTAGATAGAGTGCACATGGGGACTGTAAGGAAATGAAATTTCCATTGAGCAATTCTCTGAACCTGGAGCACCTTTAAAGTCTGTTCAAATCAGAGAATTTGGAAGATTCCAATGAAATAAATGTCATAATATTAAAAGCAATATGCCAAGTCCTGGAAAGTGGAACTAGTGCAGGCTTTGAGTAACTTTTACTTGTGCAGACTCAATGGTCAAAGGGCCTCCTCTGTATTATATTATTCAATGAAAGCGACACCCAACTACACCTCCTCCAGACCACTTACATTTGCAGATTCTAACCCAACACTCCCTACTTCAACTGGGACCTGAAACCCCCATTACCTTCCCCAAACCCCACTTCTCCCTCTGCTGAACCTAACCCACCTTCTCACCCAGTGCAGACCCAAACCCCCCAACCACCTACTGGACTGAACCTGACACCACTGCTCTGTGGTATTCAAAGCCTCTACCCTGATACCTTAATTGTCACCCTTAACCACTGCTGGATTGGACGTGACTCCATCACCTCAATGCCCTCCCAATCCATCCCATCCCTACCCTACCCTCAGTGTACTGGACCTAAACATCAATTCAACAAAACCCACCCAGCCAGCCTGTCCCCACGGTACTAGACCCAATTTCTCCAACTCACCCTGACTCACCTCAAAAACTGCATCACTTACCTCGCCCCAATGCCACCTTGCATGCTGGCAACTTGCCCACTTAGCATGCCACCTCACTCCCATTTGACAAGCCTACTGAAATGGCCCCATACTCATCTGGAGCCCTATATACCTGCCATCATGGAATCTTACCTACCTGAATCCATACCAACTGGCTACCCCCCTTCTTATCTAGTATCCTACCTCCTTGAGACCTAACTCAGAAAAATATGGCATCCTAAGTACTTAGCTCCCTAGCACCCTACCCTTCCAGTACCTTTACTTCACTTTTACCTTATGCACTTATAGTTTGTCAGCAGATATCAACATGGCGGTCTGTGATACTGGGTCTCCACATTTCAGAACATGGCAGCTGGCTGCTGTGAAGAAGACATGCGCTGACAGGTCTGTTGTTGTACATAACAGTCAGAACGCAATTACGCCTCCATATTTCTGAGGGAGCCCTGAGTGGAATCTCCTCTCAGAAATATGGAACTTCGATCTGTTATAACAAAAGAGAGATGAGCGGCAATCTACGTGAGGTTAAAAGTCCTCGAAAAATACAGCCCAGCTTTTTGAGTTCAATATGACTCAGACATTTCTAACCATTTTAAGGCAATTCAGATGTGTACTCCTTCAAACGGGCTTTAATTTTTTTTAACAGGTTCCTTGATTAGCTTTTGCAGCAATGAAAGATATCTGTTTGCAATGCATTTTAGGTAATGTCTCTTCTGCCAAATGGTCTATTAAAGTTTTAAAAGATTAACAACCACAATGTTGCTCTGAGATGCTGTGTGGGGTATTACAGTACTATAGTCTTGTGATGCTGATCTTTGTAACATTTTTACAAATCAAATTTGAATGCAGCATAAAAATTCTGCAACATTTCAAACATGATTACTTTAACATTTCCAGGTTTACAAACAAGTATAGATCGAACTAGATTGTCCAGTAGTCACCAAAAAAAGAAATCAGATGCAGTAAGAAGTTAGCAACCAGCAGTTTGTCCATGTTAGCATGGAATTGGGATGGAATTTAGACTTCCAACACTACAGTTACAACATTTAAAATACACTTAGATAAGTACATGAATAGGAAAGGTTTGGAGGGATTTGGGTCGGGAGCAGGCAGGTAGGACTGCTTTAGTTTGGGATTATGTTTGGTGTGCACTGGTTGGACTGAAGGGTCTGTTTCCGTGCTATATGACTCTGTAGCATAGCTCTGTGACTATAATAATGAGCTCTTGACCAGCAGGTATTTGCTGAAGAATGCTGCTTTATAATTGGCCCAGGTAATCTGATTATGTCAGAACAGATTAGATATTTGGCACTTAACTGTTGGTGATATTTCCAGCCATAATTCCAAATTTGGCCTGCCCCAAAAGGAAAACCATCAGGGAAAACCAGGGAGTAACATTGAAACAATCCCCTTTTTCACTGACATATTTTAGGAGTTAAATACCCTGAAGGCACTTTGACAGCGATTGAGGAAAGATTAGTTTAAATGGAGACAGGGAAAGATGTCAGATGGGTGAAGTAGGTAGAGTTGCAAGTTAGGCTTAAGGTTAGAGTTAGGGGTAGAATGTCAGGAAAGTATTGAAAAATCAAGTGCATTTCACAGTTGAAGAAATGGATGGACTGGATGATGTTTTATTACAATCATGCTTTATACAGCATGCTTTATTACAATCATTCTTTACCATCACGGCCAGTACACTGAAGCTATATCAATTGGAGAAAAATCTCTACCAATTCATAGAGCCTTTTGGTAGGTAGTTCTTGTTTCATTCTACTTTCTAGTTGGTTATACATCAATAGGATTGATTTAGTCATGGTGCTTAAATATCTGTATTCTATTAAATACTTTTACTGTCTTGTGAAAAGCTGACAATTGTAGTATTAGTACTAGAAAACTTCAGCACAGTCCTCATGTCTAGGAAGTAATTCCCAAGCTCCCTCAAAGATTCTCCCAGTGTTGGTACTAGGTAAATTGCCTCCTTTGAAAACTCATTCTGCATATTCATTTCCCTCTGCACAAAATTGCTAATTCTTGATTTTTCTTTCATCTCAACTTGTTCAGACATGTTATGACACAATGAACTGCCAATGAACTGCCTGGTGAAGGCTAGAACAATTGCAACATTTAAAAGGCATCTGGATGGATATATGAATAGGAAGGGTTTGGAGGGATATGGGCCAGGTGCTGGCCAGTGGGACTAGATTGGGTTGGGAATATCTAGTCGGCATGGATGAGTTGGACCGAAGGCTCTGTTTCCATGCTGTACATCTTTTTTTTAGATTAGATTACTTACAGTGTGGAAACAGGCCCTTCGGCCCAACAAGTCCACACCGCCCCGCTGAAGCGCAACCCACCCATACCCCTACATTTACCCCTTACCTAACACTACGGGCAATTTAGCTTGGCCAATTCACCTGACCTGCACATCTTTAGACTGTGGGAGGAAACCGGAGAACCCGGAGGAAACCCACGCAGACACGGGGAGAAAGTGCAAACTCCACACAGTCAGTCGCCTGAGGCGGGAATTGAACCCGGATCTCAGGCGCTGCGAGGCAGCAGTGCTAACCACTGTGCCACCGTGCCGTCACATCTCTGTGACTCTATTTTATAATTCACTGTGTTATAAAATGACAAGTAAGTAAGATGTAAGCTGATGTTTTCTATCACTTTTAACATGTTTTCATAACCTTTTGGCTGTTGAAACTTTGGTGAGAGATGTGTTTGCTATCTTCTTCCTCATTCTTCAGTCTTGAATCACTGACTATTGCATGTTACTATGTTTAGAGTATGATACAGGTTCAGGGAACTTCAAAAGAGAGTCTGAGAACATAATTGATTGCTTGTGCAAAGGGTAATTATTCAGCCTAGAGAGAACACAGCCAGAAAACCTCATAGGAATTTGAGGAGTTTGAGGAGATTCGTTTTGTTGAGGATAAAATTGGATGCCTCTCTGAAATGCCCAATGAAGAGGTGGCCCTGTCCTCTCAGTGCCAAAAGAAGTGGCCCAGCACTGAATGTTCTCACAGTTAGGTCATTTTAAGTTGGTGTGGTGTCATGTGCAGCATTTGAAAGAACACTGATGGTCTGTGCTCACTGTGTGACTGAAGGGCTTCGGACTCCATATGCTTTGACATGCCCTCCTGTGAGGATGAAGATAAAGGTCTTTATGTTCCACTGGGTTACTGGGTTCCCAAAGGTGATTGGAGCTGTTGATAGAATGCACATTCCATTGAAAGCACACTACATTAAGCTGTTTACATCATTTTACTGTAAATAGGCAAAATGAAGATCCAAGGTGATTAACACAGGGCAAGTGATTGAGGGAAAAACTAGGAGCAAAATTTAAAATTGCCTGTCAGTTCTGTTGTCTGATACATTCCTGCCTCTGAGCAATATTCCTGATGGAATCAACATGACAAAGGCTGCCAATTTGCAAATAAATAATGATAGCCATCAGTGGGCCAATTAGAGGAAAGGTCACAGTGGTCAAACCCCCTTGGAGGCTGATGCCCAGGTTTAACAGAAGGTGGCCGTCTAGCTCAGCATCAACCCACTGGACTGCAACAGACATGGCTATGGTTCAAGATAATTCAGTGTGAGGATTCCACCTCCAGAATCATCCACCTGACAGCTGCAGGTTTATAATTTTTTACAATGCTGCAGAAAGAGCTCTGTTGTTTTGAGGTGCTTAAATGGTCTCCTGACTTCCTCAGCAGCATTCATTTCTCTGAACAGAAAAGCATTGGGTGACCATCAGAAAGACTAGAAAGCGTTGGCAGGTAGTGCAGGAGTCCCCTGTCGCCATCCTCCTCTCAAATGAATATACCACATTGGATTCTGTTATGGGAGTAATGGCCCCTCAGGGGAAAGCAACAACAGCCAGATTTGTGGCAGCCTGGTTAGCTCTGCTACAAAACGGGGGAGGAAAGAGACTTGAGAGTTTCAGGGTTGTTGGGGAACTCGATTGCAAGGGGAACTGACAGGTGGATTTGTGGCCATGAACAAGTTTCTGCAATGATAAGTTGCCTCACTGGTGCCAGGGTCAGGGATGTCTCAGTCAGACTGCAGAGCATTCTAATGGGGAGGGTGAATTGGGTTAAAAAAAAAATGAGGTCCTTTAACAGGAATTTAGAGTTAGGTAGTAGATTAAAGAGGAAGACTATTAATGTTGTAATCTGCGGACTGCTTTTAGTGCCACGTGCTACTGATTATAGGAATAGCAAAATAGGTTGGATGAACAGATAGCATCATAGATTCATAGAGATATATACAGCACAGAAACAGACCCTTCGGTCCAACTTATCCACGCCAACCAGATATCCGAAATTAATCTAGTCCCATTGCCAGCATTTGGCCCATATTCCTCTAAACCCTTCCTATTCATATACCCATGCAGAAAACTTCTAAATGCTTTAATTGTACCAGCCTCCATCACTTCTTCTGACAGCTCATTCCGTAAGCACACCACCCTCTGTGAAAAAAAAGTTGCCTTTTAAGTCTTTTTTAAATCTTTCACCTCTCACCATAAACCTATGCCTTCTAGCTTTGGACTCCCCTATCCTGGGTAAAAGACTTTACTATTCACCCTATCCATGCCCTTCATGATTTTATAGACTTCTGTAAGGTTATGCCTCAGCCTCCGACACTCCAGGAAAAACAGCCCCAGCTTGTTCAGCGTCTCCTTACAAATCAAACCCTCCAGCCTTAGCAACATTTATCGACATTTTTTTCTGAATCCTTTCAAGTTTCACAACATCTTTTCTATAGCAGGGAGTCCAGAACTGAACACAGTATTCCAAAAGTGGCCAAACCAATATCCTCCCAACTCCTATATTCAATGCACTGATCAATTAAGGCAAACGGACCAAATGCCTTCTTCATTACCCTATTTACCTGCGACTCTGCTTTCAAGGAACAATGAGCTTGCACCCCAAGGTCTCTTTGTTTGGCAACACCCTCTAGGACCTTATCATTGAATGTATAAATCCTGCCCTGATTTTCCCTACCAAAATGCAGCACTTCATATTTACCTAAATTAAACTTTATCTGACTCCTCAGCCTATTTGCCAATCTGATTAAGGCCCTACTGAGGTAACTTTCTTCACTGTCTACTTCACCATCAATTTTGGTGTCATCTGGCTAAAGGGATGGTGTCGGAGGAATGGCTTTAGATTTTTGGATTATTGGGATAGCTTCTGGGATAGGTGGAACACTGTATCAGCTGAACAAGTTGCACCAATAGCGTCGTAGAGTCATATAGCATGGAACCAGACCTTTCAGTCCACTCGTCCATGCTGACCAGGTTTCCCAAATTAAACTTGTCACATTGCTTGTGTTTGGCCCTATTCATGTACCTGTCCAAATTTCTTTTAAATATTGTAACAGTACTTATATCTATCACTTCCTGTGATAGTTTATTCCATATATGCACTACCCTCTATGTGAAAATGTTGTCCCTCAGGTCCCTTTTAAATCTTTCCCCCTCACCTTAAAATTATGCCCTCTAGTTTTGAAGTCCCCCATCTGAGGGAAATGACCATTGCTATTCACCTTACCTATGCCCCTCGTGATGTTATAAACCTCTAAAAGGTCACCTCTCAACCTCCTACGGTCCAGGGAAAAAAGTCCCAGCCTATCCAGTCTCTCCTTATATCTCCAACCATTCAGTCCTAGTAACATCCTTGTAAATCTTTTCTTCACTCTTTCCAATTCAATAATATCCTTCCTATAGCAGGGTGACCAGAAATGTACACAATACTCCAAAAGTGGCCTCACCAACATCCTTGACAGCTGCAACATGATATCCCAACTTCTGTACTCAATGTTCTGACCAATGAAGGCAAGCATACCAAATGTCTTCTTCACTATCCTATCTACCTGTGAGTCCACTTTCCAGCATCTATGAACCTGCTTTCCAAGGTCTCTTTGTTCAGCAACACTTCCCAGGACCTTACCATTAGATGTAAAAGTCCTGTCCTGATACAGCACCTCACATTTATCTAAATTAAACTCCACCTCCCACTCAGTCCAGTGGCCCATCTAATCAAGATCCTGTTATACTCTGAGGTAACCTTCTTTGCTATCCACTACACCTCCAATTTTGGTATCATCTTCAAACTTACTAATTGTGATAGCTTCTGGGATAGGTGAGTCCCTGTATTAGCTGAACAAGTTGCACCTCATAATGTCAGAGAATCATACAGCATGGAAACAGACCTTTCAGTCCACTCATCCATGCTGACCATGTTTCCCAAGTTAAACTTATCACATTGCTTGTGTTTGGCCCTATTCCTGTACCTGTCCACATGCCTTCTTCACCACCCAGTCTACTTGTGATGCCACTTTCAAGGAACTATGCACCTGAACCCCTGGTCTCTCTGTTTGACAACACTCCTAGGGCCTACCATTAACTGTGTAGGTCCTGTACTTGTTTGTCTTGCCAAAATGCAACACCTTGGATTTATCTAAATTAAACTCCATTCACCCCTCCTCGGCCCATTGGCCCAGCTGAGCAAGATCTCATTGACCTTTTACATAACCTTCTTCCATTAAACCACCAATTTTGGTGTCATCCGCAAACTTACTAACCATGCTTCCTATATTCTTACACAAATCATGTACATAAATGACAAACAACAGTGGACTCAGCACCAATCCTGCGCTCACAGTCCTCCAGTCTGAAAAACAAACTGCTACCACCAACATTTGTCTCCTAACATGAGGCCAATTTTGTATCCAATTGGCCAGATCTCCATGGATCCCATGTTATCTAATTTTATCTAACTCTGATTATAGAACTTATTAATCAGAATAAATGTGCTGCCTTGGCAGATCTTGTCAAACTGGACATTAATTACTGTAATGCTTCAGTACCATCGTAAGATTTCATGTCACAAACATGGAAATGTTATGAAGTACCAACACTAAGCTGTAATATATTTCACATTGATATTCAGTGATCATACAATGGGTGTCAAGTGGTTTTGGTCTCTGAATTAGTGAAAGAACATTGAGGCCTTGGAGGCGGTATAGAGGAGATTTATTAGGATAATGCAATAGTTAACGGACTTCAGTAGAGAAGCTGGGCTTGTTTTTTCAGCAGAGATGGTTAACATGACTTTGACTAAGCTGTTCAAATATTGTAAGGATTAGCAACATTAAGGAGAAGTTGCTTTCACACTTAGGAAAGTTGATAACCAGGTAAGTTAGTTTAAAAAATCGTGGATTTAAGTTGTTTTTTTTTCAATTAGTTATAATCTGGAATGCAGATGTTACAGAATTGAATGGATGGAATTGCATTCAACTGTAGCAATTCTACAGGGATTTGGATATAACCTTGAAATGGAAGTATTTGGGGTACGTCAAGAGGAGTGGGAATAATTGGATTCGGGACCAATTGAGACTAATCCAAGGAGCACAATGGGCTGAGTATCCTTCTGTATTGTATGATTTCTGACATAGGTAGGGTGCAGACTGTGTAGAGCATAAATACTGCCTGGACTAGTTGCACTGAACGATAAATTTCTTTTTGTATTGTAAAATATCTGCCTTAATTCAGTCCTTCCTCTTATCTATTTCTCTGTATTTTAGTTGTACCTATTAGTCTCATTGTTACCAAGCCTCTTGATACCATGTTTTGCTTGGTTGCCTTGATTCTAGCTCATGCTTCCAATAACTTTGTGGGGAAAAAGATTTAAAATCTAAACATGCTATTTTTAAGTGAATTCCTCACATCAGCGAAATCTGTCCCATTATTTCCTGGAACAAATGGCAAATATGTCAAAATGATGGAACATTGAAAATCAAACCCAAATAATCGAAGTAAAAACAGCATTAAAATTATTACACAATTTACTATTAATTGAGATTAATTGATTTGTTTTAATCATGAAATATTAAATGAGTTCTACCTTCATTAATAGAGATACATACCACAGCTATGTAAGCTGGAGTCCCTAAATTTCAGCACTGTTATGATTTTGTATGGAAATGAAGAGAGCTTGGATAAGACCAGGAAATGGCCAACATGTGTGATTAGCACACATCTGTTCAAAGCATTGCAGGAGGTATGTTAAATCTGCTCAGCCTTCTCTTTTAAATGATTTCTGTGAACAGTAGATACTACACGCTGCATGCATCAACAGGGAACCCAGTATCACATGTGTCTAGTGCTACTTAAAGGCAGCCTGAACGTCTAAAAGGAGAAGTGCAGTCTGATTGTAACTAACTTGTACTAACTATTTACTGGCATTATTTTGTACAATGGTTGAACATGGCGGAGATGTCCCATGTTCCCACAGATAGGGTACATGCAGGAAGGATGAGTGCCCGGCTGAGGAGTCTAGAACTGAGGACATAGACTCTGAATAAGGAACAAGTTGTTTAGAACTAAGATGAGGAGGAATTTCTTTATTCAAAGTGTTGTGAACCTTTGATTTTCACTACTCTAGAGAGCTATGGAAGCTAAATTAATGAGCAAATTCAGTAGAGGTTGGTAGATTTTTAGGTATTAATGACATTAAGGAATATGGGAATAGTGTGGGAAATTGTCATTGAGGAAGGTGATCAACCATGATTTAGAATGAGAGCAGACTACAGGGACTGAATGGTCTATTAATGTTCTTATGTTTCATACAGAGGGGTTATCCAGACAGATACTCAGGTGCTAGTGGGAAGAAGTAGCAGCAGAGGTCAATACCAGGAACGTTGCTTGTTGAACTTGGGTAAGTGCAGGAAGAGGTTTAATGTGCTGATATGATTCTCAGCATGAATCGCTTCATCTTCCAAAGCCATATCCTACCAAGTGCACTGTTAGTCTCATCCACTACTCATTTCACAAGTTCACCATCACCCATTTACAACAATCTTTATCATTCAGGACAGAACCCTTCAATTCAAATAGTTTAGCTTATCCTGACATTTAGCATTGTTGCAAACCTTACATACACAACTTACCTCTCACTCACTTTGGCAGCTATTCAAATGCGATACATATTCAGATACACTGAGTCTATGTTTGTCCTTTTGTTATTTTTACAATCTATAACTTTACTTGCTGCTGCATTCTTAAAGTTGTGCACTGTCATTTCCTGCAATGTTCGATTATCATTACTCTAATAGTTACCTTGCTCTCTTGCCTTATTCTCTCCTTTTAATTCATCACATACTCCCGTACTTGCTCCCTTGCCTTACAGGTTAGTTTAACTTCCTCTGGAGTCCATTGTAAGTGTCCTGAAGCTTGGCACTGGATGGATATCAAAATCTTTGGAACAAAAACAGGAATTGTTGGGGAAAATTAAATCATAATTTCTTTCCTTTGAATTTTTATTAAGCTGCTGTTCGAACTCCTTTGCCCATTTTCAAACATTTATTTATTAGCTAACCTATGAATTAAAAAACCTTTCTGGCCATCTCCTGCACTGACTTGTGTGGGATCTTGCTTTTGATCAATAGGCCACTGCATTTCCTCCGCATCTTCTTCTTTTGTCGTGATTTTTTTATTGTGGACAGAAATGGGAAAAGAATTGTTTTAAAATCAAGGATTACTGGAAGATTGCTGTATGTTTTGAAAACAAATTACCTGACCCTTATTATAAACTCCACTTATATAGCAGCAGTAGTTGAAGAATGATATGCAGATGAACTGAAGCTGAGGAGTTATGTAAATACAGTCCATTCTGCTAATACGCAGTAGTTCCGTTCTCGTGCAACCCCATGTTATAAGAAAATTGTGTAATAGCAGCACCATTTAAAATAATGTGACCAGAATCGCATTATAACCAATACATGCTTTATAAATTTGTGCTTTAGAAACAGTGTCCCCAATTCATCAATCGCTTTACAGTGAATTTGCGTTAATAAAATGCACGTTATAGCAGAACGACCTGCATTGGAGCTTTGGTTGGTAACAAGAAGCTAATTGATCTATATTGATGTCAAAGGCCACCTGCCTGCCAACAACTTTGTGACTGGTTCTCAGGTACTTGAACAGCTTGGTGCTACGAACAAGGCATTGAGAAAGTAGGTTCAGATCTCCATCAGTTTAGGAATCCTCTCTGTTTACTGCAGTCAGCTATTTTTTACCTCAAGAGAAGAAGTTTACTTTTCCTCTAGCAGTTTGTTGTATCTGTGAATTTAATGATGCCAAAGATCTTTTATAAGTGAGACCGGCCCCCTGTGTCTCCTGCAAAAAGTGAAAGCCTCCAGAGAAGGGTGACTGGAAAACAATGTTCTGACAAGCACAAGAAGCATCTCAGCATGTGTATGTGTATTTGTATATGTATGTGTATTAGAGTTATATACTGACAGTTCATCATTGTTTACCTGTAGTTAGCATCTAATTACTTGTAATACAGTATTGTTTAGTACAGAAGCTTATTCCATGCTTTCTGTTAACCTACATCTGAAAGTCAGTAAATTGGGGAATCAGTGCAAACTTTTTAAAATCTTTAACTTTTGTGATGACTCTGGGAATAGTAGTTTTGATTTCCAGCCTGAGGCAAATCATACTTTATTGTTTATAAAATGCTTTGGGATGCCTTAAAGCAATGAAAATAAATTTTAGACTTTGTCTTTATTTAGGTTAGATTCCCTACAATGTGGAAACAGGCCATTTGGCCCAAAAGGTCCACACCAACCCTCCAAAGAATAACCCACTCCCCTAACTAATGCACCTAACACTATCGGCAATTTAGCATAGCCAATTCGCCTGAGCTGCACATCTTTGGATTGTGGGAAGAAACCTTTGCAGATGCAGGAGAATATGCAAACTTCACACAGTCGCCCGTGGCTGGAATCAAACCTGGGTCCCTGGCGTTGTGAAGCAGCACTGAGCCACCGTGCCACCCTTGAGTAGCCATTGAATAATTCAAATATGCTTCCAGAACATGCAGATAGTCCTGCTGATCTTGAAAGGCTGGTTGTACATAATCTTAACACTGAACAGAGTAAGAGATTGAAAGCTATATTGTAATGCTTTCTTTACCAAACCTTAAAATGAATAATCAAAGTCTTTGTAAAGTAAACAGTCCTGATGGGGAATTAGATGCATGAAACCAGTGAGCCACTGATTTCAGAAACAGTGTCCAATAACTTTCCAGTCCCATATCTCTTGCCTGCATTCCACAGAATGAAATTTCTACATCCTACTCCATTTATAACCTTTTCACACTTCCTCTCTAAATCAGAATGATAAATTTGACAGGCAGCAAAAATGCCATCTCATCTTATGAGAAAATAAAAACCATGCAGTTAACGGAACTTTTTGTCAGGTATTACATATTGCCACTGGGTATGAAGTCCTTCCATTAGGGAATAGTGAGTTTTGGTTGTTTAATGGGGCATGAGGCTTTTGTACTGAGTTTCTTCATAATAGGGAATGGTTTCCCTTAAATGCTTCAGTTAAATGAGATGATTTATCAACTATAAAACTTAGTACTGCCATAACTTGCAAAGTAATTTGACAACTTTTAGTTTTAATGCGTGATTTTGATCCAGAAATGAGTGAAGAACAGGGTATTCCATTCCATGCTTTACTTGGCAAATTTAAATTGCATTCATCATGACATATTTATGCCTTCAGTGCTTGAATGATGGAGGAATCCGCCAGTCCCAGAATCTTCTAAATTTTTTTATTTAACCTATTTTTTTCTAATCAACCTATTCGGAGATATTATTACACACCTCTGGAGCAGGTGGGACTTGAACTTGAGCCTCTCAGTCCAGGGGTAGGGGCATTACCACTGCATCACTAGAGGGTCCCCACCCCACAATCTTCTAAAATAGTTCCTCTAATTCAGGCCTCCTGAACATCCTTAATTTTAATTGCTTTACAATTGGTGCCCATTTCATCATTAATAAGGTTCTAAAATCTGAAATTTATTTCTTAACCTCTGCTTCTCATTTTTCTTTCTTCCTTTCAGACACTTCTTACAACCTACTTTGCTGTTCAAGCCTTTAGTCTACTGCCCCCAAATCTCCTTAATATGACTTGATATAATATATTTCACTTTAATGCTTCTGTGGAGTGCCTTAGACAGTTATAGTCCATTAAAATGCCATACAAATGCACATTGTTGTTGAATCATTGATGTAAAATTCAACTTTGGGAGGGGCAGAAAGATGTTGAGCCACCTTTTTTTGTGAAATTGAGTTTAAAGGATTGAGGACATACCTAATTGTTTTCCTTTTTAAACATTCAATGAAATGACACATTTTTAAAAAATTTTAACTTGGTATTTCTTGAAAGCCATATGGGTCCAAACAATTGCTGGTCCCATTTGCTTGAAGTCACTTTGGGGAAAGCACCTAACTGCATTTATGATTGGGTTTTATGACTGTTCTGATGGGATGTGCTTATGTTAAGACCATCCTTCTGCATATGCTGTACCTACCACCAACTGAACGTTCTATATCTCGTCCTGTTTTGTCTTCAAAAACTAAGACTTATTAGCTCAACATTTTTATTCTCACAAAGTAAATCTCTGCAGAGAGAAAGTCCTGTTTTTCTGTGTGTGAGAATTGGGTTTATGGAGAGGTCAACATTTGTATTTTAATATTATAAACCAAGTTTGTGAAGCATTTTTATATATTCATTGAATGACTTTTTATAATGCATAACTCTGTAGTAAATAATTAATTATTTTGTATTTATTAAATATCTCTGCTTGAAGGAACTTTTTATTCCATGTGTTACATGGAGGAAGCATATAATGAACTTACCAAGAACTAAGTAAAACAATTAAATTTCTGTTGTGAAACCTGCAGAAGTGAAACTAGAGATAGACAATGCATTACTCCTATTTTAGTTATAACAAATTCATTATATATTTTACTAACTTTTTCTTCTATTGACTTGATAGAAGTGCCACTACATATTCCTCTACATTGGTGAGTCCTGCATAAACCACATGACCAGAAGCTTTAATGAACCAATCCTATCAATACTGAGGCAGCAAAAGTAGGACAGAGGCTGCATACTTTGTGACAGCTAATTACCCCTGACTTCTGTCTGCAAGGCTCACATCAAAGGTTCATTACAATATCTGCCATTTATCACTCTCAAGGCAACAGCATGTGATATAGAGAATGCATTGAAGATCTCATTGAGATCACCATCTCCATAAAATATCAACAGTATGTTATTGGGCCCAGCTGCAACTAAAACCTTATATCTAAATTAACAGTCAATTTAGAAATCAAATAAGTTGAACATATTTGCATGTGTTGCATTTTTTTGTTCAGCTCTGCTTTCCCATGGTCAGTGTAATAGATCAAGGATATTTAAATGTTGCATAAGAATGAGCAGATGCCATTGTCAGTCCAATTTTCCTGATTTTAGTTCCCCATTTTTATGCTAGAAGTCATGTCAATGTTTCTGGACACATTTTGAGGATGGTCTGATTTTATCTACTATATTCTCTCTCTTCAGGTGCCATGACCCAAGAGGATGTGGAGAAAATGGATTCCTCTGTGAAGCTTGTTCCTGAGATATGGATAATCTTTGAAGCAGGAGACTCATCAAGACTTTTACTCACCTGAACAATCTGATCAGAAGTCTAAAGAACGACAGCTTCATGGTGTGCCAGATACAGAGTCGTAGATATTGCAACAAGTTTTGAGTAATGGTGCATGAGACAAGACCATAATTTTCAACAAAGGAATGGAGCAGTTCCAGCATTCTTGAAGAAGTGATCGAACATATACTTAACAATTTTCAAACCCACTCAGACAAACGATTGTTTCTTTTTCTCCCTGTAATGAATCATGGAAGCAGATGATCCCAGCACGTCTAAGGCCACACATTTCTCCCTGTCACTGTTTAAAATTTGTTGGAGCTATGATTTGACACCAGTGCTAAAGTATTGTTGCACTAACATGACCTTACATCAGCAAGGCAATCACTCAAGAGTTGTTTTTCAAATAAACCAAATAAATGGCATAAAATTATCCTTCCTCTGGCTTCAGAAGAAAATGTCAAAATTGATCAAAAATCGTCCTCCAAAGGCCAGCTGAGGAGCTGTAAAAGGCAAACGTTTCAGCATACTTTTGCTGTCTCATTACTGAAAGGCATAAAAGTGGAAGCTATCTTTGATGATAAATATTTTAAGCTTTTTAAAACAATATAAGTTTCACATGTATAAGCAAAATTCATCCCCTTATAAACATGGTTTTTGTACCAATCATCTTCAGAAGACAGCATCAAAATATACATGAAAACATGACGTAAAAAAGAGTTATGACTAATTGTACTATTCATCTACTCTCTATTGAAAGCATCCAACATTACTGCAATGAACAACCATGACTCATTAGTTGAGTCAGAACCATTGAAAACTTCCCAGCTCAGACTTCAGTAACCCTGTGAAGGCTAAAAGTATGCTAGCAACCGATATAAAGTTGAACAATGGAAATCACCAAGGGAAATGTGACACCTGCTGCAAACTGTCTTCTCAAAAACGCCACATTGATACATATGTACATGTCACAGTTATTGACTATGCATAAATGAACATGAATTAAGAGAATCTGAGACTGTACAAATATTAGATACATTAGCAGCCTGCTCATGAACTTGATCATCCTCAAAGCTTGATATAATTCAACTATATTCATAAGGTTTATAACTTGCACTAATTTATCTATATCTGCTTTATTTTTATTTCCGTTGAGAAATCTTTCATTTCATGCCTACTTATGTTGCTTTTGGGAACTCAGAAGTATCAAATAGCAACAATAATAGAAAAACTTAGCACTTTGATCCTTCTGCCTGTCCTCAACCATCAACCACATGTTTCAGCTATTATTTCAGCCATCTTTTGGTACAGCCCAATTTTATTTCTGTCATTAAACCACCTCCAGTTAACTAGCTTTACGGATCCTTGTTCTCGTTTCATATTCAACTTGTCGACTGTATCATCCAACATTTTGCAAGCTCCTGATATTTTGAGGCTCGAATGGTTGGTATTCAACAAACAAAGCCAGTTTCAGAGGGAATAAAATCTTTTATATTTTGCATTTAACTAATAAATTGTGAAGAATGGGCAAGATTCTGTTAAATTACCTCACCTAGCTCCCCAAACATTTAACACAGAGTTTTACATGTTAATTCTTATGGAGAACTACATTAATCTGCGCAATCTATTCCTGTGTTATAGAACTCCTGCTGAAAATGTCAAGTTATCATCATTTATTTGTGCCTTCCTTTTAGCAGATGGATTTGTAGTATGGCTGTTATGATATTATTCTACTCATTTCTTATCTGTATTTTACCTTGAGAGCTTCAGTATTAAATTCTTTATATTGACAGTTTGCAAATTATCAGGCATTTTCATATTATTTACAGTTCAGTTATAAATTATTTATAATTTTAAAAATTATACGCAGTGGCCCAGTGGTTAGTACTGCTGTCTCACAGCACCAGAGTCCCAGGTTTGATTCCAGCCTCGGGCGACTGTCTATGTGGAGTTTGCACATTCTCCCTGTGTCTGTGTGGGTTTCCTCCGGGTGCTCCGGTTTCCTCCCACAGTCCAAAGATGTGCAAGTTAGGTGAATTGGCCATGCTAAATTGTCCATAGTGCTAGGTGCATTAGTCAGCGGGAAATGGGTCTGGGTGGGTTACTTTTCGGAGGGTCGGTGTGGACTGGTTGGGCCGAAGGGCCTGTTTCCGCACTGTAGGGAATCTCATCTCATCTAATCTTTATTCATCAGATTAGCAGAATTTCAAAGCCAGTTTCTTTTTTAAAACTGAATTGCTTTTGAACAGATGTTAGCATTGCTGACAAAACCTTTGTTGACCATTCCATTAATGGCTGAAGGACTTGCTGGGACCTTTTCAGAGGAATGTATAAGAGTCAAGCTGTGGGTTGAGAGTCAAATATCTTCCAAACCAGATGTTTTGAATGTCAAATTGAGTTTTCCTCTGACCGTCAGCAGTGGTATTGTTGTCAGCTTTTACTCCTAGATTTTACTGAATTCAAATCTCACCATCAGTAATGTGGGATTCAATTTCATGGCCCCAGAAAATTACTTTAAAGCTCAAGATTGCCAATCCAGTGACATTACCAATGTGCTAGCACTTCTCCACTACGCAACCACCTCCACAATTGCTTTCCTCTGATTTTTTTTTTGTGTTTGTGTGTACATGCATTTAAGTGTGAATAGAATGCATGTTGATACAATCAATGGGAAAAGTTGAACAAATCCAATTTTCAGGAAGAAGATTTGTTTGGTATTTTTGGTTTGGAACACCACAATGAGAAAAATGTGTAAGGTTCTGTTAGCTCTGTAGGCCTAGTTCTGAAACCTTCTCAGTGTATGTTTTTACCCATTAATTCCTAGGGAGAATTGTATTAATCAGTGCTTATCTTGCAAGCATTCAATCTTCTGACAGATCTGACATGCTTTAAGCTTTAATTTTAAAGTGTCTGTCCCTGTGGATTTATTGTAGATAATCCTTAACAGGTTATTAAGCTTTTAAATCTGTAGTCGATATAACTGCTGTTAGTGATATTAGAGAATGAATGTTTGATGGATTCATATGACATCACTGTGTAAGCTACAGAACAAATTGTTTTTCAATGTGTTAACATCTAACAGAGCATTTAGAGGAATATTGTGCATATTGTCCTAAACCTTTCTTCATTAACAATCTCAACAGTAATTTCTGGGTTTAGATTGGTTTATACTCATTGAAGTTAAGAAAAATGAGGGATCTTATTGAAGCATATAAGGTTCTCAGAGGGTTTGACAGGGTAAGATGCAGAAAGGTTGTTTCTCCTTGGGGAAGAGTCCAGGATGAGAGGCCATAATAAGGTCAGAATGAGGTCATCAATTTAAAACAGAAATGAGGAATATTTTCTACTTTCAGGGGGTAGTGAAGCTATAGAATTGTTTACTGCAGAGGATGGACAAGTCTGGGTTGTTAAGTGTATCCAAAGATGAGGTAGACAGATTTTTAATCAGTAAGGGAATCAAGGATTATGGGGATAAGGTAGGAAAGTGGAATTGAGAATTATCAAATCAGCCAAGAGCTCATTGAATGATGGAGTAAACTCGATGGAGCAAATGACCTACTTCTGCTTCTATGTCTTACGCTGTTCCGGTCTTTAGGGACTGCATTTTTCATCCATGGACTACAAATTGGCAGTTACTCCAGCTCATGTCTGTGCAGCATAAATTATAGATTTCAGTTGTTGTCTTGACCAAACTGCATTGTCCATGGCTGAGCATGAATAATTGGCAGTTTATATCAGCTGATTACTTCAATTTTTTGACTAATGCTTCAAGGTGCTGTTACTCAATCCAAGTTCCATTTAAGAACATAGAACAGTCCAGCATGATACAGGCCCTTCAGCCCTTGATGTTGTACCAACCTTTTATCCTTCTGTAAGATCAAATCAACCTACATACCTTTCATTTTACTATCATCCATGTGCCTATCCAAGAGTCGCTTAAAAGTCCCTAATGTCTCAGACTCTACTACCACCACTGGCAGTGCATTTCACACACCTACCACTCTCTGTGTAAAGAACCGACCTCTGATATGTCCCCTAAACCTTCCTCCAATCACCTTAATGTTATCGTGATAGCGATTTTTGCCCTGGGAAAAAAATTCATTTTATCTATGTCTCATCATCTTGTACACTTCTATCAAGTCGCATCTCACCCTTCTTCACTCCAATGAAAAAAGTCTTAGCTCCCTCAACCTTTCCTTATAAGACAGATCCCCCTGTCCGGCCAGCATTCTGGAAAATCTCTTCTGCACTCTCTCCAAAGCTTCCACATCCTTCCCATAATGAGGCAACCAGAACTGCACACAATATTCCAAGTATGGTCTAACCAGGGCTCTATAGAGCTGCAGCATAACCTTGTAGCTCTTAAACTCAAGTCCATGCTAATGAAAGCCAACACGCTATACACTTTCTTAACAACCCTATCAAGTCGGGTGGCAACTTTGAGGAATCTATGAACATGGACCCCAAGATCTCTCTGTTCCTCCACACTGTCAAGAATCCTGCCTTTAACCCTATATTCTGCTTCAAATTCAATCTTCCAAAATGAATCACTTCACACATTTCCAGGTTGAACTGGAAACTTAGCTGCCACTTATCAGCCCAGTTCTGCATCCTGTCAATGTCCCCTGCAACCCACAACAGCCCTCCACACTATCCACCACTCCACCAACCTTCGTGTCATCAGCAATCTAACTAACCCACCCTTCCACCTCCTCATCCAAGTCATCTATAAAAATCACAAAGATCAGAGGCCCCAGAGCCGATCCCTGTGGAACACCACTGGTCATCAAGCTCCAGTGGTCTTCAGTGGACCAGCCAATTCTGTATTCAGGTAAAAACAATGACTGCAGATGTTGGAAATCACAGCAGTTCAGGCAGCATCTGAGGAGCAGGAAAATCGACTTTTCGGGCAAAAAGGTATAGAGGCCTGAACTGCTGTGCTTTTCCACCACCACTCTAATCCAATTCTGTATTCAATCAGCCAAATTTCCCTGTATCCCATGTCTCCTTACTTTTTGAATGTACAAATCTTCCCAAAACTCACTTTTTGAACGAGCCTACCATGGGGAACCTTATTAAACACCTTGCTAATATCCATGTACATCACACCCACTGCTCTACCTTCATCAATGTGTTTTGCCACATCCTCAAAAAATTCAGTAAGGCTTGTGAGGCATGACCTGCCTCACAAAGCCATGCTGACTATCTCTAATCTAACTATGGTTCTCCAAGTAATCATAAATCCTGTTTCTCCTTTACAATAATTTGTCCAACACAGATATAAGACTGACTGGTCTTGTTTCCTAGGATTATCCCTATTCCCTTTGTTGAACACGGAAATAACATCTGCCACCCTCTAATCATCTGGCACTACTCCAGTGGACTGTGTGGATGCAAAGATCATTGCCAAAGGCACAGCAATCTATTGTCGCGCTTCCTGTAATGACCTCCAGTATATCCCGTCTGGGCCAGAGGACTTATCTATCCTCACACTTTTCAATATTTTCAGCACATCCTCCTTCTTAACATCAACCTGCTTGAGCATATCAGCCTGTTTCATGCTGTCCTCACAAATGACAAGGTTCCTCTCAGCAGTGAATACTGAAGCAGAGTATTTGTTAAGGACTCCCCTACCTCCTCTGACTCCAAGTTCCCTCCACTATCACTGATTGGCCCTCCCCTCATTCTGGCCATCCTCTTGTTCCTTACAAAAGTGTAGAATGCCTTAGGGTTTTGCATAATCTTACCTGCTAAAGGGTAGCATCATGCTCCCTTCTAGCTCTCCTAAGTCTATTCTTCAGTTCCTTCCTGGCCACCTTGTAAACCTGTAGAGCCCTGTCTGATCCTTGCCTCCTCAGCCTTAAGTAAGCTTCCCTCTTCCTCTTGACTAGATGTTCCACATCCCTTGTTGCACAAGTTTTTTTCACTCTTCCATCCCTTCCTTGCCTCAGTAGGACAAACCTATCCAGCACTATCAGCAAGTGCTCCCTAAACAACCTCCACATTTCTGTTGTCCATTTTCCTGAGAACATCTATTCCCAATTTAGGCACCCAGTTCCTGCCAAATAGCATTATATATACTCTTCCCCCAATTAAATATTTTTCCATACCATCTGCTCATATCCCTCTCCATGACTATAGTAAAGGTCAAAGAGTTGTGATCGCTATCAACGAAATGTTCTCCCACCGAGAGATCTGACATCTGACATGGTTCATTGTCCAATCACCAAATCCAATATGGCCTCCCCTCTAGTCAGCCTATCTACATATTGAGCCAGGAATCCTTCCTGGACATGCCTGACAAAAAACTGCTACATCTAAACTATTTGAACTAAAGAGGTTCCAATCAATATTAGAGATGTTAAAGTCACCCATGATGCCAACCCTATTACTTCTGCACCTTTCCAAAATCCTCCTCCCAGTCTGCTCCACCATGTCTCTGTGGCTATTGGGGGCATCTGTGGAAAACTCTCAATAAAGTGACTGTTCTCTTCCTGTTTCTGACTTCCACCCATACTGACATTGGAGACAAACCCTCCTCGACGACCTCTCTTTCTGCAGCTGTGATACTATCCCTGATTAGCAATGTTAGTCCCTCACCTCTTTCACCTCCCACTCATTCCTTTTTAAACAACTAAATCCTGGGACATCCAACAACCATTCCTGCCCCTGTGATATTCAAGTCTCCTTAATGGCCACAACATCATATGTCCAAGTACTGATTCATGCTCTAAGTTCATCACCCTTATTCATTACATTAGATTATATTGCATTACAGTGTGGAAACAGGCCCTTTGGCCCAACAAGTCCACACCGACCCGCCGAAGCGTAACCTACCCATACCCCTACATTTACCCCTTACCTAACACTATGGGCAATTTAGCATGGCCAATTCACCTGACCTGCACATCTTTGGACTGTGGGAGGAAACCGGAGCACCCGGAGGAAACCCACACAGACACGAGGAGAACGTGCAAACTCCACACAGTCAGTCGCCTGAGGCTTCCTGATACTTCTTGCATTATAATAGACACACTACAGCCCTTCACACTGGCTGCACCTTTGCCCTACCCCTACTCACAGACTCTGGCTGTATCTGGCTGTTCAGTAGCTGCTCCATCCTCAGATGTGTAGCTCTGGCACCAAGCACCCCCTCTCCCCAATCTAGTTTAAACCCTCCCTAAGAACTCTAGCAAACCTCCTGCCCAAGATATTGGTGGCCCTCCAGTTCAGGTGCCACCTGTCCTTTTTGTACAGGTCCCACCTTCCCCAGAAGGTATCCCAATAATCCACATATCTGAACCACTCCCTCCTACACCAGCTCTGCAGCCACATGTTCAGCTGCACTGGTTCCGTGTTCCTAGCCTCACTAGCCCATGGTACCAGTAGCCATCCTGACATTAATACACTGCTCGTCTGGTCTTCTAGCTTCCAACCTAACTCCTGATACGTGTATTCATATTTCAGGACCTAATCCCCTTTTTCTAGCTATATCATTGATACCAATGCGTACCACAACTTCTGGCTGCTCTCCCTGCCCCTAAGAATCCTCCAGACTCAATCCAAGACTTCCCTGACTGTGGCACCTGGGAGGCAACATACCATCCTGGAATCTCATTCATGACTTCAAAATATCCTGTCTGTTCCTCTCACCATTGAATCTTCAATCACTATCGCTCTCCAATTTTTCCCCCCTTTCCTTCTGAGCCATAGACGTAGGCTCAGTGCTAGAGACCTGGTGGCTGTTACTTTTCCATGGTCAGTCACTCCCCCCAAACTGTGTCCAAAATGGTATACATATTATTGCGGAGAACAGCCACAGGGGATCCCTACTCTGACTGCCTATTCCTTTTCCTCTACTGATGGTCACCCAGCTACCTTTATCCTGTAACCTAGGTGTGACTGCTTCCGTATAACTCCTCTCTATCACCCCTTCAGCCTCACGAATGATCCAAAGTTCATCCAGCTCCAGCTCCAGTTCCCTAACACGGTCTGTGAAGAGCTGGAGTTGGGTGCACTTCTCGCAGGTGAAGTCAGCAGGTACACCAGTGGTGACCTTTACCTCCCACATTCTGCAAAAGGAGCATGCAACTGCCCTAGCCTCCATCCCCTCAATTGTGCTATATCGAACTGGACTTATTTTTATATAAGATGATCTGCAACTTAAAGTAGTAAGATTAGATTTTTATATATTGCAGCATATTTCCCTCAATGTGTCATATGATATTAGTGAAGTGCTGAGGCTTTTATTTATTCTTCAGAATTGCTTTAATAAAATTGTAGTGATTCTTTATATGCATTGTCAATCATTTGTAGATTATTTATAGCTTTGGGAAATGTGCAGGTAATCAATTTGTATATGTTTCTGTAAGGTTAGCTTTCTACATTTCCCAAATGACAATGGCAAATGGGATAATTTACTTCTTTGAAGGTACACTTTCAAAGACATGACAGGATATTTTTGAAAATATGGTGCAATGTTTTGAAGATACAGGAACCAAATTATGTTGGAATTATTTTGCAGGCTTTTTGTCACTTTGAAGAGTTTTGAGCATTTCCTTGAAATGGGAATGGGATTTTAACTCTAAACCAAAAGCTAGTTGATTTTGGGAGACATGCACCATTTTGAACATTTAACTTTTTTTCTCCTCTTTTCAGTTATATGGCAGTGGTGCAACTGACCAGTGTGAAGCTCATATTTTCAGCCTTCATTACAGCTGAATAAAGTATACTAAGGATTTTTAAGTTTCTAATGTAGTGAAGAGCTGACAGGATATTTTGAGTTGAAGGCTGAAGTGAAGAATTCTGCATGTATTTAAACTATTGCCATTAATCCTAACAGATTGTCAGAGAAGGAGATAGGTGTCTAAATTTAATATCATTTAGGCAATAGTACATTTTTAAATGAGAGCCATTTTCTCCTTTCTAATCAAAATAGAAAACTAGTTTACAATTGTGGTAAATATGCATGACTCAAGTCCAGACTGGTATCTTTGAGTCTTTAGCATAACCTTAGAAACTGTGATTTTAGTCAAAGCAATAGTAATTGGGCTATTCAACTTTAGCTCAACAAAAAAACTTATTCCATCAAGGTTGTGTTCTGCTTGGGAACTGAGGCCAATTGCTCTTTTACAGGACTCATTTGGGCAAAAAAAAAGATTAATTCAAAAATTCTTTTTCAGGTTTTTCATAGTCAATCAATCAGGAATTGTTTCATTGTGAAAATCTCAGCAGTGTGTAGTTTTCATTGGCCCTCATTTCTGCACAAATTGCTTGAAATATTGTTATAGGTCATAATTTATTTTTATGGATGCATTGCTCTTTTGAACAGTTTAAATCTGGCCAGCAATTTCATTTAGAGGTCATTTAGCTTCTCACAGCTCGATTGATATTAGTATGTGTAATAAAATCACTTCACTTCACCAATCATTCACAAGCATCTCTAGGCAATTAGAAATATGAGTCTCTATTTTGCCACTTAAGCACTCCAACTATTTGATAACATGTGAATGTATATTGCGAATTGGTTATTTAAATAGTCATGCCCAGTAATTTCCCCATAAAACTAATTATCAATGTCTAGCTGATGATCTGTTTGAATTGTATTATTATCAACTAAAGGAACCCATGCAAGGTGAATATGCGTCTTAATTCTGTTCAACTTAGCATAAAGAAGACAAATTTTGGACGAATTTTGTCAGTGAAGTTCAAAATAAATCAGTGAGCGATGCATCCTTCCTTCATCAGTCTCATTATGCTGATGTTTGAGGCCAGTTTAATACTACTACAAAGAGGTTCTGGTCGTGCAGTGCTCATGTCCCTCCCTCTGGACTAAGGCTTGGGTTCAAGTCCCGCCACTCTAGAGAGGCACAGTAACATCTTTGAAAAGGTTAGTTAGAAAATATCTAATATTTCCCAAATGTCAGTAGACTTTACCAAAATATTAGGTAAAAACAATGACTGCAGATGCTGGAAACCAGATTTTGGATTAGTGGTGCTGGAAGAGCACAGCAGTTCAGGCAGCATCCGATGAGCAGCAAAATCGACGTTTCGGGCAAAAGCCCTACATCAGGAATAAAGGCAGAGAGCCTGCAGCGTGGAGAGATAAGCTAGAGGAGGGTGGTGCCCTGGGGTTGAAGTGTTCCGAGGCGGAAGATGAGGCGTTCTTCCTCCAGGCGTCTGGTGGTGAGGGAGCGGCGGTGGAGGAGGCCCAGCACCTTCATATCCTCGGCAGAGTGGGAGGGGGTGTTGAAATGTTGAGCCACTGGGCGATTTGGTTGATTGATGCGGGTGTCTCTGAGATGTTCCCTAAAGCGCTCTGCTCGGAGGCGCCCAGTCTCCCCAATGTAGAGGTGACCGCATCGGGAGCAACGGATACAATAGATGATATTAGTGGATGTGCAGGTAAAACTTTGATGGATGTGGAAGGCTCCTTTAGGGCCTTGGATAGAGGTGAGGGAGGAGGTGTGGGCACAGGTTTTACAGTTCCTGCGGTGGCAGGGGAAAGTGCCAGGATGGAAGGCTGGGTTGTAGGGGGGCTTGGGCCTGACCAGGTAGTCAAGGAGGGAACAGTCTTTGCGGAAGGTGGAAAGGGGTGGGGAGGGAAATATATCCCTGGTGGTGGGGTCTTTTTGGAGGTGGCGGAAATGTCGGCAGATGATTTGGTTTATGTGAAGGTTGGTAGGGTGGAAGGTGAGCACCAGGGGCATTCTTATATTTATGTATTCAACAAGAGTCTATCTAAGTTAATTTCTGACAATCCTAGCAAATAGAATAACCTGCCATTTATGCGCTGGTTGGGCAATTCATTTCCTATATGGAACAAAATGGAAGACTAAAGATGATTTCTTTTTACATTATGCATGAAGGGCAATCTTAAAAACAGATTAGCTTTTGCTTGAAACAGGAAATTGATCTTTTTAGCACTTGTTTCTTAGGCATATTCTAAGGCCAAAATTGAAAACTTCTTGGTGCAATGTCCCAAACCCAAAGTTCACCTGATTTAGTCACATGATTTTTAAGGACTTAGAATCATAGAGTCATAGTCATAGAGATGTACAGCACGGAAACAGACTCTTCCAACTCGTCTATGCTGGCCAGATATCCTAATCCAATCCAGTCCCACCTGGCCCATATCCCTCCAAATTCTTCCTATTCATATACCCATCCAGATGCCTTTTAAATGATGCAATTGTACTAGCCTCCACCACTTCCTCTGGCACCTCATTCCATACATGTACCACTCTCTGCGTGAAAAGTTGCCCCTTAGGTCTCTTTTATATCTTTCCCCTCTTACCCTAAACTTATGCCCTCTATTTCTGGACTCCCCCACCCCAGAGAAAAGACATTATCCATTTATCCTTTCCTATAAACCTCTATAAGGTCACCCCTCAGCCTCTGACGCTAGAGCGAAAACAGCCCTAGCCTATATCTTGACTTGTTGGTCATTATAGCCCCCAACAGGAGTGGGCTCTTTGAATGTAAAACTGAGGAGCCAAGTTCCTGTACTTGCTTCAAGGACTCTTGACAGCAATTGGACAGCTTAAGAATGCTGCTCTGCAAAGTTTTTCCTAAATTAGTTAGCCTATCAAGCAATACTCTATCATAGGAGATAAGAAGGAATAGGAGTGCTACATACATTTTACTATTACAGTTACTGTTACAATTCAAGAAGGATGAGGAACCACAGCATTGACTACAAGAGTATTATTATGAAGGTGTTCACTCGACAAGGCAGCAAGTTGAATTGTTTCCCTGCAAAATAGTGAATGACATCATCATCTTTTCTTGCGATTGGATCCTTAAAGTGACAGTCCAACATTATTAAATACACGGCACCTACATTCACTAAACATCTCCAGTCTGTTCCTTTCGCCCTTCCAGCACTAACCTAATGGTTACAAGCACATTACTCATGCTGAATCTGTCAACATGGACCCGATTATTCATGTAATTCCTTTTCTGAGGAAGGAAGTTGTGGGCTCTGAAGGGACAGCATCAAAGATTTACCAGACTGATTCTTGGGATGGCAAGACTGAGGTAAAAGATTGACTGGATCAGTTGGACTATGAAACCAAAACAGAAATTATTGGAAAATCTCAGCAGGACTGGCAGCATCTGTGGAGAGAAATCAGAGTTAATGTTTCAGGTCCAGTAACCCTTCTTCAGAACAGATTTAATTTCTGTTTTTGTTTCAGATTTCCAGCATCCACAGTTCTTTCTTTTTTTGTTCAGTTAGGACTATATTCACTGGCATTTAGAAGAATGAAAGCATCTCACAGAAACATATACATTTCTCTTCCCAATGACTGGGAGCCCAGAATCACAGATTACAGTCTAAAGATATGGGGTAGGCCATTTTGAACTAAAATGGAAATCAATTTCTTTGCCCAGAAGGCAGTGAGCCGATGGGATTCTACACCACAGAAGCAGTTGTGGTGAAAACATTGAATGTTTTCAATGAGTTAGATATAGTTTTATTTGGCAAAAAGGATCAATTAGCATGGGGTGGAATAGGGTACTGAGATGGATGATCAGCTGTGATCATATTGAATGATAGAGTAAACTCAAAGGGTTGACTGACCTACTCTGATCCTATTTTCCATATTTTTATATGTTTCTAAAATCTGTGGGTTTTTTCCCCAAAAATATTGGCAAAATGTTTCCACAGAGAGCCATGCTGTGTCCATGCTGTAAGATGGTCACATGTCAGGACACTGTTCAGGGCAGAGATTAAACAATGAGTTATCGGCAAATCACATGGAACAGAAAACAGGTAAGACTGGGGTTTATTTTTATTGCTCTGTGATATATTATTTAATAAACAGAAGACAGCATAAAATGCTATCTATTTTCAGAAAGCTTTAAAACAATTATTTATTTACTGTAACAATGTACTAGAAGACTGGTGACCAGTGTTATTTCAAACCTAGGGATGCAACATATTCTTCTATACTACTGTTAAGTGACATGGTTTCAGCAATACCAATGTTAGACCAGCCAAGGTATTCAGAAAAGTTCAGGATTGAACCTCACATCCACATGCAACAAATTGTGCCTTTACGTCTGTTCACTGACCTGCTGTCATGAGCTGTACTGTTCTAAGTTATAGTCCATTAAATCAAAAAGCCACCTATTCCAAAGGAGCATAATCCAAAATGTTGGATGTAGGTGTCCCAATCTCATTTCCAGCTGAGACATTTTTCACAGTGGTGGAAGGAGTTATGGCACAATTCACACACATGCAAAACCAGAATCTGCCAGATCATTTGAAAATAGCAATATTTTCTTCAGCTTCTCAAATTTTTCATGGATTTGATTTTTGGAAAGATCAATGAGTGAGTATTGTCATATGCCCAGAGACACATGCCTTTGTTGTTCAACTGGAGCCCTATTTGGAAATGTCATGCCCAACAGGCAAACTATGGCAAAGGCTTCCTTCCTGGTGTAGTTATTTATACGTTTTAGAGTCATTTCCAATATATGTGTTGGATTTTACACCCACGTATGATCCATCGGACAGGAAAGCTAACCTTACATTGCATTAATAAAGTGTAAAGTGATTGTTGAATATGTTTTACCGTGGATAGTTGCTGACATCAGTTAGACAATAGACAATAGACAATAGGTGCAGGAGTAGGCCATTCAGCCCTTCGAGCCTGCACCGCCATTCAATATGATCATGGCTGATCATTCCTAATCAGTATCTTCTTCCTGCCTTATCTCCATAACCCTTGATTCCACTATCTTTGAGAGCTCTATCCAACTCTTTCTTAAATTAATCCAGAGACTGGGCCTCCACTGCCCTCTGGGGCAGAGCATTCCACACAGCCACCACTCTCTGGGTGAAGACGTTTCTCCTCATCTCTGTCCTAAATGGTCTACCCCGTATTGATAAATGCTTTAGTAGGACATTCTTCTGTCTGCAGTTTAAATCTTGGTTAATTTATACCTTTTATAGGTACCATTTATAGGTACAATACCCAAACTCTGGCTGTCAAAAAATACCAAGTTTTTCGAAAACCAGGCATTTTTGTCTCAGGAGATCTGGGCACTGCTCCCGGAGCAGAATAAGTGCAGCAATGAAGAGGCTAATCTCAGGCTTATCCCAAAGGACAGAATGAACTAGAGTTGTGCACACACGTGAAATAATGTGCAGCTAAAACAGCTACACAAATTTCATATTGTGGGGTGCCACTTATATAAAACAGCAAGTGCAAGGATCTGATGCAAAAAAAAAGCAAAAATTTTACTTTATCCAAACAAGAGCTGTAACTTGTTTTTGTATATTACTGTAAAGGAAGTGTTCAATAATACTAATGTCCGACTGGCCGAGTTCTGTATCGACACCCCATTGCTGAACAGCAAACACAAATCTGCTGCGCTACTTGAAAATAACACTGAGTTTTACCAGATTACATTTTAACCTTCAGTGGCGTAAAACCACAGAGTAGCAGTGACAAATTTATGGAGGAGACATAAGAGCTCTTGAAAGATGGATAAGGTCTGTTAAATGTGATGGTAGTAATTTAAATCCCAAGCCTTCAAAAATGAAAGAAACGAGGCTGCATCAATGGGAATTGAAAACACGCACACACACACACACACACACATACATACACACACACACGCACACGCGCATACACACACGCGCGCGCACACACACGCACATGCACACACACACACACACATACACACACGTGCACATTGCTGGAGTGCAATAATGACAGGTCATCTGGGGTGACTTGTAAAACAACAATCTGTTCCTGCATTTCAACGAACTTCATGATTGATAATTCCCAAGGCTTATAGTTATAACTGAACCTGTTATGAATGTTTGACTGAGCATCTAACCATTTATAGCTCCATAACTGTAGCAGCAATGGCCTAGTGGTCATAGAGTCACAGAGATGTACAGCACAGAAACAGACCCTTCGCCTATGCCGACCAAATATCCCAACCTAATCTAGTCCCATTTGCCAGCACCCGGCCCATATCCCTCCAAATTCTTGGTATTATCACTAGATTAGTTATTCAGAGACCCAGACAATGATCTGGGGACCTGGGTTTGAATCCTGTCATGGCAGATGATGGAATATGAATTTAATAATAACCTGGAAATAAGAGTTTAACATGGTTCACTAATGTTCTTTAGGAAAGAAAACTGCTGTCCTTACCTGGTCTGGCCTACATGTGACACCAGACCCACAACAATGTAGTTGACACTTAACTGCCTTCTGGGCAATTAGGGATGGAAAATAAATGCTGGTCTAGGCAGTGATACACACATCCCAAGAAAGATTAAAAAAAAGAAAGAGATTCAGTTCATACTTTGATTAACAGTATTAAAATGTCATTAAGCCATCTTTGATATGGTTACTGATTGGCGTTGGTTTGTTCCTATAATTGGTATGAGTTTCATAAATGTGAGGTTTTTTGAATCAAATGTGAAGGAATGAGAGTTTGATTCAATTGTTAAAAGCTTAATTTATTTTCATCTCTACATTGCTTTTGAAGTTTGTCCATAATGCATGTTAGATATAAAAACACCATGGATGCTAGAGATCTGAAATAGGAATGAGTTGCTGGGCAGATTCATTGAGGTATATTGAGGGGTGAGGATAGAGGGCTGAAAGGCATTTTATAAAACTGGACCCAAAGTCTTGGTGAACCAAAGTATGCCTTCTGACCATGACACTTCAGCACTTGAGCACCTCTGCATCCTGACTGCCTTTAGAGCTTGCAGACCCTAGTCGATAATGTTGCTCACATCCTTAGAGTGACAATTGTTTGTAGTGGGACTCTTTATATTGAGGCTGGCCTTTCAAGGTGAGCCATCTCTCTCAGCGGCAAAATCTGACACAATATTTCAAAACTGAGCAACTCGCTACGTTAAGTACGGTCTCAGGGAAACTGACATTTTTGGAGAAGATACAAATCTGGATCTTAGGATGTTGTTAAAGAGTCCTTTAACATTAGGGTGTGAGAAGAATTGATCTCTTATTACAATTTTGTGAATGGATGCTTTATTTAGAATATCGCTGGTTGTTTCAAATGTTGTGAGTTGTCTTGACTGCGATGTTGGAATTTGTTACAGCTGTCAAAATGAGTTCAAATTTTTCGAAGCAGATTGCTGCATGTGGTTTGGTCTGAAACCACTTCAGTGAGATGGAAGCCCTTAATTAAAAAGACTTAATTTGCTTTTGTGGACAGTGAAGAGAGCAGCAGGATCTTGATCAGATGAGCGAAAGTGAGGACTGCAGTTGCTGGAGATTACAACCGAGAGTGTGGTGCTGGAAGAGCACAGCAGGTCAGGCAGCATCTGAGGAGCAGGAAATTTGTCGTTTCACGCAAAAGCCCTTCAACAGGAATGAGCCGATGGGCCAAGGAGTGGCAGATGGAGTTTAATTTAGATAAATGTGAGGTGCTGTATTTTGGAAAGGCAAATCAGAGCAGGACTTAGGCACTTAATAGTAAGATCCTCAGGAGTGTTGCTGAACAAAGAGACTTTGGAGTGCAGATTCATAATTCCTTGAAAGTGGATTCACAGGTAGATAGGATAGTGAAGAAGGCGTTTAATATGCTTTGCTTTATTGGTCAGAGCATTGAGTATAGGAGTTGGGAGGTCATGTTGTGGCTATACAGGACATTGGTTAGGCCACTTTTGGAATATTGTGTGCAATTCTGATCTCCTTCCTATTGGAAGGATGTTGTGAAACTTGAAAAGGTTCAGAAAAGATTTACAAGGATGCTGCCAGGGTTGGAGGATTTGAGCCGGAGGAAAAGGCTGAATAGACTGGGGCTGTTTATCTTGGAGTGTTGGAGGTTGAGGGGGTGACCTTATGGGGGTCTATAAAATCATGAGGGCCATGGGTAGGGCAAATAGTCAGTGTCTTTTTCCTGGAGTGGAGGTGTCCAGAACTAGAGGGCATAGGTTAAAGGTGAGAGGGGAAAGATTTAAAAGGGACCTAAGGGGCAACTTTTCACACATAAGCTGACAGAGGAAGTGGTGAGGGATGGGACAATTACAACATTGAAAAGGCATCTTGATGGGCCAAGTGCTGGCAAATGGGACTAGATTAATTTAGGAAATCTGGTTGGCATGGACGAATTGGCCCAAAGGGTCTGTTTCTGTGCTGTACATTTTCATGACTCTATGACTCGCGAGCTTTGTAGTTGCAAAGAATCAAATAGTCAGGCAAAAATCTCAAAGAAGAGCTGTATAATTGCGACAAAGCTGAACAGCATGACAGAATTGTGTTCTAATGAATGTCCTCTTCACTTGCTTTATTTGTTAAGGTTCCTCTTTTTGTTTTACTATTACTGTTAATTAGAGGTGCCCATTTCAAAAGGGGCACTTATTACCCCTTTTAAATATTTGATTTCAAATCTACCATCATTAGTTTAAGGTAATATTTAAATATAATTCAATAGCACCTCAATCTTCATTCAGCATGGTTATCAACATATTTAAATAGAAATAACTAACTTGGAATTGATAATCCCAAAATGGCAGATTAATCAAATTCCTTTTACTTGCCCTGATGAAACCATGTTTTGTACTGAAAACAAAATAACATTACCTCTCTGATTTAACAAAGTAAGTTATGAAATTCTCAAGTCCTATTAAATTCTAACTAGATCCACATCTCCAGCACGTGTTTCAGATGGTATTAGGTTGTCCACTGATCTTGAAAGTTGCTTTTGTCAAGTGCATTCTGGTAGATAGTGAAAATAGACATTTGAGTATTAGCTCAGAATAGTTATCTTGAATCAGTCGTTAAACAGAGAGTTGGATTCAAGTGCTTTGCACTCAAAGTAAAGCACAAAGTAAAAAACTTGGATGTGCAGACATTTCTAACTCAAACTCACTGCATTAAACAGTGAAGCCAGTAGGTGGACCAATGAGCCCATTCTTTGAATCTGAATTGACAATACTGGAGTCCTATTACTACTACTGTGTTTTGACAAGTGCCAAAACATAGCTGATTTATTTTTATAATTTCCTTTCCTATCTATTACAGTTAGCTTACAATTTACATTGTATCACAAACATTGAACACATTATTCAGACCAGTAACATATTGCAGTAGGCTGAATAGATTACAAATATAATTTTAAAGAATTACGTGTAGCATTTTCCCAGATTACCAGTACTGCCAATTTTGTCTTTGCCTTTGTTTAGAACCTATCTAAAGGTTAAGGATATATTACTGTTCTCATTTACAGGATATCTAAAGACACGAATAGCCCAAAGATCATGGTCTACTTCAGGTGTTTTGGAGGGTTATCCACCGTGAGGCCAATGAGCTCCCTCACTGTATTTTTCAAAATTACCGACCACACCTCTATGGCATCTCTCACGTCCAATTTCCATCGCAGCCTACCATGTTCCACTCCTGGGAGAGCTTGCCATTCAGTAGATGTCTCAGAATTCACTAGCATTCCTTGCACCATGCCATCTTTAAAAGCCTGTGGTGCACCCAGACTGGCCCCATCAGAGAACATAGAACATTACAGCACAGTACAGGCCCTTTGGCCCTCAATGTTGTGCTGGCCTTTTATCCTACTCTAAAATCAGACTAACCTACATACCCTTCATTGTAGTAACTTCCAAGTGCGTATCCAAGAGTCGCTTAAATGCCCTGAATGTATCTGACTCTGCTGCCACTGCTGGCAGTGCATTCCATGCACCCAACACTGTCTGAGTAAAGAACCGTCCTCTCTCTCCTGACATCTCTCCTAAACCTTCCTCCTATTACCTTAAAATTATGCCCCCTCACAATCGACATTTCCACCATGGGAAAAAGTCTCTATCTATCCAATCTATCTATGTCTCTCAACATTTTATGCATCTCTATTAAGTCATCCTTTTTCACTCCAATGAGAAAAGCCCTAGCTCCCTCAACCTTTCTTCTTAAGACATTCCCTCCAGTTCTGGCAGCATCCTGGTAAATCTCCTCTGCACCCTCTCTCAAACTTCCACATAAGATAAAGAAACCTTGGATGATGAGAGCGGAGGAGCTTCTCGTCAAAAGAAAGAAGGCAGCTTACGTAAGGTGGAGGAAGCAAGGGTCAAGCTCAGCTCTAGAGGATTACAGGCAGGTGAGGAAGGAGCTCAAAAATGGTCTGAGGAGAGCCAGGAGGGGGCACGAGAAAAGCTTGGCAGGAAGAATTAGGGAGAATCCAAAGGCATTTTACACGTATGTGAGGAATAAGAGAATGGTCAAAGAAAGAGTAGGGCTGATCAGGGATCGTATAGGGAACTTGTGTATAGAGTCTGAGGAGGTAGGGGAAGCTCTAAGTGAGTTTTTTGCTCTGTCTTTACTAAAGAAAAGGACCTTGTAGTGAGTGAAACCATTGAGGAGCAAGTAAGCATGCTGAAATGGATAGAGATTGAGTAAGCTGATGTGCTGAAAAGTTTGACAAACATTAAGATTGACAAGTCACCAGGGCCAGACCAGATTTGTCCTTGAGAGACACAGATTTGTCCTGACCAGCTTTGGGAAGCGAGAAATGTGATTGCTTCGCAGCTTGCGAAGATCTTTGCATCCTCGCTCTCCACCGGAGTCGTACCTGAGGACTGGAGGGAGGCAAATGTAATTCCTCTCTTCAAGAAAGGAAATAGGGAAATCCCCGGCAATTATAGACCAGTCAGTCTCACGTCTGTCGTCTGCAAGGTGTTAGAAAGGATTCTGAGGGATAGGGTTTATGGCCATCTGGAAGAGCATGCCTTGATTAAATGCAGTCAGCACGGTTTTGTGAGGGGCAGGTCATGCCTCACAAATCTTATTGAGTTCTTTAAGGATGTTACTAGACAAGTTTATGAGGGTCGAGTGGTGGATGTAGTGTATATGGACTTCAGCAAGGCATTTGATAAGGTTCCCCATGGTAAGCTCATTCAGAAGGTCAGGAGGAATGGGATACAGGTAAATTTAGTTGTCTGGATACAGAATTGGCTGGTTGACAAAAGACAGCGAGTGGTAGTGGAAGGAATAAATGTGAGGTGATGCATTTTGGAAGGTCGAATTTGAAAGCTGAGTACAGGATTAAGGATAGGATTCTTGGTAGTGTGGAGGAACAGAGGGATCTTGGTATGCAGGTACATAGTTCCCTTAAAATGGCCACCTAAGTGGGCAGGGTTGTTAAGAAAGCATATGGTGTTTTGGCTTTCATTAACAGGGGGATTGAGTTTAAGAGTCGTGAGATCTTGTTGCAGCTCTATAAAACTTTGGTTAGACCGCACTTGGAATACTGTGTCCAGTTCTGGTCGCCCTATTATAGGAAAGATGTGGATGCTTTGGAGAGAGTTCAGAGGAGGTTTACCAGGATGCTGCCTGGACTGGAGGGCTTATCTTATGAGAGAGGTTGACTGAGCTCGGACATTTTTCATTGGAAAAAAGAAGGAAGAGAGGGGGCCTAATTGAAGTGTACAAGATAATGAGAGGCATAAATGGAGTTGATAGCCAGAAACTTTTTCCCAGGGCAGAAATTGTTACCACAAGGGGTCATAGTTTTAAGCTGTTTGGCGGAAAGTATAGAGGGGATTTCAGAGGTGGGTTCTTTACGCAGAGAGTTATGGGAGCATGGAATGCGTTGCCAGCAGCAGTTGTGACAACTTTGAGGGATCTAAGGACATGGATCCCAAGATTCCTCTGTTCCTCCACACTGCGAAGCATCCTGCCTTTAATCCTATATTTTGCATTCAAATTTGAACTTTCAAAGTGAATGACTTTACACTTTTCCAGGTTGAACTCCATTTGCCACTTACCAGCCCAGTTCTATATCCTGTCAATGTCTTGTTGCAACCTACAACAGCCCTCCACACTATCCACAACTCCAGCAACCTTCGTGTCATCAGCAAACTTACTAACTTACCCTTCCACTTCCTTATCCATGTCATTTATAAAAATCACAAAGAGCAGAGGTTCGAGGACCGATCCCTGCAGAACATCACATCAATCAGGTGCGAACTTGCATGATTCCTGACATTTTCCCTGGACATAGCGGACAATGGGAAATCAATAGCCTGTGTTTTGGGCAGGGAGCTGGAGATCCTGCTGGACAAGATGGTCCAGAGGTGGGACTTCTTCTTTGCTCAGAACTGGCAGAGGAGGTCATGATACTAGATCATGCCCATGCGGTCTGAGGTTGCCACGTGGGTAAAAGCAGTCTCAGCATTCTGGAGGAATGCACAGCACTGTGGGAAGAAGGTCCTCTCCTCTCCAGCATAATTGTTGCTATCTTCTTGCTGATGCCTCAAACTCACTCGCTATCTGCTATTGTACCCACCTCCCACGGGTGGGTACAATAGCAGAGCGGGGTCATGCTCTGTCACTCTCTCAATTGCCTCTAACACTTACCCCAATCACTCTCACCCAACTCAACCCTGACCCCGCTCACACTGTGTGCCCTCTGCATTGCCTACTCACTTAACTTGGGATACCTCACAACCTGCACCAAGAGTCATAGTTGTTCCACCTACTTACATATCCCTTAATATGTGTCTATTTCTTACTCCCGGAGGAATTCAACCCAATGAAGTGTAGAAACAGTCAAGATGAGTGGTGGGCCACCCAACATTCAGCTCCTCACCCTTATGAGGAGAAGATCCTCACTCTGACCATCCCAAGGGTCTGACCCACCATGTCCAAGCCACTAGACTAGAATCAGCAAAGGTTATCTCCCTTGAATTGACTGAGGGCTTGCTGACAACCATGACAAACTTAATGGCTTTGTGTTCGCCCTCTGCTAGTCTTGTTGACTTTTGTAATATAATTTTTTGCCGCTCAGTTTATTAAGTATGTACACTGCCTCCAAGCTCTACCCTCATGCAACGTTTTCCTCATCAGCTGTGGAAACATTCATTGATGTTGTATCTTCTCTCCTACATCCCTCACACACCATGTTTAAACAGCAGCCATACACCTTTTTAGACAATGCAAGCCAGAAACCGTCCTCAGCCTGCTCATGTACAGTTGTAAAGGACATGGCTGAGAGAGGCACATGAGCACCCTACTTTACCAACATGGAGCTCTGGTGGATAGGGTGGTGCAGTGGAGGGCTGAGCACTTTCATTGAGATCATCAAAAGAGATCATTACACCAGACTATACTAGCCTGGTCCATTTCCAAAGGCTAGTGCAGTGACCAAGGTCTGGAAAAATACTGAACAGTGCCAAGGGAAGGTTAATAATTGCAAGTACATGTTGCACCATGTTTTCTGTAGTTCCTCACAATTCCTCTAACACTGTCATTGCACCCACCTCCCACCAAGGCTTATAGTCTACCATTCCCACTGTTGTGTACATCATCTTGCCTCAATGGTTCACAAAACCCCATCCTCCCAAACTCTCTCAGGAACCTTTCTTGTCTTCTATACTTCCTACTCCTTCACTCAGGACACCTCATCACATTTTCTGACTGAGGACAGATCAGGGCCATAACTGACCATATTCCTCTTGATTGGACTGAGGCCAACTCCGCTTAGATTTTTCAACATGGCCATTTGGTTGAAGCAGGATGTTTGCCACCTAATTTGCTGGCACGTGCAGTACGTGTGACATTGACACAGCACAGAGTTGTGAATCAATATGTCAGCCCCTTCACTGTTCAGTGCTGGAACACATGACAAATTGCATGGCTCTATTTCTGAGCTAAAAGGTAAGCCAGGAAAGAAATGCTATGAAGTGAGTGGCAAGAAAGCAAGATAACAGCTTGAGCTCTCCCCTTGTTCCAAAGCATAAGATGGGTACCTGCATGCAAAGCAAATTGGTTGCAGCATTGCATTGTAAGCTATCTGTGAGCTCCAAGTTACAGTATTGCAGTGGTGAACTGTATTATACATTAGTCTGAGAAGTGTCATGATGATATGGTGAGGCCGGCAGTTCACAAGAAAAACCACGATGTACAGGGGAAGAGGCAGAAAAGCCAAACGCCAAACCCCAAACCCCACTGTTCAACCAGTTTTCATGGAGATGACAAACTTCAAATCCCACTTCTATTCATCACAAAGGTAACAGTAACAAACACAGACAAGACAGTGCAATCAAATCAGAAACAGTGCAGAGAACACAGACCTGATATAGCTGTAAAACAGACACCTGACACTCGTCCGCACCACATATTGATCAGACAGTCCTTGGCTAGCCTTCCTACAGGACAGTAGTTGGCCTTCTGGTCTCTGGCTGCCCTGTGTACTGACTGACCCTCCCTAGGTCTGCTTTCCTTCAGGCTGGTCGTTGACCACCCAGCTCCCAGTCGCCCTGCGTACTGACCAGACTACCCGAGGCTTCTTTCCTACGAGCTGGCTGTTGGTGTTCTGATTTCCGGCTGCCTTGCATACTGACTGACTCTCCCCAGCCTACTTTCCTCTGGGACATGCATTGGCCACCAGCTCCCGGTCACCCCGCGTACTAACCAAACCACCCCTGACCTGTTTTCCTCCAGTCAGTCTGTCAGCCTTCCAGCACCCAGCCGCCCCCTGTACTGACTGACCCTTTCTCCTGGCCAGTGTTCCTACGGACTGGCTGTCCGGCTCCAGCCTCCCTGCGTACTGACCGGTCCTTCCCCGGTCAGCCTTCCTACAGGCTGCCGTCAGCCACCTGGCTCAGCCTCCCCACATACGAGGTCAATTCCTGGAATGGCAGGAATACCTTACACTGAAAGACTGAAGCGACTGGGCTTGTATACCCTTGAGTTTCGAAGACTGAGAGGGGATCTGATTGAGACGTATAAGATTATGAAAGGATTGGACACTCTGGCAGTAGGAAACATATTTCCACTGATGGGTGAGGGCTGAACCAGAGGACACAGCTTAAAAATACGGGGTAGACCATTTAGGACAGAGCTCAGGAGAAACTTCTTCACCCAGAGAGTGGTGGCTGTGTGGAATGCTCTGCCCCAGAGGGCAGTGGAGGCCCACTCTCTGGATTCATTTAAGAAAGAGTTGGATAGAGCTCTCAAAGATAGTGGAATCAAGGGTTATGGAGATAAGGCAGGAACAGGATACTGATTAGGAATGATCAGCCATGATTATATTGAATGGCGGTGCAGGCTCGAAGGGCTGAATGGCCTACTCCTGCACCTATTGTCTATTGTCTATTGTCTATTGTACTGACCGGCCTGCCCTATATTGTACCAGCTTTCCTGTGAGGACGCTACCAGTTGCCTGGCCTTGCCTGCCCCGTATACTGACAGGATCCTCCCGGCCCACTTTTCTCCAGGCTGGTCATTACACCTCCGGCCCCCAACCAGCCTGGGTACTGGCTGCCCCTCCTCTGACCAGCTTTCCTATGAGCGCATTGTCAGCTGCCTAGCCCCCAGCCACTTTCTGATAAAGTGAGATTGGCTCATAATGATTGGGTCATAATTTCACCAATTATCATGAAATTCTCACCTCATTGAAAACTTAAAGGGAAACATCAGACTTTTGTTTCTTAACTTCAAGAATCTATTTTTTCCATTCTCACCATATTCTTTCTCACCATTGACAATATCATTCCGATGCTGCAAAAATTATGTCCCATAGTTTTTGTTGTAATGTCAAAAATATGGCACCAACCTGCACACAAGCAACCTCCTACAACAATGATACAATAATTGACAGCTAATCCGCTATAGTGACATGAAAAGTGAGCTTCCTCTGTTGATCTGGGCTAATGATGACTAATGCAAGGCCATGAAACATGGTAGCCAATGTAACAATGCCAGAACTGAATGGACTAAAGCAGACAGTTGATAGTGGAACATTCGAAAAACTTAATGATTGTCAAACTGTTTGGCCTTATGCTAAATAGAGCAGGTTCAGGTAAGTTTCTGCCTATTAAAATTTGAAGGACTGGAAGATAGTGGAAAATAGTTTCAGTAAAGCTATTCTCCCAAATGTATAATTAAAAAGAAAATCAGGCGAGCTTCATCTCCATTCATTTTAATTAAGCCCATCATTTTCCACTATTGAATAACTAGTTGTATCCCCCGTCACATAGCACTAACCTTATAACCTTGTAGGTATATAATTGAAAGATTCTGAAGTCCATGCTTGAATTCTGATTAAACAGTGCCCGATAGGCAAAATTAAAATAGGCACTAAAGGAGATGGGTCAACCACTTTAAAACTGAAGCTGTAGTTAGTTAAAGTTAACTGCTTGTATAATAAGGTTCTCCAGAGTGAAACGTCAGTGGACCTATAACGATATTTGAATGCACAAATGGAGCAGACACATCATACCTGTAATCTCACCACAATGTATAAAATCACAACGCTGCAGACGCTAGACAACTGAAATGAAAACAGAAAGAGCTGGAGGAACTCAGCAGGTCTGGCAGCATCTGTGGAGAGAGAAACAGAGTTAATGTTTCATGCCCAGTATGACTCAGAACTGAAGATTATTTCATATTTCCAGCATGCATAGTATTTTTCTTTAACTTAGCAGAAAGTTCAGGTTGATCTATATCTCTCTATTTGAAGAACTGAACCAAGGTTTCACTACAAGGGTTTGACTACACCTCTACTGAAATGGAAGAAGTTAAACCCTTTACTGCATGTAATAAATCACAATGAATTCATCTTCCTAAAGCTCTTGACTTTTAAGAAAGGCTATGCTTTTGTAATTACAATTTGATAAGCTTATTTTTGTGTGTGTGTTTTTCTCAGTGCCGTATAAGCACGTGTCTGGGTCTGGATGTGAAGACATTCAGATGTTGACTAATAAATATTTCTTTTTCTTCTTCTAAACCTGGCTTTTGTCTGTTCTTGGAAATAGTGAGAACTGCAGATGCTGGTTAGTCAGAGTGGATAAAGAGTGGAGCTGGAAAAAGCACAGCAGGTCAAGCAACATCAGAGAAGGAGGGAAGTCAATTTTCACGTTGGAACCTTTGATTAGGACTAGGTGAGGGGAAGAGACGTGAAATAAATAGAGGGCGCGGAGAGGCTGGGGAAAGATAGGTAGGATGGAGCTAGGTGAATGTAGGAAGGAGGTGGCTGTGATTGGTCAGTGGGAAGGGTGGAGCAGATAGTTGGGAAGGAAGATGGACAGGTAGGGTCAGGTTAGGGGGAATGGAGTGAAGAGGCAGGGTGGGCCTGGGATTAGGTGGGGGGTGCTCACAATTATAGCACTCACAGAGATTAAAATGCTTGTTAATATATATATCTATTTTCATTTAGTCAAGAGATGGAACAAGGGGTAACTGTCCATATTATTTCTTCCCAGTCCATAATACTAAATTCACTCTCTTTCCTGCCTTCACCCACAAAGACCAGATTTGTTCTTCTATCTTCATTATCTTCTCATTTAAATACTGGGTTCTGTACTTTTATTGTAGGTCCACTTTTATTTAAGAGCAGCAGCTCTTTAAAAAATAGTGATTTGTTGGTGTCCTTAACAATCATGAAGAGCACTAACTTGACCTGGGACATTATCTGAAAGAAGCTTGTTAATCTAAAATATCTGAATTGCAAAATCACTAGATACGATATTCCATTGTGAAATGCACAACATATACATAGTGGAACCACCAACTAAATACTTGGAAGTGTGAGGTGATTCATTTTGGGAGAAAGAATATGAAGATAAAGGGTTCAACTCCAAAAATATGTGCAGAACCCGAGAGACCTGGATGCATATGTTCATAACTGATTAAAGGTGGCAGGATAGGTTAGGAGAGGGTTGAATAAAGCATGTGGTATTCTAGGTTTTATTATTAGGGGCATAGAGTACAATTGCACCTGAGGAAGGATGTGATGGCATTGGAGACAGTGCAGAAAGAATCCATGATAATGCTTTGAAAGATTAGGAACTTCAATCACTGAAGCTAGAGGGATAGATTCTAGAAGTAAAGACTGTCTTCCATGGAGATAGTTGAGAGGAGATCTGGCAAAGGTATTCAAAATTATGAAGCATCAAGGCTTAGCATTTGGGGAGAAACTATTCCCATTAGTAATTGGGGAAAGAAGCAAACATGTTCGGAGAAAAATCTTTTTTACACAGCAAATAGTTAAACTTTGGAATGACATTCAAAATGGAATTAAATGGGGTTAGACTGCAATCGGAAAAGGGAAAATGTGCAGGTTTACAAGGAGATGGCAGGACAATGGCACTACATGAATTGCTCATTCAGCAAGTCGACACAGACCTTCTTATGCACCATATCAATTCTGTGACCTCATCTTCTTACACTTACTCACGTACCACTAATGGTTTTTAGGTGACTATACCTGCTGAGGGTAGTCACAATGTGATAGTTTGAAGAGTTCAAACGAATGTGCTTCTTTTGGTTCACATAATAAAGTAGATCGATGAAGTCTAAGCCTTGGTGGCTTTGATATCAAAATCAGTATGGGCCACTGCAGTGTGTCAGCAGAGCTTAGGAAATCACACACAGAGGAGGAGACTGTTTACCATGAAAAGCTGCTAACAAGATTTTTCAGTCTAAAGAAACTCTTGTAGCTTCAATGCTTCCATTGGGGGATGTTACTTTTAAAGGTCAATAAATGGAAAGGAGGCAAAGCCACTGAGAGCTCTGATCCTCCATCATGTGCTCTCCATGAATGCAATGCAGGGTTTTGGAAATCACAAAATCACACACTCAGCGTGCAGAGTTCACACACTTGTAGGTCATTCAGCTCCTTGAACTTGTTCCAACATTCATTGAACCATGGTTAATGTGTGGACTAACTACACAGACCTGCCTTTGGCCTATATCCCCTAATTACTTTGCTTAACAAACCATTATCTGCCTCAGATTTGAAAGGAATAATGGATCTAGCATCAACTGCTGTTTGTGGGAGAGGATTCCAAACTGCTAAGCCTCCAAACCTGTAGAAGTGCTTCTGAACATCTCTCCTGAACACTCTGGACCTAATTTTTAGACTGTGCCCTCTTGTTCTCCAAACAGGTGAAATTATTTATCTTTCTCTACCTTGTCTTTTCCTGTTAATAACTTGATGACTTTGATATAAAAGATTTGACACTATTCAAAAGAGAGCATGCACGTAATCCTAGTGTCCTGGCCAATATTGTTTGCTCAGTCAACTTCACAAAATATATTAGCTGATTATTGTCATATTGCTGCTTATGGGAGCTTGCTGTGTACAAATTGTTACTATATTTCCTATTTTACAACAATGACAACATTTTGAAGTTACTTCATTATCTGTAATGCACATTGAACCATGTAATGGTCATGAAAGATGCCACATAAATACAATGATTTTTACCTATTTTTAAATTGAATATGTGAATATTCTGTTAATCCTTTTAAATAGGTTCTGATGTGTGTCAGAATACCCATAAAGCTTGCTCTAATATGGTGGAAGGGAGACTTCCAGCTTATAATGAGCCAGTACTTTCTATCTGCCATACTTACGTTTTAAGTACTTGGTTTGTATTTGCAAAATGGGCACAAAACTGTGAAATTTAAACAGTTTGGACTCTTCTGCCTTATTTCCCTGTTGAGAAAGTAGAAGTGTTGTAAATCCTTTGACAAACTGGCATTTAGCCTACACCCCCTTCAATACCCTCAGTACATTTGAAGGCTTCCCATGCAAAGGTACTATAGTACAACTACAGTCCTGTGGTACAGAGGCAGTTCTCAGAAGCCCAAACAAAACATATTCTCCCAAACCACAGTTGTTGCTGCAATCCTTTTTTTAAATAAATGCTTGCTCCAAAACTGGTAACAACTTGACTTGAAAAAAATGCTTAATGCACATGAATGCAAAATAACCTGCCAGTGCTTTCATGACAAAGTATAGTTGGCAACTTTTGATATTTGTCAAGTTCAAATGTAGGCTTAGTAAGCACAACATGAGCAATATACATTGTAAGGAGAAGAACACATAGGTACTAAGTTTTTGTAAACAGTGATCTTGTATTTATTTTAAAAAAAGGTATTGTTCACAAGTATGGGAATGCCACTCTGCAGTTCTTGTCAAGAAAGAGAATACTCTTAATGTCAAAGTTCAGATTCCAATGTTACCAAACTCATACTTGTTAGAGCGTCCAGTGATAATCAATCACTTGGGATTATGACTTGGATTAACATTGGAACAATGAAATACACAGAGGCCATCTTTTTCAAAGGCTTGCACATTTAGTTTAAATGCAGAAAGACATTGACACATAGCCTAGCAGTCTAATCCTGTGATTTATTTGATGAGAACCACACAGTGATAGTCTTTCACTCATTACAACTCATCAGTATCAGTCACTGTACTGAATGATAATTGTTGGATCACAGCAACCAAAAAAAAAGATTTTATGATTGAAGTAACGAATAAGATGCAAAACATTCATTTAACAAGAGGATTTGAAACTCAGGTCAAATTTTTATCTCGTAGATCACAAAACTTTCTCATTGTTGACTTTTACAATAATTTAAAGTTTACATCCCTGGAAAACTTCATATTTTTGCTGATTTCCATCAGCAGTTCCACAGGTAATGAAGTACTTATGGAAAGAAAGGATATATATATTCCAATGAATCAAATTACCTTTATACATTCTTTGGAAATAAGATTTTCTACATTTGAAACATTTAAGAAGAAGCAGTCCTATTAAAGGTGCTCTTTTGAGGTAATGTTAATGTAGGCTGATTTGACAGAACAGTTTGCACTTAATATTGTGTCTTATAGATTTCAATGTGGCTACTGAAAAAGTTGATGTACAAATTACATCAGGAATGTTTTACACCAAAGTCTTCTTGAGGCTGCCTTTATTTTTTGATAAATCTATTCGAAAGAAATTATTCAGCTTAATACATGAACTATTTCTGTTTTTGTTTAGATTTCATTTGGTTGCAAACAATGATATTGTGAGTCTTAGAGAAATGTTTGATGAGATTTCAAAGCCAAACAATTTCTGCTTGTGGAGAAGAATTTTTATTGACCAGGGGCTCTGATATTTAAGAAAATGCATTCTGCTGACCTGATCTGCAGGTTCATCAAACATATAGGGTGGATTTCAAGACTTCAAGTTCAAGACCTCAGGTTATCTATCAGTGTTTAAGAGTATTGAAATTGACATCTTTTGCTGCCACCTATATCATCCTGCTTTAAGTGGACAAGTTGACCTATTTTAAACCTAAAAGGAATTGAGGATGCATTACAAAAGAACACATATAGTTGCAGTTTACTGAGTCACATCAGGATTCACATAGAAGTGTCACTATTTGTGATCCCCTGTGAATGAGAAAAACAGAACTTGTAAAAAGATGGCCCCCTATGTGTGTGTCATCTCATGTTCTTCTGTAATGATAAAGAAAATTAAAGATTAGCTTGATCAAGAATCCAAGTCAGAAAACAGATATGCACTGCCTGATCAGGGAAAGTCCTAACAGCAACAGTGTGGAGGGCACAGGTCATGTGACTGAGAGGGGTGAAAGAACTGAGATGAAGGAGTTTCTGGTTTTCGGTAGCAAAAAGAGCAGCTACATGTTTTAGCTAGTTTTAGATATTTCATATTTTGGATTAGTGGTGCTGGAAGAGCACAGCAGTTCAGGCAGCATCTGAGGAGCAGCAAAATCGACGTTTCGGGCTAAAGGCCTTCATCCGGAATAAAGGCAGAGAGCCTGAAGTGTGGAGAGATAAGCTAGAGGAGGGTGGGGGTGGGGAGAAAGTAGCTTGGAATACAATAGGTGAGTGGGGGAGGGGATGAAGGTGATAGGTCAGGGAGGACGGTGGAGTGGATGGATGGAAAAGAAGATAGGCAGGTAGGACAAGTCATGGGGACAGTGGTGAGCTGGAAGTTTGGAACTAGGGTGAGGTGGGGGAAGGGGAAATGAGGAAACTGTTGAAGTCCACATTGATGTCCTGTGGTTGAAGTGTTCCGAGGCAGAAGATGAGGCGTTCTTCCTCCAGGCGTCTGGTGGTGAGGGAGCGGCGGTGAAGGAGGCCCAGGACCTCCATGTCCTCGGCAGAGTGGGAGGGGGAGTTGAAATGTTGGGCCACAGGGCGGTGTGGTTGATTGGTGTGGGTATCCCGTAGATGTTCCCTAAAGCGCTCCGCTAGGAGGTGTCCAGTCTCCCCCATCCATGTCCCCCACTCACCTATTGTGCTACTTTCTCCCCACCCCCACCCTCCTCTAGCTTATCTCTCCACGCTTCAGGCTCCCTGCCTTTATTCCTGATGAAGGGTTTTTGCCCAAAACGTCGATTTTGCTGCTCCTCAAATGCTGTCTGAACTGCTGTGCTCTTCCAGCACCACTGATCCAGAATCTGGTTTCCAGCATCTGCAGTCATTGTTTTTACCTTAGATATTTCATAATCAACTTGTTCAGAGAATTTGTTGTACACAAAGGAGATAGAGCTTGAACCCAGTTTCCTAGCTGAGTGGTAGGGTCACTACCATGGCACCACAAGAAGCACTATCCAGAGCTAGAATGAGATAATAGTTTTACTTTTCTGGTTACTACTGTAAATGATGAAGTGCATTAATACTTGATTGTCAAATATGGAAGTGTTGCAGCTAATTTAGTGTCATCTCAGATTTTATAGCCTTGTTCTTGAAAATAGGGAAGTTATGGGGTTGGGGGGTGCAGAGCAATTTGTTGGTCGATAAGTTTGGAAGAACAGGATTTAGCTATTACAAGAAGGTTGAGGCCCTACGTGCCCAGCACTATCCAGTGTAAGTCTTAAGGGTGAGCCCGGCCTCCCTTTGCCAGTTTGGCCTTGAGTCCTTTTACTAACGTGAATCTTGCAACATAAACTATGTGCAAGATTATTGCATCTTCCTGGAGTTGGGAATGGTTTAGAAATCACCAAAACTGTATTGTTTTATTTCAGCAATGTTCAATCTAAAAATGGCTCACATCATTATCCCAGAGGCACAAAGATTTTCAGGTTAGGGTTACGATGTGGCCTCAGGAGCACATCCTCTGACACTGGAGTCATCATTGATAGCTCCAGGGAAATGTGCTTTTCCTGACTCCTTAGTAGTTTAATGTCAGGCTTCTGATAAACTGGCTTGTTTGAAAACGTTAGAACTTTAGAGGAAGCCTGCTGAGGCCTTAGGAACATTCGGGCAGCTCAGTGTTAAAAGTTTTAAAGACTTGAATGCTAATAATAAATGCAGTACAATAGGATGAATGCATTTTCATTGTTACGATTATTCATAAGACTCCATCCTGAATTACATTGACCAACATTGTGTCAGTGTTGAATTGCATTGGAGTATCTTTCCCACTGGAAACATGGAAACACCTATGAAGTAAATGCATCAACGACAGCCCATCCTTTAATAATCTCTTAAAACCATGTCTACATAATGATCAAAACTGCCAGGTTTCAGATAATCAAAAGCACCTTCTGTCATAGGATCCCCACAGTGTGGAAGCAGACTATTCAGCTCATCATGTACACACTGACCGCCCAAAGAGTATTCTACTCAGACCTACACAATCCCTATAATGCTGCATTTCCCATGGCTAACCCACCTAGTGTGCACATCCATGGACACTGTGCGCAGTTTAGCATGGCCAATCCGCCTAACCTGGACATCTTTGTACTGTGGGAGGAAACCGGACCACCCGGAGGAAACCCAGACAGACACAGGGAGAATGTGCAAACTCCACACAGACAATCACCAGAAGCTGGAATTGAAGTTGGGACCCCTAATCACCATGCCACCCCTCTACGCTCGCAGATGGATGTAAAGGAATCTGTGCTACTCAGGGCAGGGGAAGCTCTTTAACATTCTGATGAATATTGTGAGCTGGGGGTTTCAGGTTAATAGTTACCCAAGAGTTAGAGTTAGTTTTTAATACTCTATCTTTTCCTGTGTAACTATTACGTCTTAGAGATTTGGAATTCCCTGAAATATCTGGTTTCAATGAACTTTTTTGAAGAATTCCAGACACAGGTTAATTGCCCATTGGAAAATTACATTTTCCAGGCAGTTCTTACGAAGTTAGGTGTTTCAAGTATTTCGCATGATCCTATCTACACTGCCCCACTGACTGCCTGGCCATTGGAATATCTCAACTAATCATCCTGTCACATTGATATCTGTGTTTGTTACTGAACTGTTTAAAATTAACAAAATTGACTTTACATGAATATACCCATAACAATTAGCTACCACTAAAGGTTGAGGTAACAGCAGCATAAACAATCCATACTCTTGCCAGTATGCACCTCAGCACCTACAAACATTAAACCTGTAAATATGCATGCATGAACATATGTAGACCAAACAATTATTTCACAGCAATGTCACTGCCTCGACATTACACAGACTCTTTCACTCAAAGAATATGCACAATATACACAGAATACTTATACTTTGCAATTGTTTTTATTCTCAGCAGATATTTTGTTTACATTCCTTAATCTCATTTATTTTTCCACCATAAATAATCACATTGAACCGTGAGGAACTCCACATCTTTAATAAGATGAAAGCAAAATGCAGCAGATGCTGGTTTGGAAATAAAAAACAGAAAGTGGAAGAGAAGCTCAGCAATCTGGCAGCATCCACGGAGAGCGAAACAGAGTTATTGGACAGAATCTTATGTTGTGTTGCATTGAGTTTTTTGGAAGGATTCTTGCTGCAAAGTCCAGCATGATTTCTCACCATTTATTCCCAAAAATACTTCATTAACCATGTGCTATAATTAAAAGGCTGTTGTGCATCTGGACAAGTGTTGACAGTCCAGCACGTAATGGCACAGCAGCCACAAAGCATATTGCTCGTGACTGACATTCCCTCGGACATCCCATTCTCTCACCCTGGGGGCTGTTGAACCATAATACCACACATGTTACCTTCTGTAGCTACAGATACGTAGCTGTAGCTATAGAGGTCCCCAATGTCTACTGTATATCAGCATCTTGTCATTGTTCAGAGGGGAACATCACATTCAAGCAAATAATCAGACAATTCCGAAAGGAACCTTTATTTACAGACAGCAAATGTGAACACTAACAAAACCAATGGAGGTTGAAATTCACTCCTAACAATTCAAGCCAAATGCTGGCTTTGTGACCAATGACTATTTTACATTCCATGATTTCTGCTGTTCCCAATACCAATCCTCTAGAATCAGGTCCTGTCTGGCAGGTAGTGTGCAATGCAGCTGAGCTCCAACATAGACAAGGACAGCTTTCTCTTCCCAATATCTTGTCCTTCTCTCAAAAGACTGCTTTCGTTCTCCCAGTTCCTCGGTACCCAGCAAATCACTTTGTTGCCTGATCCAATTATGCAGAGCACAACATGCCAGGATTACACAGCCAAATCTGTCCAGACTAAACTGGAGGACCCTTTCAGACCATTCTAAACAGCAAGACCACATCCTCAAAGCCCATTGACTGCTCCCCCATGGCCCTGGGCAGTGTTGTATCTGTGTTCTGCATCAGTAAGGGATTGTGCAATGAGCCATGCTTATAGTGGGCACATTGAAGTTCAAAGCATCTGTCACTGGGAGAGTGTGACATCTCACTCAGCAACCCTCAGATCCTGTTTCAATAATTCCATTCAGTAATTCCTAACGCAATTCCATCACAGTGTCCCGGAACATATGGAGCATGTAGCTCACTCATTGTAAGGAAATGGAGATGGTCCCAAAGAATGTCTGGGTGTCCAGCTGACTCCACACATCCTGGGGAGCCCAGCATAGACATCTCTCTTGAGCTGGAGGTTCTTCATCTTCCATGGGAGCCTACCTGCTGCTCCTGGTATTGCTGTTTGCCCTTAGTCCTCTTCACTTCTTAGTAAGGTAGTCACAGTGACCAACACCTCAACAGTGGCCAGATGGATGATCCTTAGTGTAAATGACTAATGTTGGGAACATAAGGAACAACATGTGTCTTTGCTTTGAGAACAGTAAGTAGTGCCAATCTGTATAGATAAAAGCTACACACATTCCTCCAGACAGTGAGAGAGGCTACACCCTGAACATGAGGGTCATGTTTCCATCATTCACTCAGCTTCAGCCTCAGTATAGGCACCAACTTGATGAAGATGCTTTGCTGACAGAGTGACCAGTACAGCACATCAAAAAGAGAGAACCTGACGCACACCAATTCCCCTACCCATCCCAGACCCACATCAACCATTCACCTCCTCATTGCGTTCAGTACAAACCATTGTTACACTTATATGATAGATGATGAAGTGATGACCTGTGGCTCCCACAGCATCCTTGAAGTTGTAAAGTCATCCTTGGCCAGCATTGACCTCTTTTTCAGTCATTGCTGCTCACTTCACCATCATTGAGATGCCAATGTTTAATTTGTCAATATCAACAAAATGGTGAAAATCATTGTTGTGATTCTGTTCGCCGAGCTGGGAATTTGTGTTGCAGACGTTTTGTCCCCTGTCTGGTGACATCCTCAGTGCTTGGGAGCTCCTGTGAAGCGCTTCTGTGATGTTTCCTCCGGCATTTATAGTGGTTTGTCCCTGCCGCTTCTGTTTGTCAGTTCCAGCTGTCCGTTGCAGTGGTAGGTATATTGGGTCCAGGTCGATGTGCTTATTGATTGAATCTGTGGATGAGTGCCATGCCTCTAGGAATTCCCTGGCTGTTCTCTGTTTGGCTTGTCCTATAATAGTAGTGTTGTCCCAGTCGAATTCATGTTGCTTGTCATCTGAGTGTGTGGCTACTAAGGATAGCTGGTCGTGTCGTTTCGTGGCTAGTTGGATGCGGATCGTTAGCTGTCTTCCTATTTGTCCTATGTAGTGTTTTGTGCAGACTGCACAAATAGGACAAACAGGAAGACAGCTAACGATCCGCATCCATGAACACCAACTAGCCACGAAACGACACGACCAGCTATCCTTAGTAGCCACACACTCAGATGACAAGCAACATGAGTTCGACTGGAACAACACTACTATTATAGGACAAGCAAAACAGAGAACAGCCAGGGAATTCCTAGAGGCATGGCACTCATCCACAGATTCAATCAATAAGCACATCGACCTGGAGCTAATATACCGACCACTGCAACAGACAGCTGGAACTGACAACCGGAAGTGGCAGAGACAAACCACTATAAATGCTGGAGGAAATGTCACAGAAGCGCTTCACAGGAGGCTCCCAAGCACTGAGGATGTCACCTAGACAGGGGACGAAACATCTGCAACACAAATTCCCAGCTCGGTGAACAGAACCACAACGAGAACCTGAGCTACAAATCTTCTCACAAACTTTGGTGAAAATCATGTTTGGTCAGCATTTGAATTTCAGCATGTTCACTCTGCATGCATTACACATGGATGATGAAGTGATTGCAAATTAAATGTTACTGGGGTTTGCAAATAGTTACGTCTTGTGTTAACTCCTTCAGTGTCCTAGTGTCCTGTAAACATGGATCCTGCATTAACACTGACATTGTTCACACTGGGCATTTTCCCAAATATTTTTCAGTTGCATTCACATCTAGAGAATGACACATGATGGCAGGGAATGCAACTCACTTTGGACAATTTTAGCACTGGGCTCTGCCAGGTCACACAGAATTCCTCCAGAGCCTCAATGATGTCATGTATTTCACTTCAGCAGGACAACCCATTTCCACCAATCCCTGCCCCCTAAATCTTTATGTCTATCCAATTTAACATGTGGTAGTTCTACATATCATAATGGAGGGCATTCACAATGTGGAGATGGACTTCCTTTCCACAAAGACTCTTTCTGATGCTGTCATGGACTGATGTATCAGCAGCAGGCAGACTGGTGAGGATGAGATTCAGAATGACTTTCCCTCTTGTTGGTTCCTTCACCACCTATCACAGATCCAATCTGGTATTCATGTCCTGGTTTGGGTGATACATGGTAATTAACAGGAGTTTTCTTTGTCCATTATTGATCTAATGTTGGAAGACTTCATAGTGGTTAGGTTTAAATTTGAATACTACCCAGAGCAATCTTTTCCTGATTGTTTATCATTGAGCTGCCACTTCTGATGGGTCTGTGTGCTGGTAGGATAGAACATACCTAGATACAGTGATAAGGTTGCCTGGGACATGATGTGTTAGATGTTATTCCATGAGTATGACTATGTCAAGCTGTTGTTTGCCTAGCCTCTAAAACAGCTCTCTCAATTTTGGCAATAGCCCCCAGAGAAGGAATTGGATGGGTGGACAGATGCCAGGTAGTCCATTCAGGTTAATTTCATTTTGAGACTTCATAGCAATTGTTATAACTGAGTGGCTTGCCAGGTAATTTCAGAAAGCAGTTAAGAATCAGACATAACACTATGGGTTTGGAATCAGATGTCGGACTGAACAGATAAGAACTGCAGTTTTTATTCCCTAAAGGGCATTCGTGAACTATATATTTTTAATGACATTTCCAAACCTTTACTGAATTCAAATTCTGCCATGTTGTGTTTCAAACCAGAATGCTACATGGCTTCGTACTCCAGTAACAATATCACAATGCCATCATCTCCCCTTAAAGCGTGTCATGCTTCAAGTGATCCCAGTTAAGGTGGAGTCTGAGATCTTTATCCTCTCAGGTCACATACTATGATACAGTGATGACAAGCATGTACCTTAAAGGTATATTAGCATAAAGAAATGGGACATAACTCAACAAAATCACAAGAGGAAATAATAACACAGATGACCAAAAACTTAATTAAAAGATGTAAGCTTCAAGAAGTTTTATAATAAGAGACGAGAAACTTTAGGATCTTCAGAGAAAAAAAAATGAAGATTTTAATCTAGGAAGCTGAAAGCAATGGCGGAATGACAAAATTGGGTTGCACTGGAAGCCAGAATTGAACAAGCACAGTCGTCTCAATGACTTATACAGATCCCACAACAGAGATCCTTTTTAGTCATCTTGATGCAATAGCAGAAGCTTCCTAGGTGTAGAACGTAGCATCTAAATTGTACAAAAAAAGTTCACTGAAAATTAAAACAATGAACAAAGCCTTTTCTACGACTGATACAAAAGCAAAGTTAAAACAGAGAACTGCATATGCTGGAAATCTGAAACATAAACGAAAATTGATAGAGATACTCAGCAGGTCTGACAGCATCTCTGGAGAGAAAACAAAATTAGTGTTTTGAGTCAATGACCCTTCTTCAGGTGCAAAAGCAGCTGCGAGTGTGGAATTTAATGACATCTTTACCTGACAATGTTTCAAGCAAACATACAGAATCTAACCATCAGCGACTGACATTCTGTGGCATTACTAACACTGAATCCTGCATGTTCAACATCCCGGGGGTTACCATTGATCAGAAATTGAACTAGATTATAGTGGTTACAAAGCAGATCAAAGACGAGGAGTCTTGTAGCATGTCACTCATTTTCTGATACTGCGAAGCCTGCCCATTATTGAAAAGGCGCAAGTCAGGAGGGTGATAGAACATTCTCCCTTTACATGGATGAGTGCAGCTCCTCAAAAAGGCTTAACACCCCATCCGGGACAAAGCAGCCCATATGATTGCGACCACATCCACAAAAATCTACTATGTCCACCACTGACTCTCAGTCATGGTGGGTGTGTACTATCAACAAGATTCAATGTAAGGACTGCAGGAAATTCACCCGGGCTCTTAAGACAACATCTTTAAAACTCACAACCACTACCATCCGGAAAAACAAGAATAGCAGATACATGGGATAACCACTACCTGCAGGTTCCCCTCCAAGCAACTCACTATCCTGCCTTGGAAATATTAGAAGAATTAAAATTAACTTTATTATCACATGAACTCACATGAGTAAAGTGAAAAGTTTACAAGTCTCCCATCATTAATGCCGCTCTCTTAGGTACCAAGTTTCCTAGGTACAGAATCATAAATACAAATTCTTAGGGAAAAAAATTAGAAAAATTTAGAAATAAAAAAATCCAGCAATAAAGTTAAAAAAAAAGAGAAATAAGAGTTCAGAATAACAGAATGCATTGTTGTTCCTTCAGTGCCACTGGGTCAAAATCATGGAACTCTCTCTCCCTAATGGCATTGAGGGTTGACCTACAATACATAGAGTACAGCAATAAAAGAAGGCAAGTCAACATCACCTTCTCAAGAGCAATGAGTGACATCTATGTCTCATGAGTGAGTAAAAAGTTTGACTCCACTGTAATTGTATAGACACCTTGACTTCACTGGCTAGTATCGAGAAGGCCGGGAAACTGCAGATTTTATGTCACAATAAAAACTGTGTGTCGAGATTGCTCTAACTGAGCAGTTGGCATGTTAAAGTTGTCAACCCTGCCCCTCACAAGGGGTCAGTGAGCAGGCACACTAATGCATTCAATGCTGATGTTCAGGTTGGTGGTATGGACAGCTTCCTGAAGTCCTGTCACTTGCACCAGATATAGTCCCTGCCCACTTCCAATCCACTGTGCTCTTGCATATTTGCATTCAACCCAGTCACTGATTTCAAAGTGATCCCCAGCATGTGGTGCTTTGTGACTCAGTCGAGAGACATGCTCTGTATTTCTTCCTCACTCATGCATGCTCCAGATGGCATTGCACTGAGTGAAATGCCATTACATTTAAAAGCTTAGAATAAGAAAGAAAGACATAATTAACTCCACACAATTTGACACAGCTCAAACACTGATAAATGGCCTTTCGCCGTCCCCTATAATTATGGTGTACTGATCCTTTGATCCATTTTTTTCTGGAAAAAGACAACTATTTAATTATTGTGTGCCATGACTATACAATTGGAAATATATCACCGCAAGAAACCTGTGAGAATGATAAGGAAAGAGAACTGTATAGTAAATGTTTGAAAGACATATGACTCATTTAGTGCTTTTGATGGTGGATAAACAAAGAAGTGATTAATACATTTTAAAGTTAACTTATCAAATTGGTAAAGTTAACAGCTGGAACACCTGGATCAAAGAGCTTTCTTTTGAACCAAAACCAAAGCGTTTTTTGCCACAATCGAACACTGGCTTTATAAAATATCTCCTGAGCTGCAGGCTCCATTTTCAGGAGTCAAAGTTTTCCATAAACTTAACTCATGGACAGAATTCCACACAATGTTTATTTTCTTAGCCTGTGAGTTGATACATCTCAGAAAAACCATCACTTGCTGACATGAATAACATGATGACTGTGCAAATCACACTTTCCCAGTTGACATGTTTTGATTCAAAAGCATGAGCAAGAGATGAAATGAAAAATTTTGAATAAATCTTAGAGGAAAAACTGTTCAATGCAACAATATCAAGTCATTATAACCAATGGGAATCTGCATTTATATAGCACACTTAACATAATGATGTGCCCCCTCTGGTGCTTCACAGGAGTGTAATTGAACAGAACTTGACACTGAACCTCAGAAGGGGAAATGTGAGAGGGCAGGAAGTATGCTTTAAAGAGCTGGAGTGGGTCACAAAGATAAAATAGAGTTAGGCCACAGTGAAGCTTGAACAGGAGGGTGAATTTCTAATTAGCCCTCCTGGACTGAACACCAACACATTTAATGAATGTAAACACAAAAATAGTTGAAGATTGGAGACAAACCAGGAAACATTTGAATAGTTTGACTGGATTTTTACAGGGTAGTGTTCACTAGTCGGAGAGTAGAAGCAACCCTACCTCAGCCTTATAGGATGCATGACTCCATTTTATATGCAACAGGCAATTAACTGTCTATCATCAGGGGTCCTGTCCTTTTAAGGGGTGAGGTCCTACCTCCAAGAATTGCTAACCTATCAGAGCTCCAACAAGTCTTCAGTCCCAGGAGCACTCCCTGCTATTTGGAGACACCCTTGAGCCCAGGCAAGTAGGCTCACCAGGGACACCCAGGCAGCTACTGATAAACTAGGGCAGGGATTATTGGCAAAGGCTGTGCTGTCTTTCCGACGATGTTGCCCTTCCTACTTGGGGGGGGGGGTGGGGGGAGTTGGGGGTGGGGAGTGAAGGTCTGGGGATAGCTTTGTGTAGCTGCTGGGCAGCTGACCATGGGGAACTGCTCACTGAGCTCGTAAGGAATTCAAAAGAATATATCTGCCAGCTTCCCCACACAAAATAGTCATAGAATCCTACAGTGTGAGGGTCATTTGGCCCATCGAGATCATACTGACCCTCCCAAGAACATCCTATTCAGAATAACTCCCCTATCCTGTCCCTGTAACCCCACATTTCCCATGGCTAACCTTGGACACTAAGGGGCAATTTAGCATGGCCAATCTACCTAAACTGCACATCTTTGATTTTGGGAGGAAACCAGAGCACCCGAAGGAAACACACAGGGAGACACAGGGAGAATGTGCAAACTCCAAACAGTCGCCCAATGGTGGAAGTTGACCTGAGCCCCTGGCGCTGTGAGGCAGCAGCGCTAACTACTGAGCCACAGTATTTTTCTCATGGTAAAGTATCTACCAAACTGGGAATGAATGACTAGCAATAGCAGGAAGAAGCATCTCAATTGGGCCGCAGAGGAGTGAGGGTCAATCACCACCTTCCCTTCATTGATTGGAGTGAAATCGTCTGGATTCGTGACAAAAGGTCATCCAAAACCTTGTCAGTGAATGTCAACAATCTTTATATTTTATAACAATACGCAAGAGAGAATAGTCAACTCAGACTCTAGTTCCACATGATCAGGCATCATGTTAGGTATGTTCATTACAATAGACATACAGTTAACCTTTTACTTCACATCTGCTCCCATTTCCTTATCCAAATTTAGTATTAAAACATTTACATAATTTCCAATTAACAGACTCCAGCCGGCTCCTCTTCACCATGGATGTGCAATCCCTTTCCATATTCTGCTCCCATCAGGAAGGTCCACAGCTCTCTACCTCTTCCTGGGAAGAAGGCTTAAACCATTCCTATCCATCAGCACCCTCTTCATCTGGCTGAACTCATGCTCACTTTGAAGAACTTCTCTTTTAGCTCCTCTCACTTTCATCAAGTCAAACGTGTGACCATTGGTACCCACATGGCCCCCCTGTTATACCTGTTCCTTTGTGGGGTACATGGAAAATTCCTTGTTCCTATTCCAGCCCCTACTCTCAACTCTTTTACTGATTCATCAATAACATCATTGGTGCTGGTTTCCTCTTTCATCAGAATTGGACAAGTTTATCAACTTCACTTCCAATTTCCATTCTGCCCTCACTTCCATCTGGTCCATCTTTGACTCTTCCCTTGCCTCTCTCGACATCTTTGTTTCAATTTTTAGCGATAGACTGGTTGCCAATATCTGCTATAAACTGACTGACTCCTACAGTTACCTCGATTATGTATCCTTACACCTTGCTTCTTGTAAAGACTGTATTCCAATCTTGCAGTTTCTCCATCTCTGCCGCATTGGCTCCAATGATGCCAGCTTTAGCAAGGGGGCCTTTGAAATGCCCATTTCTTTCCTCAACCAAAGATTTCCCACCACCATTGTTGACAGGACCCTCAGCCCTCCTCTCCCTTTCTCTTCTTTCCCACAAAAGTGAAAGGTCCTCCAGTATTCAATTATGATCCCACCGTCATTCACATCTGAAGGATTATTAGCTGCCATTTTTTACGCCTTTAATGGGATGCCACCATTAGGCCCATATTCCCTTCCCTTCTTGTGTCATCCTTCCGCAAGGACCGTTCCCTCTGGGATACTTGGTCCACTTCTCTGCCACTCTCAACACATTCCCATAGCCCCACAGCATTTTCCCATGCAATTGCAAAAGATGTAACACCTGCCCATTTACTTCCTCGCTCCTCACTGTCCAAGGCCCAGGCACACCTTTCAGGTGAAGCAATGCTTCACTCAGTCTAGTCTACTGTACTCACCGCTCACTATGCAGTCTCCTCCAAATTGGGGAGACAAGATGCAAACTGGATGACTGCTTTGCAGAACTCCTATGTTCTCTCCAGAAGAAAAGCCCTGAGCCTCCTTTTGCTGCCATTTCAAAAATACCACTATGTTCTCTGGCCAACATCTCTGTCTTTGGCTTGCTGGAGTGATCCAACAAAGCTCATACAAGCTGGAAGAATAGCAACTCACTTTAAGCTTGGTGACTCTGCAGTCTTCAGAACTTAATATTGAGATCAATAATGTTAAGCTTGAGTATTTTCTCCAATGTCCTTACCCCATTGATTCTCCCAGGCTCATCTTTACTCATTCCTTTGTCTGTCCAACTGTTGTTTTTTCTCTTTCTGGCTCTATCTCAGCCTATCTTGCCACCCATCCCTCCCCCAACTCCATCTTCAGCATATATACCAACCATTTCCTAGCTACAATTACTTCTGAGGAAGGGTCACTGGACCCAAAACACTAATTCTGCTTTCTCTATACAGATGCTGGCAGACTTGCTGAGTTTTTCCAGAAATTTCTGTTTTTGTTATTTAGACAATGTTGGGTTATGTCTCAGGGTCAGTATGTAGTGTGCCTTTAAGGGGCATGTTCATGATATCACCAATGCATTATAGCATGTGACCTGTTGGTATAAATGTCTCATAGTCTATTTTACTAGGGAATGCATAAAACACAACAGCCTATCAGAATCATGCTTTTCAATGTTACACTGTGTAACTTCATAGCATTCTCACTTATTCAGATCAGTGTGATGCCATGGGAACCCACATGGGACTCAGTTATGTCTGTCTCTTCATGGCATACATGGAACACTCCTTGTTCCAGTCCTACCCTGGCCCTCACCCACAACATTTTCTCCAGTATATCAATGATATCATTGGTGCTGCTTCCTTTTCTCATCTGGAATTGGAAAGGTTTATCGATTTCGCTTCCAATGTTTACCCTGCTCTTACTTTCATCTAGTCCATCTCTGACCTCTCCCGCCTCTTCCTCGACATTTCCATTTCCACTTCTGGGGATAAACTCTCCATTAATATCCACTATAAAGCCACCGAGTCCACATTTATTCTGACTATGCATTCTCTCACCCTGCTTCCTATACAGACTATTCCATTCTCCCAATCGCTCTGTCTCCGTCATATCTGTTGCCAAATATGACAAGGAAGCCTCCGAAATATCCATCTCCTTCCTCAACTGAGGATTCCCAGCACCAGAAAGTTCAAACAAATAGCATTGAAAGAGTTAGATCTGGACATAGTAAAGATGGGGGTTTTAACACCAGCTGGGTTGAGACAGGTTATGAGACAGAGACGGAAGTAAATACCATCATTCTAATATTTGGAAGTATTGGTTCTGGATCACAAAGGCTGACAGGACTGCAGACACTTTGATTCAGTCTGAAACAGTGTCCAGGGAGGTAGATGGAAAAGGTTGAGAAGCATGGAGTCCCTGGCAAGATTCATAGGCCATCACTATAATCTTTTGAATGTTTCACTGGAGGACATTACAACTCAGCCTGTGTTGGACTTTGGAAAAAGCATAACAAATCAGAAGCATTGGAGGAGTCAAAAGGTGAGAGAAAGTGGAATTCTTTTTGAGTAGTTTGGTTGGGTGCCAGAATGAGGCCAATGTTCATGACAAAATGACTCTCAATGGTTCAAATTCAGTGTTGGATTGTAAACTGTTTGATATTTTTCATCTCCTTTAAGATAACATTGAAAAAAAAAGACTGATGACATGTGGTAGCAGTGAAATTAAAAATGAAAGACGAGAATCCTCATGTGTTCAGTGTGTTTTGTTTTTGGCAACGTTGGCAGGATTCACACAGGCTGGAACCCCTGGCAAGTTGTTTTTGAGATTGACAAGATTCAGGGCATTCTTTTTAGCCAGCAGTTCACCGTCTTGTCGAAATTGCAGCATTATTAATAGCATTGGGGCAGCATGCTAGATCAGTGGTTAGCACTGCTACTCACAGCACCAGGAACCCAGAGCGATTCCAGCCTTGGGATACTGTCTGCTTGGAGTTTGCAAATTCTCCCCATGTCTGCATGGGTTTCTGTGGGATGTTCCAGTTTTCTTCCACAGTCTAAAAACTGTGCAGATTAGATGGATCGGCCATGCTAAATTGCCATAGTGTTCAGGAATGTGTAGGTTAGGTCAGGGGTAAATGACCCCTGTAGTACAGTAGGGGAATGGGTCTGGGAGGGTTGCTCTGTGGAGGGTCGGTGTAGACTTGTTGGGCCAAATGGCCTATTTCAACACTGTAGGGATTCTATGATTCCAGGAATTCTATGAATAAAGGAGCTGATATAATCTGAGTATCTCTTGATCTTGTAAACCTGCCTGATGGGATTTTCTTTCTGGATTCCTCCTTGACACTATCAATGGAAGCACAATTGAAAAACAGCTTTGCTGAAACAGACTGGGATGAAAATATCCAGGTGGAGTAGAGGAGACAAACCCTTACTGCCTCTCTTTGATATGTGTGGTCTCATTAATAGAATCACGTGAAAAGCCACTGAGCAGGAAGGACGCCAACATACAGGTGACTGTTAATGCCAATAGAGATGTAAGCTTTGGGCTGGTGAGACTAAAAAGTACAGATTGTTGTCCCCCCAATCCCAAAAGCAAGTCTCAAATCTGAATGCAGCTGAAGGACACCACAGTGGCCTATCACAATGTTGTAGTAAGACATTGACTGGATTATTGATGAGAAGCCATCCAAAACCTTGTCAGTGAATGTCAGCACCCTTTATCAAAAATATATGAGAGAGAATAAGAGAGGACATCACATTCAGATCCCAGTTCCACATGATCAGATATCAGCTCCTTATATTCATTGAACACATATAGCTGCTGATTGTTGTTAGCTGATTAATTAAGTGACTGAGTAAATATAAAGGGTGAAAAGTTGGGGCTGGGTGTAGAATGAACTGGAGGACTTATTAGTTAACAAATTCTATTCACAAGATATCTTGTGTTCTACTATAGCAACAGATTTTGAGGTTCCCTATCTGTGGACCCAAATGTCTGGATTCAAGCCCCAACCACTTCAGAACTGTGTCACAACTAACCTGTACAGATTTTTTTTTGGTTATATGTTTTTTTTCTTTTTTCTTTACACTGGCTGTGTAGCCAGTCAGCTTGGAGCCAGTCCCCTGAACTGAAGAAATCCTGATCTCCTGGTTATATTTTTTCTCTCTTAAACCCCCACACTACCCCCTGACAGCAGTAGTGCTGATTTGTTCCCACGTCATATATGTGCAGGTATAGGACACAGTGAAGAACAATGAGTGCAGAAATCTTTACTTATATTCCACCACCAGGAAGAAGGGAAACATCCGGGTGGCCAGTGACAAGCAGTGCCTTTCTCAAAGGACAATGCTGAGTGATGGTGAAGAGGAGGGCAGGGACTAAATCAAAATAGAATTGGTGGGGGAAATAAAACACTCCACACCACACAGTGCCCACCTCTCCCTGAAAGCCTTGAGGTGTTGGTAGACACTGCGTGCTCCTTCTTCAGGTATACCTGGACCCGAACGTAATCGCAGAAGAGCAGCAGGCAATCAGCCCTAATGACCCTCTCCACTGCCTGAACCTGTTTATGACCAGATGACCATCTTCCGCCTAGGAACCCTCCAACCACAAGGGATGAACTCAGACTTCTCCAGTTTCCTCATTTCCCCTCTCTCCTGTTCCTTGGATGCTGCCTGACCTGCTGCGCTTTTCCAGCAACACATTTTTAGCTATGACCAGTTTGGCCAGGCCAGGTGCAGACTCATGAGGAGGTCCTCTGACCTGCCCTCCCCCTCCCCATCGGGTGTCCAAAGATCAGGAGCATGGGGCTGAAGTGTCACCAAAAACATAAAAGAAGTTCTTTAAGGAAAACAAGAAAGGAAGTGCAAATGCTCACACCCCATTATAAATGGTCCATGGACTCCACAGTACCACAGAACAAGCAGATGGGCTGGGACCCACCACAATATGTGGTTGCAGAGGTCTGCTGCGTGCAGCACCCCCCACCCCAGGTCCTCACCTGAAAAGATTGATTAAAAATATTTAGATACAAACTGATAAGAGTCCAATTAAAGAACTGGAATGAGAAGAGCAAATTAAACAAGTCTGGTCTTGGTAAATACAGATCCCACAGTCCGAAGAAACAGAAACTGTGAGTTGAATAACAGAAATGCTGGTGCTTTCAGTTAAAAGATACAGTCATAGCCCAATCCCCATCAAACTCAGGCAGGAATTCATTGGAATGTCACTGACATGCTAGAGAAGGGCACCTTCCAGTTGGGGCAGCCCTCATCCCTGGTGGATCCCTCCTTTTAGCACAGGGAGCTTGAAATGGAATGACTCTAGCCTCCCAACTAGCCCACGGGTATTCATGCCAGGGTGTACCTAGCATATGGCTCACAATTACCTTCTAGGCAACTGATTCTTTCAGCTGGATTTAGTTGATGGGGAGTCATGAAGTTACCATCCCTGAGCTTTCCTTTCTCATTACATGGCATCAGCGCCCACCAGGGCCCTCCAACTCTCAATCTGATCCCAGTCTGATGTGGGGCATTAAATGCCACCAATATTAATAGCATCAAAATGAAATTTATTGGCATATTTTCTACTTTTATCTTAATTTCATAATGTCCTTTCTCCTCCTGTATTCCAGATGTATTTTTATGAGCAAAGGGCAGAGAGGGAAATATGACACATGACTGACAGTGTGCTCATTAACGGACTTTGTACTTTTATTGTCTCTTTTAACAATCTCATTAACGAATGATAAACTGAATGCTATAAATGGAATCTACGTGAGTAAGTGCACCAGTTTGAATTTTATTCTCCATAGCATTTGCCTTATTTTCATGGATTGGAGTGGATTTCAAATATTCAAGATCACTAAGGTATAACACAGCTGAGAAAGTGAAAGCAAACAAAGGATGTTGCCAGGGTTAGAGGGTTTGTGCTATAGGAGAGTTTGAACAGGCTGGGGCTATTTTCCCTGAAGCATCAGAGGCTGAGGAATGATCTTATAGAAGTTCTTAAAATCATGAGGGGCATGGATAGAGAATAACAGAGGATGATCAGATCCCAGTTCCACATGTTCAGATATCAGCTCCTTCTATTCAATATTCAGCTGTTGGTTGTTGTTAATTGATTAATTAAATGGCTGAGTAAATATAAAGGGTTAAAAGTTGCTGCTGGGTGTGGAATGAGCTATGTGATGTATTAGTTAATAAACTCTGGTCAAAAGCTAAAGAATAGCCAAGCTCTTTTCCCTCAGGTAGGTAAACCCAAAACTAGAGGACATAAGTTTAAGGTGAGAGGGGAAAGATGTAAAAGCAACTTGAGGATAGTGCATACATGGAATGAGCTGCTAGAGGAAGTGGTGGAGGTTAGTACGATTACATTTAAAAGGCACCTTGACTGGTAGATGAACAGGAAGGGCTTAGAGGGATATGGGCCAAGTGCTGGCAAATGGGACTAGATTAGATTGGGATATCTGGTCAGCAGAGACGAGTTAGACCGAAGGGTCTGTTTCCGAGCTGTACATCTCTATGATTTGGACTCTATACTGTACATCTCTGTGACTATATTAGATCTTTGGGTTTGGACTCCTTCCCCAAGTGTTGATCAACACTTTATTTAAAATACCGAGGCAGATTACTAACAACAAAGTCCACCCTCCCAAATTTTATAATGCTAAATTTTACCACCAGCTTTGTGCAATACAATTATCAGCTATTTCTTTCGGCGAGGATAAAATAACATTTTGCCACAAATTGTCTAGGCTCTACTGGTCAAAGTAGCAGTTGTGAATTAACACCACTTCACTTTCATTTGATTGATCTGACTCGTAACCAAGAAACTAATTAGTGCTGGAGTGTGAACTTGTTATTGTTTATTCAAAGCCATTCTCCTTTTATAATGTAGTTCTAACTTTCCACGCTGTCAAGAGAGTTTAAGAGATTGCACAGTTGCTCTAAGTGCCAAAAACAATTAGTATAACTTAATGTTACAATTTTAAATTCAAGAAATTCTCAACATTACACCAAAAAGACATTTTATTTAACATGATGCTTAAGCATGTGACTGACAGAAATTATTTTTTAAAAATCGATAATTAGTGAAAACCAGAACATTGATTATGTTTTGCTTAAAATGTTAAACTTGAGGTACTCTGTCTGCCCTCTCAGGTGAAAACTAAATATCCCAAAGCGCAATATTGTAGGTGGAGTTCTCTTGGTTGTTCTGACTATGATTTATCCCTCACCAACACCACTAAACTAGATTATCGTGCCAGTAACACATTTCTGATTGTGGGAACATGATGTGTGTAAATTGAAAGCATGGAAAACTGAGGGAAAATGTTTTATAGTTAATTTTCTAAACTGTCCTGCCTTCCATGGGTGCTCTTCAGTTTTTTTTGTTAATTAGCAAACTGCTTGTTCTCAATTTCTGTAAGTCTGCATTTTTCCTTAAAGAAAATAAATCCTTGTATTAGCAACATGTTTGTGAAATTAGCCTGCCACAAAAGCACTGAAGAGATTATAATCAGATAAGTCACACAAAGTTAAATTTTAAATGGAGTATGTCAAGACCAAGTTCTTCGTCTGGGAAATTTCCCAAATGAAAACCTTTTTACCACTGATCTCCTTATAAAATATAGTTAAGTTCACATTTAGCATTAACCTAACACAATTGTAACTTCTAGTTATTTAATTGGTGATAAAGTAGTTCACCGATTTAGGCGGCCAGAGTCAAATTAACATAAAGACTAAGCCCCCCCCCCACACACCCCCACCAAAGGTCCCCAATTTGTTTTGATCGTAGGTGAGGAGGGAGTCACTGGCTCTCCCTTCTTTATTCAACACTTGCCCTCTCCCCTTCAAAGTTGGCTGCAATAAGGTTCCTTGTGGATAACTTACCCAGTTCCAGTGTATTTTGTTATTAAAAAGGAATCAATTTAATCAGGCTCTCTTGAGTAAAAGAAAGAGTGAGTTTATTATTTATAAAATGTGAGGAAAAATTAGACAACACACAGGTTAGGAATGAAAAGAGATTAAGAGGAAGAATAAAAAAGTAAAATGTTATTTAAATTGATAAAGACTACAGAATGTTGCAGTACAGAGGGATTTAGGTTGTCTTTATACTTGAATCAGAAAAGGTTAGGATGTAGCTATCAAAAGTATGTAATAAGCAAAACAAATGACTGAAAACAAGATTGCAGTGGATTAGGACAACCACTCCATCCACTCTTCTTCTTCCTTTTCTTTTGGCTCCTTTTTTTTCTTTATTTTCAGTTTTTTTTAGATTTTTTTCTACTAACTTACCTTCTGGAGAGAGGCAACAGCAGTGGCGATATTGGGCTCATTGAAATTGGTGGTTGTCTGGATGTCAGTGCAAGGCAATGGCTGAAGGCCTGAACTGGGTTTCTCAGTGAGTTCCCGATGCCTGGCATGTGGACCGAAGGTGAGGCCGAGGTCCGGCTCAGAAGGCACATGGATCGGGGTTTTGGTGGTCCGGTGTGTGGCAGCGGCTGAAAGCCTGGATCGGGAGATTGGTGATCTGAGATCCCAGGACCAAGCCCAGCATGGTGATGAAGGTTCCCCTGAAATCTGCAGCAAGAACAAGAGAAAGGAGGATCAAGTCAGTGTGGAGAAAGCATGCCAAAGCAAAGGAGATCAAGCCCTTGAAAGAACTGTAGTCCCAGCATAGCTAAGCACTTAAAGATTGCAATGTGTGAACATTTAACTTTAGTTCTTTTTTTGACTTAATACTAAGGAAGAATATAATATTTAACTTCTGACTGTATTTCTTTTTTTATGCTATACTAAGAGTGACTGTTATGTTTAACTTTGAACCTTTGTTCCTTATTTTCCTTGTTCTTAAGTTTTTATACTTAGGTATTTGTACCTAAAATGGTGCCATGTGTGGTGACATTGAAAACTTTTCATTGTTCTCCTGTATTTTTGTACTTGAGTACACATGAGAATAAAATTTAAATTTAAATCTAATTGGAATGATGGCCTTCATTACAAGGTACCTGTAATATGAAAGTAGTCAAGTCTTATTATAGCTGTACACAGCAGTGGTGAGACTACAACAAGAATGTTGAGTACAGCTGATCTTATTTAAGGAGGGATATACTTGCATTGGAAGTAGTTCAGACAAGATTCATTAGGGCTGATTACTGGGATGATGGAGTTGTGTTGGTAGTGAAAGACTGACAAGTTGGACCCATAATCATCGGAGTTACAAAGAATGAGTGATGATCCTCTTGAAACCTAAAAGATTCTGTGGGGAATTTACAAAGTAAACATTGAGAGAATCATCGTTGCCTTGGGGAATGTTGAAAAAAAGGAGCATGGTTTCAAAATAACTTTCATTTGAGATGGAGAGAAGGAACTTTTTATCTGTCAGACACTTCATAATATTTGGAATTCTTTTTCTCTGAGGCCAGTGGAGGCTGGATCATTGAAAAGATTCAATGCTGAGAAAGAATTTTGATGGACAGTGAAGTCAAGGGTAAACAAGGCTCAGTAAGAAAGTGGAGTTGAGGCCACAACCAGGCCAGCCAGAATCATATTAAGCAGCAGAGTACTTGACAAGTTGAATGACCTAGTCCTCTTATTTCTTATAATCTTATATGAAAACAGAAAATAATAGATTTTATAATTCATTTCTAAAATTGGACTAAGAAAGTTAAGTGTAAGTTGCATTAGTATCATCTTGTCTTGTTGTACATCTCCCCTTCCTAGTTCTCTACAAAAGACAATAATTAATGGCAGGGATATGGACTTCTAGCATCCTGAATCTGTCCGGCTGATTTGAACCAATTCAGCACAGGACAAAAACTGAACTGTAGCTCCTTCTCCACTGCGTAGAACAAAGTTCACTTTCCCACTGAACAGATACCTTCAGTCTATTAATGTGTGAATAATTATTGGGCAACATTAACACTCAGAAGCATGTATGAAAAAAGCATGCGTAAACATTGTAGATTAGAAGAAAAACACATCAGATAATAATTCACATGAAATGTATTGATTTTAATGTTATTTGGTCTTACATCAGAATTCAATGTATGGAAATGCTTTACATCTTACAACAACATAAAATAAAGTAAGCAAGACATGTTTTAAAATGGTACCATTGTTTAAAAGAAAAACTGTTCTTAATTATTTCTGCTGCCAAGAAAACAGTGTTGTAATTGTTTTCTGAGTGTCTGTCAGAGGGTCATGGGCTTCAACATACTGCCTGCACTTCCTCCATCAGTTACAAAATTCCAGAAATAACAGGACAATGAACAATACAATATCTGCTGAAATCATAGAAGAAAAAATATTATTTAAAAAAATATAGTTCTCCACTAATGTATTCCATTTACGGCTATCTCAAGAGGACTCCATGAGGTCACTTACACACTGAATTGAGCCCCTAATTAAATAAACATTGATATAGACCAATCCTGGTCCTCTTACTTTTATGAATAATTAAAACACTTCTTTATGTCTGTAGTGCTCAGAACTGTGCAGAAAGCTTTAGAAAGTCTGTATTTTTGATAACTTCTTTAAAAATGTAAGCAATTATTCACTCCATTCTTAACCTTTTATCTTGTGTTTCATCAGTCTATAGAAGCCTAATGCACAGTATTTATTCTAATACAAGCAAAAAATAGAAAGCGCACTAGGTTATTCAATCTTTTGTGCTGTTTATTAACCTCTGTCCATTCTTCTGTCACTTTTGCTTTAATATTTTATATTTCCAGCTCAGACTGCACCATCTCTTCTCCACAGCCAAGCATTAGTGCCAGCAATTAAATGCCTGTTATCTTCAATTTGTGAAACATAACCTAGAGAAGAAGTCTGCTTTAAATCAGATAGGCAAGGTATGCCTGCAGAGATCAGCAGGAGGGTGAACAGGTGGGGCTGAATCTTGTCATATTTTGGCTCCTTTTGTCAAGTTTCATGGAGAGTTTCTCACTGTGAGGCCCAGCAAAATTTCTTGACATATCATCCCAAACTTAGGATTTGGGATATTAACTACCTACCCCACGCAATGGTGATACTCTCGTCTGATGCTAGTCCAATTCTACCACCTGCCCCATCCAGATGAACTCACAACTGCTGGGGTAATCCAGAATGTACCTTCATCCTTGGTAGCAACACCATCTTTAATACGTGCCCATAGATGCACTGTCAGTCTACAGCTGCCCTACACAGTGACTGAAATTTGGCCCACACATCTCAAAGAAGGCGTTGACTCACAAATGTTCTACTCAGGTAACACAAACAATTGCAACAACTTGCTAATTGCTTCAGGATCTAGATTGATCTTTAGGCCTCTTATCAGTATTCTCCAGCTTGCCTGAAGAAGCAGGCAGCAGCTGCTACTCATGAATTGCGACTGCTCAGATTGGATTGATCCATGTCCTTGTCTCTCTTTTCGTCAAGGTCAGTTTGTCAAGAAGATTTTGTTTCCAAACTTCAATTTGTTTCAGTTTTCTTAGAAAATGGAATGGCCAATTTTGTTTCTATGTTTGCCAGTTTTGTTTGCCTCCCTATTTCCTTTTTCAGGTCAATTTCCATTTTTGTTAGGGTCTAACTTAAAAATACAAATTGCCTTTAAAAATGCATTCCCTCAAAGCATTAGAATGTGTGCTGTATGTTGGAACTCACCTCCACAATATTAGTGACCTATGGATAAGCATAGGACATCTTGATAAAGCTCATAGACCTGAGTTTTCTGAAGAATGGCCATCCTTGAATTCAAGCTAGTCTCCAGTTATGTCCTCTGGTTCCCCATCAAGGTTAAGTCCAAACCAGAATGCCTGCCTATTCTTCGGCAGTCAGTTCCTTTAACAGCCATAATTTAGGCCACTGGTCCTGAGGGCTATACAGAAGTGCATGGTTTGTGTCTGCAAGATCTGCCCAATTTGAGCACTGGAGTTTAAAATGTGTTATGTTTCTAGTTAGCATGGGGCACAATGTCCATTCCAGGCAGACACCCAACATGAGACATTTGGTTAATCAGAAATGGCTCAACTTCAGGTAGAACTTGGGAAGGGAGATTCCTTAGTCACAGACAAAAATAATTGCAGATGCTGGAATTCAAAGTAGACAAGCAGGAACCTGGAAGAACACAGCAAACCAGGCAGCGTCAGGGGATGTAGAAGTCAACATTTCGGGTATAACCCTTCTTCAGGACTTGGAGTGGAGGTGAGGGGAACTACAGGTAAAGGGGAGAGGGGGGTGGGGGTGGGTTTGGGTGGGGAGAGAGAGCTGAAAATGTGTTGATGTGTTGCTGGAAAAGCGCAGCAGGTCAGGCAGCATCCAGGGAACAGGAGAATCGATGTTTCGGGCATAAGCCCTGCTTCAGAGAGCCAGAGTAATGAGGTAGTGATAGGTGAACACAGGTAGAGGGTACGGCCTGGTTGTATGGTGTGGTCAAAGAGCTGGAGGGCTGACCGTACCTCTATCTCATCACTTCACCCCTCTCCCCACCCAAAACCCTCCCCCACCGCCCCTTTATCTGCAGTTCATCTCAACCCCATCCCCAGTCCCGAAGAAGAGTTAAACCCGAAACATTGACTTCTCCACCCTCTGATGCTGCCTGGCTACAGGGGAGATTCCTGGCAGATTATCCCTGTGTTTTTGCTTTATTTTACATCTGATATAAAGACAAATCAGGGTGAAATTTCTCATCATTTTCCAATTGACATTTGTATTTATTTAATTTAGTGCTTGAGAGAAAGCATTAATATCATATACTTATATCATATACTTATAATTTAGTGCTTGAGAGAAAGCATTAATATCATATATTTATATAGCGACCACTTTCTAACCGAACAAGATTTTTAATTTCTAAACTTTTCTGCTTTTGTATTATAGAGGGTCTTGTAGTAGTGTCCCTACCTCTGGACCAGAAGGTCAGGGTTCAAGTCCCATTGTTAAAGAGATATGTCATAAAATGTTCAAGCAAGTTAATTAAACATTTTTTCAGATAGATCCATCTCTGTTCTATGTCAATGTTAGTCAACAAACTGTTAACTTCTTTTTTACTTTTTTCAGAGTTTGGACATTATGTTTTTGTTTGTGTTCTTATTGAAGCAGAACAAGAAGGTGTGTCTAGTTGATTTTTGGCACCTGTGTAGCAATGACTGTTTTTTAAAATGCACTCATGCTTGTAAGAAAATTAATCTAAATCAGTAATTAGCTCCCAGTTTCTGAATGACTGACCTATGCAAAGCCGTAGCCTGTGCACAATGAAAACCGAAGCCAATTTCAATTTTCATCTATGATCCTAAGTATATGATTTTAATAGTTTCCTTCAAGCACCAACTTAAATACAAAAGTTAAATTGCTAAAATCTGAACATAATTAATTTCCAGGGAAAAAGTTCAATTCACAGGTTTTGCAGTGTCAAGCATCTGTATCACGAGCTTTATCCCAATACAGAGTCCTTGTGTTTTCATATGGTTTTCCCTGAAGGATTGCCACAGTTTTTAGTGACGAATAACAAAGCACACTTTTACTCCCCCTGATTTGCAATGGACCTGCTTGCTGTGAAAATTATACAAAATGCAAATAATCTGTTTTAAATAAAATGCCACTAGTTTCCTGGATAGCATCAAAATGTGTATGCAATTCCGACGTAAAGGCTAGATGTTACAGGGACTGAAAGAATGGGATTGAAGGCTGTAAAATGAGACAGGAGGAGGCTGAAAATTCATTCTGCTTGGACAGAATCCCAACATCATCAGCTCTGAATTTTATGAGTGGCAGAAAAGACGAAGTGGAAAAATCCCACTACCATACTATGTTAGGGGGTAAACTTACTCCTCTTATCTTTGAACTCTTGAGTTAATTATAACAAAGTTTGAATATTTAAACCCATGAAACATTGCTAACTCAGTGTTTACTTAACTATTTGTTACTTGGTATGAAGAAATTAGCCAGTCAGATTTCTTCAGTTTAAGAAATAAAGTGTCAATTTTAATCCCAAAAGTCACATGGGTAAAGATATAGAAAATTATTAAAATGAAGAAATACACACACACACAAACACATAAACATACTCTCTCTCTCTCTCTCTCTCTCTCTCCCTGTCTCCCTCTCTCTCACTCACACACACACACACACACACACAGACTCTCTCTCTCTCGCACTCTCCCTCTCACACACACAAATTCATAAGTAAAAGGAATACATAATCAAACATTCCTTCGATGATTTATGGTACCAGTTTAAAGATGCAGCCATTTAGTTTAGATGTTCTAGAGACATTGGTGCTGAGTTGACATCTTCCTTTAAAAACATCTCTGCAACAGTTATGCCTCCAGTTGGTTACAGCAAACAGGGTGCATCTTTTTAAGGAGATTTCAGAAATGAGAAGGGGACCATTTTGTCCCTTTGGTCCACATATTAACAGCTCATGCTGTTTCAAGATATTTCTGGAGAAATAGAGCTGTTATTATTTTGTCTTTTCTATATTTGGCTGTTGTCAAATGTCACTGTCTTTTGAACAGCACACCCATGATCCCAAATCAGGCTTCATGGGTTTCCCAGCAAGTTATTGTGTTCTCCTCCCATGTGGGCCTACATTTTCAGTTGTTTTTATAGGGAGGATTTGCACACAAACATACAATTCAGAAGCAGAAGTAGGCCACTTAGCCCTCAGTTCTGCTCTGCCATTTAATAGATCGTGGCTGAGCTGTTTGTGTTTTGATATTCACATTCCCATCTGCTCCCAATAATCATTGGTCCCCTTGCTTAACAAGAATCTATCCACTTCCACTTTAAAAACTAACAGATCTCTCCAGCTCCACCATCTTCTCAGGTAGCGAGCTCCAAAGTCACACAATCCTCTGAGAGAAAATAGTTTCTCCTCAACTCTGTCCTAAAAGGTAAACTGTTTATTTAAATAACAGTGCTTCCCAGCTCTGGACTCAAACACAAGAGAAAACATTCTTCCCATTGTCTTCCATGTCAAAACCTTTCGGGATCTTGTATATTTTAATCAGGTTATCCCTCACTCTTTTAAACTCTAGTGTAATCAGGCCCAGCCTGACCAATGTAACCTCAGAAGCCATTTTACTCCTTCTACATAATAATCTACAAGCATCCTGTTATAATGAAAGAGTTTTCTTTGCCTAGTGTCTGCCAAGAATTGAGTCATTAACAGCAAAATGCTCTAACTGTTCCTTCATTATGGGATAATATTGAGTGTGGAAGTCCCTGAGATCATCAAGGTATGTCCCTTAGTACTTCAGAATCTTTCAAGGTCTTGGCAAGCTTGAAGGTGCAAAATGGTCTGCCAGCCACTGGAATGCACATATCCATTTTCAAAGAGAAAGCTTAATATTTGAAGAAGCCAATGAAATAAAAAAATAGTATTTGTTATAACATATCCTTGTCACATAGGTAATTAACATGAAACTGAAAGTAATTTTGCAGAGAGAGCTTGGAGATGACAATGGAAAAAGTGTCTTGAGGCCCTTCAAGTGATTAACCGGTTAGGGATGGTTCCAATGAGGTCAGGCCAAAATGGAGCCAGAGAACTGATATCAGAATTCCTGGACTAATGGAATTTATTTTATGCAACCATAGCTCACAGAGGCAGCTGCGATTTTAAAAAAAACAGCTGTTTTGAAACAGAAACAACTTTCTGTAAGGTGATTTAAAGACTTTGTAAATTTGTGGAAAAGGTCCAAGCCTAACAGAGTTCTTTAGAGAGATAAAGTGCCACTTTGTGAGAAGTCAGGAAATATTAAGAGTAGACATGAGTCCAGAGAAGGTTCACTCAGATGAACTCATTGGATTTACCATATAAGATTCTATGGGGGCTTTCTAGGTTAGATGTTTGAAGATCCTGTGGAACAGTCATGGACCAGAGATAATAATCTCAGAGGAAGGAGTTACCCAATTAAGACTGAGATGAGGGAGAACATTTTTTTCTCTTAGAGAGTAACTACAGATGTCAACTATATTATCCACCTGGAACATTAACTTATAATTCCACAATGGTGAGTGGCAGGTGAGCAGACAAAATATAAAGAACATCAAAAAATGGCTAAAAATTTAAAAAGGAGGGAGAAAATAGAATATAAGAGGAAGATAGCTAGAAATATAAAAGTAAAGAATTAAGGTTTCTGCAGGTATTCAAAAGAGTAAGTAAAGTGAGTGTTCATCCTCTAGAGAATGAATCTGGAGAATTAATAATGCAAAATAATTAAATGACAGATAAATTGTATTCACTGCATCGAATACAAATAACTTCCCAGAAATAATTATTAACAGAATATAAATGGAAGTGAGGAACTGAAAACAGTTACAATCTTCAGAGAAAAATAATGTGTACTAAAATCTGCCAAGACTCTTGGCCCTGATTGACGTAATCCAAGGGTGCTAATAGAAATGACTGTTGAGATAGTAGATACATTGGTATAATTTTAATTTTAATTCTGAAAAGGTTCCAACAGATTGGAAAACTATGAATGTCACTCCTCAATTCAAGAAATGATGGAGTCAGAAAGTAGGAAATTATTGAACAATTAATCTAACATCTGACATGGGAAAATGCTGAAATCTATTGTGACAGATGATATTTTATGGCACTTAGTAAATCTTAAAACATCAATCACAGTCAACATGGTTTTGTGAAAGAAATTGTGTTTGACAAATGTATTAGCGATCTGTGAGGAAGTAACAAGCACAGTGGATAAAAGGGGTCCTGGTGGTCCTGTTATACTTGAATTTCAAGAAAGCATTTGGGAAGGTGTCACATTAAAGATTACCATGACTATGAAAGATCATGGTTTGTATATGGCAACATATTATCATGGATAGAAGATCAGGTAGCTTAATTGCTGCCTGACCTGCTGTGCTGTTCCAGCAATAAAGTTTCAACTTAAAGATTACCATGACTATGAAAGATCATGGTTTGTATATGGCAACATATTATCATGGATAGAAGATCAGGTAGCTTAATGGAGGCAGCAGGTGGGCATAAATGTGTCATTTTCATGGCAAGACGAGGCAAGTGATGTGTCACGTAAATCAGTGATGTGGTCTCAATTATTTACAATCTAAATAAATAATTTGAATGCAGGGACCAAATGTATAGCTGCTAACTTTGCTGATGATGCAAGCATATGTAGGGAAGTAAATTGTGAAGAGGACAGAAAATGAGTCTGCAAAGGAGTAGAGATGGATTAAAGGAGTGGGCAAATATTTGGCAGAAAGAGTCGAAAGTTGGAAAATGTGAACTTATCCAAACTCGGCAGGAGGAATAGGAAAGTAGCATATTGGAAAGGGATCGCAGAATTCTGAGTGATAGAGAAATATGCCTGTCTTGATGCATGATTCACAAAACTTTCGTGTGCAAATACAGCAAGTGATGTTGTTTCAAGAACTGCAGGAGTTGCAAAGTTAATGGAATACTAAAGTAGGGATGTTTTTCTACAGTTGTGATCATTGTGGAAGCCATATTCAAACATATAAACAGTGAAATCAGAACAAGAGTGGGCCACTCACCTTCTTGAGACTATTCTGACATTGAATGAGATCATGGTTGATCTGATTACTCCACTTTATCGTTTGCCATTGATATCCTTTCAGTCTGTTGCTTGTCAACTCTGGTTTAAAAATTGTCAAAGTCTCTGCTTCCCCCACTTTTTCAGGAACAGAGTTCCAAAGATTCATTACCTCCTGTGAAAAAAAATGTTTCCTCGTCTGTGTTTTAAACAGACAACAATAGCCTGCAGATCTAGAATCTCCCACAAGAGGAATTATCTTCTCCACATGCCCCCTGTCAAGATCACTCAAGATCTTATGTGTTTCACTCAAATTGCGTCTGTCTGTTCCCAACTCCAAAGGATGCAAGCCTTGTTAGTCCATGGTTTTCTCATAAGACATTACACCCATCTCAAGTCTCAATCTGGTAGAGGTGCTCTGTACTGCTTCCAGCATATTTATATTATTCCTTAGTTAAGGGGACCAATACTGTACTCAGTACTGTAGACATGGGGAAAGGTGGGAATTCTCCATTTTAGCTGCAGAAGACAGAAATCCTCCAATTAGTCACAAATCATGCGAAAACCTTCGGTATAACAGCACAGAGCAACAGGACCAATATTATTACAAAATAAAAGCCTGTTAAGCAAGAAAGGCAAGACATCAGAAATAATATTGTCAGGAAGGTTAAATTTCAGAGATTGCTAAATAGAACAAAGAATTGAGCACTTTAGCGAAAAAAATGCACAATAGCTTTAAAATTAGATACAGAATCAGAAGCTGAAAAGGTTCATGAATTTCCATATATGATTTTGACTATAAATGATGACATTTTAGTTCACCAAGGTGTAAAAGAAACAATACATACTTTTGAAGAAGTACTGAAATCCTTTGACAATTGCTTTAATCTTAGAACAAATAAAATTCTTGCAAGATCACGATTAAATTGAAGAGTTTGCCATTTGGGGAATTCATAGTTAATTTTATTCATGATTCAGACAAGTGTCCATAGTGATTTAAAGTCAGAGTTCATAAGAGACAGAATTATTGTTGGAATTGTTGATGAGTGTTCATCAGATGCATCACTGTCTACAGGAAATGCACAACTTCTTTGGTGTATGATGATTGGTTGGGAATTCTGGTTTCACTTCAAGAAGATGTCCGAGTGTTTATGCATGCGGCCAATGATCACTAAGTGCAAAGCCAGAGCTCAGTCAGCAGTGTGGTGACCTGGGGATCTCCAAGGATATTGAAGATCTCATAGCTGACTGCAAAATGTATGCTTTTCACAGAACAGAATAACGAGAACAGTAATGCCTATCACATTCTCGCACCAATCTCTTAGTCATGTGTTTACTTCCCTAATGCCAATTCGCACGTGGCTCGGGCAGTAATCCGGAGATTATGACCCTTGAGGATCTGTTCATCAATTTCCTTCCTTGTGCTTGATACTCCCCAAACAGGTCCTCCTTCCTATCCTTGCCTAAGTTTTAGTGCCATCGTGGACCACAACAACTGATCTTCCTCCTCCCGCTCCAATATTCTTTCAAGCTAGTCGGAGATGTCCTGCATCCTGGCACTGAGCAGGCAACACACCATGTGGGACTCCCAATCTGGCTTGCATCCGATACTATCTTTCCCTCTACTTGTAGAATCCAGAATCTTTTTGCTCTCTGCCCTTGAAGGGCCATTTGCATCACAGTGCCTTGGTCAGCTGGCTCATCCTGTCCACAGCTCTTTCCCTCATCCGTACAGGGAACAAGAATCTCATACCTGTTGGACAAGATCAAGGGCTGAGGCTCCTACACTCTTGAACTCAGAATACCCCTACCTGCCTCACTTACAGTCACACCCTGTTGTCCCTGAACACTTACTGAATTTGAATTACTTTATCTACCGGGTGTGACTGCCTCCTGAAACAAAGTGTCCAGGTAACTCTACCCTTCCCAGATGTGCCACAGTGTTTGAAGCTCAGATTCCAGATCATCAATTCTGATCCGAAGTTCTTCCAGCAACCAACACTTGCTGCAGATGTGGTCACTGCCGTTCACAATGGGATCAGTCAGCTCCCACATCATACAGCTATAGCACATCACCTGACCAGCCTTAATTACATATTTAGTTAATTTATAAAAATTTATGAGTTAAATAATTTCCAGTACTTCTCTATGGTCTTATTCAACTAACTAACTAATACTAGACTTTTAATCAATCACACGATACACAAGAAATATCAATTGAAATGCCTTACCTTAGCAACACACAAGAGTCCTTTTTTTTGGTTAGAGGAAGAGGGTGGGTCAGAGACTCTACACGTGTAGTGTCTTGGGATTCAGCCGCTGTCCAAATATATACCCAGCAGTCCTCTGTGCGTCACTGTGGCCTTTCCCTCTGCTGCTCCTTCAAAAACGGTTCTCGTGCTCTCCATTCCCGGCAGCCATCACTTCTCTCTGACCTCTCTCCTTGTTGCTCTGTAGAAATTTAAAAGGAATCTGGATAGGTACATGAATAACAAGGGTTTAGAAGGATATGTGCCAAATGCTGGCAAATGGGACTAGATTAATGTAGAATATCTGTTTGGCTTGGACAAATTAGACTGAAGGGTCTGTTTCTGTGCTGAACAATTCTATTACTCTATGACTCACTGTACATTGTGAGTCATACACAATATTGTCTCCCTTGGAACAATGAGAACAAAGCAGACAGTACAGAACCAGTGAATCCAGGACTAAAGGAAAACTGCTTGACAACAATGTTCTGATTGGTTGCTGAAAGAAAACCATGGGTTGTGTGGGGCTAGTGGAGTAGAAAACCACCTAACCTGCAAATAGAAAGCATAAAAAAATCTCTCTTTGTATCTCTCTCTTGTGTGGAGGTATTGAAAAGTTGCCAGTAATAGCTAGCTATCTTGCACTCACCTTTCTCTGCAAATCCCTTATTATGGGATGAATAAAATGTCTTTAAGAATGTGAAGGGATGAATTCTCAACCAATAAATGAAGGAATGCACCGGTGTTCAAAAAGCATTGTGTCAACAGCAAATGAGTAAAGCAAAATTGGAAGAAAGAAAAAGAAAATAACTCCGACAATCCTGTGGTCCAGACTGGTGCTTTCAAATTGAATTTCCCCATTTCATCCTCTTTTCTACACTAAATAAAATTCAATTTGGACTGTTATAACTTAGCAATTGCATGGAATACAGATGATTTTAAAATGATAAACAGTTACTTCCATCTTAAGTACAGGATGCCGGTGTCTTCTTTTAACCAAAGTTCATCAGTAAATTTGGAAACTTTGGAAGGTTTGACTAATTTTTTTCACATTTACGATAATTCCTGGAATAATAGGGCCGAATTTCCAGCACTACTAGTGAATATCAGTGACGGTATATGCATCACAACAGTATGTGTTATTGTGTGTAATAATTAACAAACTCACTTTATTAACTCAAGAAATTCTGGTTAAATTGGCTTTTTTAAAATATCTAATTCATTTAATTGTGGGAGAAGGGCAAGCGACAGGATTTTTGTTGAATTAACCTTGTTGCAAATAACCAAGGGGGTGAGTTAGTAAAGAATAAAGAAGGATGCCAGTTCATCCATGCTCAGTCAGGAGATTAACTTTTGGTGTACTTGTCAGCAACCATTATACATTGGAGAACCTTGTCCAAACTCTAGTCATAATAACGCAAAATGTGGTCTGGATATAGCACTGTGCAATTTGAGCTTGACTTCCTCTGACTTGAATTCTACTGTTTTGGGGTATCTAGCTCAGAGTTGCATTAATCTCACTGACCACTTCTCTGAGTTGGTAGCAATGTTGAGCATCAAGCTTTCTTAGGTTTGTAAGCAAAGGACCTCCTTTGGCAGGCAATTGAAACCCTGTATTGGTATATAAACAGGTTTGTTGAGCTAATACCTCAAGGTAATCTATGACAATTACCTCTTCCAACTAATTTTTAAAAATTTAACCTAGTTTTCTAATCAATTTGTTTAAAGAGGTTATTACACACCTTGGGACCTGAACCCAAGCCTTCTGGTCCAGTGGTAGGGATACTACATATATGCCACAAGGGGACATCTGTTCTTTTGACTAATAATTTTTGTTTAATGTTTCCTATTTTTGGAGCCAACCTGTTAAGAGATGTCATTACACACATGATGCCAGGTCTCTCAGTTCAGTGGTAGGGACATTACCACTGCATGCCAAAAGGGCCACCATTCTTAGAAATAATATTTTTTCCTAATCAACCTGTTTAGAGATGTTATTACACACATCTGGAACAGGTGTGACTTGAACCGAGGCCTTCCAGTCCAGAGGTGGGGATACTACGACAGTGCCATAAGAGGGCCCCTATCCTTTTGACTAGTAGGAGTTAATATATAACCCACAGCACTGAGCCAGCCACTTAGCATAAAGGGCTCAAATCCCTTCATCCTATTTGTTTTAATACCTTTCATATTGTGCAATAGTTTATAGCCTTGTTTCATCCCAAAACTTATATGATGCATCCTTCTTCCTGCAGAAGTTGTTTCCCTCATGTAATGAACCTAGACCCTATTTTTTGTGAGTTGCCCTTTCTACATCTCCAATATTCATTATGTTGCATGTCATGAGCTTTAACAATCTCATTTATTCATGAATCTCATGAATTCTCAACCATTTCTTTTATCTAAGATCTATTTAAGCTGATGTTAGTGATTGCAATAGTCTATTACTTCAGGTAAGTTAATTTTGGATAAATCTTTAGTCCTGGAACCTCAGAATTATCAGCATGGGGGAGATTTTCCTCATGGTTCCCAGTGCAAATTGCAGCTTTTGCGTGGCATTATCGGTTTGGTTCTGTTATACAGGAAAGATAAATGCTTCTCTATCAGGTGACTTGCAAAATTTACTTTTTGAAAGACAATTACAATGTTGAATTCCCCCTTCAAATGTGACAAAGTCTACTCTAGTTTATATGTTTACAATGGTTGTAATTTGTGCCCACTTTGATGGTAAATTATCAGATAATCTGTATTAGGATTTCAATAGTTCTGAAGAGCTGTGTTACACAATGTCAGAGACTGTAGCAGTTTATTTATTACACAACATAATCTTGCCTAGGTCATGTCCCATTTGTTCCAGAAATGTGTAATGACATCTCTAAAAAGGTTGGTTACAAAAATATATTAAATTAAACAAAAATTATTAGTTGAAGGTACAGGTATCTCCTTGTTGCATGGTTGTAGCATCCCTACTGGACCAAGAAATTATTTAGAATCTATTTTTTAAAAGCAAAGTGGAGGCTTATCCTCGAGAGGACGATTGTGAGCCATGGACATTATTGCTACTGAGTTCAAAATGATTGTGTTAATAAGGTCAGCGGATCAGGACGTTTTCAGTTTTCTTACCTTCACTTTCAAGAAACTGATTTTTATATCACTGCCTCTGAGGTAAGTTCTCATAATTCATGAGATTGAGGGGTTAATGTCCTTACTGCATTTTTTCTTCTTGTTATTATGTGATTAATGCCAACTGAACAGAGTCCTTGGAATGAGGCTAATATCCCAAAAGATTGCGCATCAGTACATGTATGAGATTATCCTGAATGTGAAATACCAAAATGCCCATAATTATTTGAAGAAGCTCTCCCCAAGATTCTAAAGTGAAGGCAGTGGATAAATATCTCTCTCCATGAGATGATGATAATGCATCGTGTCAGTCACCAGTTATTCAGCAACCATTGCCTATAAAAGGTATTTATCATGTCTCATGGCTGGCAATTGCTCAATGAGGAGTCTCAGAAAAGTTCTATAAAAGTTATTAGTCTATTTACTGACAGAGAAATCCATCTTGGTAATCACTTTACTGGCTGATAACATTACTCCATCATTCTCATTTATCAATCAGACTGCAGAGAGAAAGTTTCATGGTGCAGTCAATATTCCTCCTGAGTAAAACTATCTACTTTAAGATTGGGATAAGAGTTATGAAGGATAGTGCTTATGGACAGAATACCTTCTACCTCAGGGAAACCGCTTTCTATTTTGAACCCTGACTAGGGCTTGTTGTTGTATGTGCTGTAAAACCAACCACTTCAATGATTGGGACGGAGTGCTGCCACCAGTCCTCCTTTCTACTCTTTGAAATAAATAAACTATTTTAAATACTGCTAATAGTGCAACTTCTTTTTTCTAGCTTTTAAAAAATCAAACTGTTATATATATGCTATAGAAAACACCTCTGGAGCAGGTGGGATTTCAACCAAGATCTTCTGATCCAGAAGTGGGAACAGTACTACTGTGCTACGAGAACCTTAATATGTCATTTCTATATTGGAACTAAGGAGCTATTGTGGGCGGCACGGTGGCATAGTGGGCGGCACGGTGGCACAGTGGTAAGCACTGCTGCCTCACAGCGCCAGAGACCTGGGTTCAATTCCCACCTCAGGCGACTGACTGTATGGAGTTTGCACATTCTCCCTGTGTCTGCGTGGGTTTCCTCTGGGTGCTCCGGTTTCCTCCCACAGTCCAAAAATGTGCAGGTTAGGTGAATTGGCCGAGCTTAATTGCCTGTAGTGTTAGGTGTAGGGGTAAATGTAGGAGGATGGGTCTGGGTGGGTTGTGCTTCGGCGGGTCAGTGTGGACTTGTTGGGCCGAAGGGCCTGTTTCCACACTGTAAGTAATCAAATCTATTGTTGAAACTTTTCAGACCCTTGAGAGTGGGAAACTTGGAAGGCGGGTTGACATTAGATGAGAACTACAGTTTCAGTTTGGAATTTGTTCAAGGTCAGTCCTCACTCTACCACATGGTGCTTTTGTTTGTACTACACTTGCTTGCCATAAATACTCATTATACAGAAACATTTGTAATTATGAACTGACTTCTGGATAAAATCAGCAGTCAATGTGTACCAACCATGAGGCATGCCACTGAATGTAATTCTTACTAAACTAGTCTCAACAAATAGCTGAAATGAAGCCAATGTAATTTGAAATATTAATAAATAAATTTTCACTTGATTTACAGCACTTTAAGCTTAATTGGAAACACAGTAAAACGAAAGAGTGGAAATGGTGTGCACTTCCTCTCTTACCTGGGAGTAAAACCCACCATTCACAAAGTTAATCTAAAACCAATGGATGAGGAGATAGGTCCAAACTCCTGGGCTAGTTTCTGCAGCAGTTCATGTTGTTAGTGTTGATCTTGCAAACTTCAGCTGAAAAATATGTTAAAGTACAAAGATACTAGAAATGTGAACTAACAGTGAGGGGATCAGGGCACCTATGAGCAGAATGAGTAGCATTACTAAACAGACTAAGGGTTAGGAAATAAATACAAAGTGGTTGAGGAGCAGCATGAATTAGAGGGCATGATATTTGCTGTAGGAAGAGAAATAAAGAGAGGGTAAAAAGTCAATTTGGTGAGAGAAGAAGAAAGGGATACTGGAGATAAATAATAATCCAAAAAAAAGACCTTTTAAAATATTTCTCCAAATTCCAAACCTGAAGGAATTAGAAGCCACATTCATAATGGAAAATTTTAGGTGCCATAGTATTAATTGGCAGAAATTAACAATGGTCGCATTATAAAGCTGCTTTACTATGCTTAATTATCAGCAGCAGGTTTACTTAACATCTAACATGCAAATAAAGTAATCACATGCAATTCAACAGTGAAGCAGACAGTAAAGTGCAAGTATTCACAAAGTTAGTGGCAAAGCAATACAGACAGTACCATTCGAATATTTATATTTAACTGTGCATTCAGTTCCTGACTTGAAATCGCTGTACAATCTATAAATAAATCATGGCGAGTCTTATTATTTTGACAGCAAATCCTGGTGCAGAGGTCAACTTCTCTTTAAATTCAAAGAGAAAAGTAAACATTATATGAATACAGTGTGCAATGCCCTTTGAGATTAGAAAATGTTAAAGCGATTGATAGGCAAGATTGATCCAAAATTCTAACATCGTTAGTGTAAAAGTACTGTTATTCTGGTATAAATCAGAATTCAGGATTTAAGTCAGAAATTCAGATAGTATTCAATGCTAACAGAATGTTCACCATCCCCAGTGTAGGTTATGTATGAAAATGACAGGATTTTTTCTCCAAAATTCCATTATTTATTATAGAATAAAGTGTGATAATCTTGATAATTCCGTAAGTTAGGCAGTTTCTTGGCTGCACTGTGGTATCATGAAATAAGGTGACCTCCAGTTCAGTGTTTCTGAAGCCCATGTAGACTTTTTGTCAGCCTGTGCTACCTCTGTAGATGCATGGGTCATTTGGTTCTGTACCCCGTCATCTACTTATGCAAGCATCTAAGGAGGGGTCACTAGGTTCTCATTAGGAAGGAGGACAACCTCATGAAGGGAAGGCTGAAGAGATTGGGGAGACACTGAATGAATACTTTTCGTCAGTATTCACTCAGGAACAGGACATTGTTGCCGATGTGAATACTGAGTCACAATTAAGTAGAATGAATGGCTTTGAGGTATGTAGAGAAGAGGTGTTGGAAATTCTGGAAAGGGCAAAAATAGATAAGTCCCCTGGGCCTGATGGCATTTATCCTAGGATTCTCTGGGAAGCAAGGGAGGAGATTGCAGAACCATTGGCCTTGATTTTTATGTCCTCCTTGTCTACAGGA
>NC_057713.1:79369545-79374241 GCF_004010195.1 Chiloscyllium plagiosum | reverse complement strand
CTATTACGAGGGGGTATAGCTTTAAATTAAGGGGTGGTAGGTATAGGACAGATGTTAGGGGTAGGTTCTTTACTCAGCGAGTCGTGAGTTCATGGAATGCCCTGCCAGTAGCAGTGGTGGACTCTCCCTCTTTATGGGCATTTAAGCGGGCATTGGATAGGCATATGGAGGATAGTGGGCTAGTGTAGGTTAGGTGAGCTTGGATCGGCGCAACATCGAGGGCCAAAGGGCCTGTACTGCGCTGTATTCTTCTATGTTCTATGTTCTATGTTCTATGGAACTGTAACCATGTCACTCCACTATTTTTCTACATCCTAATGACCATTGATTGACAGTAGACTATATCTGAAATTGTTAATTAGATCATTCAGGCTATGAGAGATGGCACTCTGAAATTCCTGACAACACTTGAGAAGCTCAATTAATGTCCAGTACAAAGAAGCCAAACTGTTTGGCACTTCATCCGCCACCTTCAACAAAGTGGTGACCCTCAGTCACCAATGCACAGTGACAACTGTGTGTACCATTTTCAAGATGCACTGTAGTAAGTCACCAAGGCTTCATCTGCAGTACCTTCCAGACATGCAAATTGAACCACTTAGAAAGGTAAGGGTAGTAGAAACACAGGCATACCATGTCCTGCAAGTTCTCATCAGTGGGATAGACCATTGTTAGTGTATACTCAATGGGCTGAAGGGCCTTTTCTACACTATATGAAACTATGAATCCTGACTTGAACTACATCATTATTCCTTCACTGTTACTGGCTGAACATTCTAGAAATCCCTTACAGCATTATGATTGTGTATATTTTTCTTAAGGTAAAACATATTGATGTGAAATATGCAATGTTTTAACTGCATGATTTATATATATAGTGGAATTTAAAATCTGCACAAGTGGCATGTGGGTTTTTTTCAACCTGTATGAAGAGACAATGATTAACTTCTTGGTCTTTGTAGGACCATGATTTAAAACAGTACATGTCACAAAACAGTTGACTTTATTTATTACATTATTTATTTATTCCTTATTTACTATTGTTGTCTGGGCTGGAGATTTTATTTAGGAAAGGTGATTGGATAGTTTGAGTTTGTTTTTCTTGGAGCAGAGGACAATATGTACAAAATTATGAGAATCGTATGCAGGGTAGATAGAAAAGAACTTATCTCTTGATGGAGGGTTTAATGATCAGGGACATAGAGTTAAAGTAAGGTTTTGGAGGAATATGAGAAAAACCTCTTTCACTCAGAGGGCAGTGGAAATTTAGAACTCACTGCCTGTAAGGGTGGGGGAGACAGAAACCCTATACCATTTAAGAAGTATTTAGATGTGTGTTGCTAAGGCTTACAAGGCTATGGGCCAAGTGATGGAAAATGGGTTTAGGATAATTCGGTGCTTGTTTTTGATCAGCACAGACTTGATATGCCAAATGATCTTTTTCTCTGTAATGTATACCTCTCTGATTCTATGACAATGACTGTGAGTACCTCTGGAGTGATACTGTAAGTTTGTTTGTACTGTGATCAGAGAGGGAAAACATTGAAAGGCATAAGTTTGCCTTTGATTTAATCAAACATACAGTTATGATAGAAAAGCAAATTCTCATTCTGTAATATTTGTTAGGTCCCATAACAAATATGAAAGATGGATCATGTAGTACTGAAGAACTCCATTATTTTTATGACAGCTCCTGACATCTACATATGTATATTATAATCACAGGCACTTGCATGTCTGGGCTCATGCTCAGCAATTTACATATAGTTTAGCACATTTCCCTAAGAATGTCACGTTGCAAGAGGGCAGACACGGAGACGCAATGCTTTATACCATTAGATCACATACTGTGACACAGCGATGATGTCATGAGAATAACCCTTAAAGGGATATTCCATATCCGCTGCAAGACAGAATACAACCATTGGGACTAGATGACTTTCCTTGCCTGCTCTGGCGAGTTCAATAAACTACATTTTTTTACACTGCATTCCACTGCTGAGGGCAGTTTAAGTTGCACCATGTCTTGTATCTACTTTTAAACCAGATCTCTGCAACTCTTTTGGGTACCCTTCCTCCCACTTGCCCCAACCTTCAAACCTCCATCTCCAGATATTTTCCATGCCTGCTGGATACAGATTCCATAGCAACCAAAGCAAATTATTGAAGTTAATAAAACAAAGAACTGCAGATGCTAGAGATCTGAAGTAAAAACAAAAATTGCTGGAGGTACTCAGCAGGTCTGGTAGCACCTGGAGGAAGAAAGTATTGTTTCAAGTCTGGTGACTGAATTTGTTCTGGCAGCATCTGGGGGAAGAAAGTAGAGTTAATGTTTCAAATTCGGTGGCTCTTCACCAGAATTGAATTAGTTTGGTGAGGAGACACCAGACTTGAAATGTTAACCCTGCTTCCTTCTGACAGATGCAGCCAGACCTGCTGACTTTCTCCAGCAAGTTCTATATTTTGTTCTTGAAGTTAATGATTAATTTAATTATTTTGCTTGTTGTCAGTCATTATTAACTTCCTGAATATTCTAAAGGGACTTTTAAAAAGGTAGAAGCAAACCGTTTATGCTGACTATAGCTATCCAGAAGACTTCTGTGCTTCATTTTTATATATAAACTTTGTTTAGTAAAGCACTACAGATGGATTTGTCACCAAGGCCAGGAGTTAGCCCTCAGAGGGCACCACCTCTTCTGATGCTATGTTTCTTGATCAGGCATCAACTGGCTTTGAATGAGGGACTCTGCACTGAGTGTTTTCTAAGCTAATGGCAATGAAAGGGTTAATCTTAGCTCAGGTGAAATTCTGCTTATTCTGATACATGACACAGCCACTGGGTGGAGCATCAGGCAGATTGGGCAGACAGCAGTTTATGTACCTTGAGCTCGTTGGTATCTGACTCAGTCTCCTTTGGGAGTCACGCTGGTCTTCTCTATTTCTTGTTAATCATAGTTAAAAAGGCTAAAAGTTAATGTGACATGCACATGATTACTACTACATTATTAATTGCATCTTGAAACTTAAGATAAGTGTAAATCCTGCTGCGATTTATTCATCCTTCATGATGGACTACTAGAAAGCCCGAGACTAGCATCGGAAGGATGATTAGTGGCAGCATTCTATCCTAACCACACATAGTTGCTGCATAGATCTTTGTGTTATTTGTATAATTCTGCAAGGTCACGGGCACTGTTGCTTTGGTTTGCTTGTCCTGCTCCCAGCATTATAAATCCCCTGCCAGCCCACTGGGTTCATACTAGCAGTAGCTGGCCGAGGCCCTTATATGGCCATCAATTGCACACAAAAGGGAGTCAATTGGTAATGGCGAAGACAGACCATCCAGTGATCTTCCACCATGAACTTTATTGGAACAATGGCAGGGTCTCCACCTACCAACCCCCCATCTAATTAAACAACCCTCACCGTCAGTGTTGCCAGGAAGGAGGGCTTCACTTCCACACTGTATCAAGATTATAGTGAGGTAGGAAGGACAGAGGTTCTGTAATTGATCAATTACTCTATTAACAATTGAAAATTGCTAAATTATTAAAATAATAATAGTCAGAATTTAGTATGCCCAAAACATCTTTCTCTGGCATGCCATGCTGTCTTTTTATCAGATTGTGAACAGAAAATTACCCTGATTTACACTGAAGGGCCTTTTGCTTAACCACTAGTATCAAAAAAAATCCTGTCGCGACCCTTGGCCATTTTTCAAGGTGAAGATATTGATAGAGACGGATTAAGAATTAACAACATATATCGCTGTCAGTTTTCATCAGTACATTTACTTCTAATTGTGGTCAAAAAAGGAAATAGAGTCTGGGTGTGTTACAAAATAGAACAAAAAAGTAAACTCCAGAGCGTTCATAAAACATGTGATCCCCAGAGAGTTCATCAATAATGAGGTAATGATACTGTTCGATAACCACTGTTATGTTGCAAGTTATTGTTTTTATTGCTTTTTCATGACATTTTGTTCCCTGGAGTGAGGTTTAGAGTGAAAATTTTATCTTGCATTTTAGCAGCCAGTTTTTATTGCCAAATTTGGCATTGGGTAAACTTAAGTATTATTTGTTTCGAAATAAGTGCCCATGGAAGACAATGTGGGAAAATATTGCACACAAGTATTTAGGCCATCATACATCATTGTGGTCACCTAATTTTCCTCCTCCTGTTGGATTTATTCTTTCAGTGAATTGTTTGGATATGTCTACAACATGAATGAGCATCCAGAATGCAATAAAAAAAAGCCGCAAGCTTCCTATTTATGTCTGTGTCTTGTTGGTGGCATTTATTGTTGAGCTAGTGTTTGGTGCGAAGAAGCAGTAGGAGAATGGGATGTGCATACATATGGGAGGTACACTCCATTCCATTTCAAACACATTTGAATTAATCAATCCCTTACCACAAATAAGAAAGCTTAGAATCATAGAGTCATAGAGGTGTACAGCATGGAAACAGACCCTTTGGTCCAACCCGTCCATGCCGACCAGATATCTCAACCCAATCTAGTGTCACCTGCCAGCACCTGACGGATATCCCTCCAAACCCTTCCTATTCATATACCCATCCAAATGCCTCTTAAATGTTGCAGTTGTGCTAGCCTCCAGCACTTCCTCTGGCAGCTCATTCCATACACGTACCACCCTCTGTGTGAAAAAGTTGCCCCTTAGGTCTCTTTTATATCTTT
>NC_057713.1:79367449-79369177 GCF_004010195.1 Chiloscyllium plagiosum | reverse complement strand
AGATCCTGTTGTAATCTGAGGTAACCCTCTTCACTGTCCACTACACCTCCAATTTTGGTGTCATCTGCAAACTTACTAACTGTACCTCTTATGCTCGCATCCAAATCATTTATGTAAATGACAAAAAGTAGAGGACCCAGTATCAATCCTTGTGGCACTCCACTGGTCACAGGCCTCCAGTCTGAAAAATAACTCTCCACCACCACCCTATCTTCTACCTTTGAGCCAGTTCTGTATCCAAATGGCTAGTTCTCCCTGTATTCCATGAGCTCTAACCTTGCTAATCAGTCTCCCATGGGGAAGCTTGTCGAATGCCTTACTGAAATCCATATAGATCACATCTACTGCTCTGCCCTCATCAATCTTCTTTGTTACTTCTTCTAAAAACTCAAGCAAGTTTGTGAGACATGATTTCCCACACACAAAGCCATGTTGACTATCCCAAATCAGTGCTGAAAATGTGTTGCTGGAAAAGTGCAGCAGGTCAGGCAGCATCCAAGGAACAGGAGAATCGACGTTTCGGGCATAAGCCGTTCTTCCCGAATCAGTCCTTGCCTTTCCAAATACATGTACATCCTGTCCCTCAGGATTCCTTCCAACAACCTGACCACCACCGAGGTCAGGCTCACTGGTCTATAGTTCCCTGGCTTGTCCTTACCACACTTCTTAAACAGTGGCACTACATTTGCCAACCTCCAGTCTTCCGCCACCTCACCTGTGACTATCTCAGCAAGAGGCCCAGCAATCACTTCTCTAGCTTCCCACAGAGTTCTCAGGTACACCTGATGAGGTCCTGGGGATTTATCCACCTTTACCCATTTCAAGATATCCAGCATTTCCTCCTCTGTAATATGGACATTTTGCAAGATGTCACCATCTGTTTCCCTGCAGTCTTTCTCTTCCATATCCTTTTCCATAGTAAATACTGCTGCAAAATACTCACCTGGTATCTCCCCCATTTTCTGCGGCTCCACACAAAGGCTGTCTTGCTGATCTTTGAGGGGCCCTATTCTCTCCCTAGTTACCCTTTTGTCCTTAATGTATTTGTAAAAATTCTTTGGATTCTCCTTAATTCGATTTGCCAAAGCTATCTCATGTCCCCGTTTTGCCCTCCTGATTTCCCTCTTAAGTATAATCCTACTTCCTTTATACTCTACTAAGGATTCACTCAATCTATCCTGTCCATACCTTACATATGCTTCTTTCTTTTTCTTATCCAAATCCTCAATTTCTTTAGTCATCCAGCATTACCTACGCCTATCAGCCTTTCCTTTCACCCTGACCGGAATATACTTTCTCTAGATTCTCATTATCTCATTTCTGAAGGCTTCCCATTTTCCAGCCGTCTCTTTACCTGCAAACAGCTGCCACCAATCAGCTTTTGAAAGTTCTTGCCTAATACCGACAAAATTGGCCTTTCTCCAATTTAGAACTTCAAATTTTAGGTCTGGTCTGTCCTTTTCCATCACTATTTTAAAACTAATGGAATTATGGTCCCCCACTGACACCTCAGTCACCTGCCCTGCCTTATTTCCCAAGAGTAGGTCAAGTTTTGCACTTTCTCTAGTAGGCACATCCACATACTGAATCAGAAAATTGTCTTATACACACTTAAGAAATTCCTCTCCATCTAAACCCTTAACACTATGGCAGTCCCAGTCTATGTTTGGAAAGTTAAAATCCCCTACCATAACCACCCTATTATTCTTACAGATAGCTGAGATCTCC
>NC_057713.1:79351410-79366978 GCF_004010195.1 Chiloscyllium plagiosum | reverse complement strand
AAAAATGTGAATCCTTCTCCCATACACCAGCTCCTCAGCCATGCATCCATCTGCTCTATTCTCCTAATCCTGCCCTCACTAGCTCGTAGCACTGGGAGTAATCCAGATATCACTACTCTAGAGGACCTCCTTTTTAAATTTCTGAATAACTCTCTATAATCTCCCTTCAGAATCTCAGCATTTTGCCTTCCAATGTCGTTAGTTCCAATGTGGACAATGACCTCTTGCTGGCCCCTCTCCCCCGTGAGAACATTCTGCACCCTCTCAGAGACATCCTTGATCCTGGCACCAGGGAAGCAACACACCATTCTACTTTTTCACTGTTGGCCACAGAAACGTCTGTCTGTAACTCGGGCTACAGAATCCCCTGACACAATTGATCTCTTGGAAGCTGACGTACCCCTCGTTGCATTAGAGCCAGTCTCAATACCAGAAACTTGGCTGTTCATGCTACGTTCCCCTGAGAATCCATCACCCCCTACATTTTCCAAAACAGCATACCTGTTTGAAATGGGTATAGCCACAGAAGACTCCTGCATTAGGTGCCGACCTCTCTTACCTTTCCTGGAGTTAACCCTTCTATATGACTCTATCTGAGACTTTCCCCCCTTTCTATAACTGCCATCCATCCCATACTGTTGCTGTTGCAAATTCCTCATTGCTCCTATCTGTCTCTCCAACTGATCCATTCGATCTGGTAAGATTTGCATGCAACAGCATTTATGGCAGATGCTTGCTGGATCAACACCAATAAGCCACTTAGAATCTTCTCAGTGAATCACAAACATTAATGGTGAAGTTCCACCGTGCCAAAAGGTTCCAGCAATCAGAGGTTGGCTGCTTCTGTGCCCTAAAGATTGTTGGTAGAGGCCCGGTTTCAAGGAATCTAGTACTGGGAACCAAAACTTTAGTTTCCTTTTCAGGATTCATGGGATAGGGGTTCACACTGAAAGGGTTGTCAGTTGAATTGGAGCAAGTGCAGGGAGCTTCAGTAGTCACACTTCTGCCCTCATCGTAATTGATCAAGGTTGGGGTAAATGGAGCCTTCAGGGCATAAGATGGTGGTGAGCAGGGAAGGTCGCTACTGGATCTTCTCAGTCTGTATTTGATTGCTGGAATAGTGAGAAGGGCAAGTATTTCTCCAGGACCAACTTGCTTAATTATTTGCCCTTCTGACCACCTTCCTCATCACCTCCAGCTAGGAAATAATCACACACCTTGATTTGAAAATTCTCATCCCTTTCTTCAAATTGCTCCTTGGCCTTGCCCTTCTCTATCTCTGTCATCTCAACCAGCTTCACGACCCTCAGAAATCTAGTCTCTTGTGCATCACCAATTTCAATTGTTCCTGTTTCCTGCCCATACTTTCACAACTAAACATGAGCTCTGGAATTCCCATCTTAAACTGTGGAATGGCAGATGTTGTTTAATTTAGATAAATGTGAGGTGTTGCATTGGTAGGGAAAATCAGGGCAGGACTTAGACACTTAATGGGAGTGAGGAACAAGGAAATGACTGAGGAACTGAATAAGTACTTTGCATCAGTCTTCATAATGGAAGACATGGGTAATATTTCAAAAATTCAAGTGAGTAAAAGGTCAGAGCTGGGTATGGTGCCTTCACCAAGGAGAAGGTGCTGGAAAAACTGAGTGGTCTGAAGGTGGATAAATCACCTGGACCAGATGGACTACAGCCCAGAGTTATAAGGGAGAGAGCTGAAGAGATATTGTTCGTATTAGTGGTGATCTTTCAGGAATTGCTAGAATCAGGGAAGACTGGAAAATCGCTAATGTGACACCCCATTTAAAAAGGGAGTAATGCAAAAATCGGAAAATTACAAACTGATTAGCTGAACCTCAGGCGTGGGTAAGATCCTGAAATCCATTGTGATGGATGAGATTTCTGAAAAGTTAGAATGTATGGTAAAATAGAGTAAAGTCAGCATGATTTTGTCAAGGGGAGGTCATGCCTGACAGATCTGCTAGAATTCTTTGAGGAAGTAATGAGCAGATTAGATCAAGGAGAGTCGATGGATGTTACCTACCTGGACTTCAAGAAGGCCTTTGACAAGGTGCTGCATAGGAGGCTACTGAGTAAGCTGAGAATCCATGGTGTCAGAAACAAGGTGCTAGCATGGACAAAAGCTTGGCTGTCTAGCAGAAAGCAGAAGTGGGGATAAAAGGGTCATTCTTGGGATGGCAAAAGGTGACAAGTGGTATTCTACAAGGCTCAGTGTTGGTACCACGACTTTTCACTTTATACATTAACGATCTAGATGAAGGAACTGAGGGCATTCTGGCTATGTTTGAAGATGATACAAAGATAGTTAGAGGGACAGATAGTATTAAGGAGGCAGGGAGGCTGCAGAACGATTTGGACAGGTTAGAAGAGGCAAAAAAGTGTTGGATGGAGTACAATGTGAGAACGTAGTGAAGAAGGTGTTTGGCATGCTTGCTTTTATTTATCAGTGCATTGAGTATCAGAGTTAGAGTGTCACTGGCTGTCCACACTGTAAAGTAATCTAATCTAATCTAATCTAATCTAAACGTAGTGAAGAAGGTGTTTGGCATGCTTGCTTTTATTTATCAGTGCATTGAGTATCAGAGTTAGAGTGTCACTGGCTGTTCAGGACACTGGTTTGACCACTTTTGGAATGTTGCATTCAATTCTGGTCTGCTTGCCAAAGGAACAATGCTGTTCAACTTGAAACTTTTCATGCAAAGGGTGGTGTATGTATGGAATGAAACATAGAAACTTTAAATAGGTGCAAGAGTAGGCCATTCGGCCCTTCAAGTCTGCACTACCATTCAATATGATCATGGCTGATCATGCAATTTCAGTATCCCATTCTCATTTTCTCTCCCGATCCCTTGATCTCTTTTGCCACAAGGGCCATGCCCAGCTCCTTCTGGAATACATCTAATGATCCGGCCCCAACAGCTTTCTGAGTGAGAGAGTTCCACAGATCCACAACTCTCTGAGTGAAGAAATTCTTCCTCATCTAAATATTAATAGCTTAGCCATTATTCTTAGACAGTAATCCTTAATGCTGGACTTCCTCAACATCGAAAACATTCTTCTGGTATCCAGCCTATCCAGTCCCATCAGGATTTTATATGTTTCTCTGAGATTCTCCCTCATTCTTCTAAATTCTAGTGAATACAAGCCCAGTCAATCCAATCTTTCTTTGTGTGTCAGTCCTGCCATCTTGGGAATCAGTCTGGTGAACCTTCACTGGATTCCCTCAATAGCAAGAGGAAAGTTGTGGTTGTGGCATGAACAATTAGAATACTTAAAAGGTATCTGGATGGGTGCGTGAATGGGGAGTGGTTAGAGGGATATGGGCCAAATGCTGGCAAATAGGACTAGATTAATTTTTGGATATCGGGTCGGCATGGACAAGTTGGACCAAAGGGTCTATTTCCATGTTGTACAATTCTATGATTCTATGACTCAATAAACCTCATCCTCCATCTACTTCTGTGTCCTCCTTTAAGGTGACTCATAAAACCTAACTCTTTGACCAAGATTGAGGTCATCTAATTGATACTTCCTTATGTGGTTCAGAACACATTTTGTTGGGTAATATTTCTGTGAAGCACCATGGTCATGTTATTTTAACAAAGATGATATATACATACAAATTACAGTTGTTGAGAACCACAACTCACATGCTTATAAATTGAGTTGATTTCAGATACTTTTCAGTATTTAATTCACAATAGGCCATTGTTAATTCCTCGGTAATTTTGTATTGCTATATCTACCTTAACGCTTTGATGCACGAGAAAAGACAGGCTCCAAATTATACTTAAGGCCTTTCACAATCTTCACATGGCCAAATACTTTATAGTTTTAAATTGATGTGGAATCATTGTTGTCAACATCACAACAGGGAACTCATGTGTCCAATGATCTCTCTTAACCAATGAAAGAATAAGATGGAGAAATAATTAGTGTCAATATGGAGAAGGAGATGGGGTGAATACAGACAGAAAGGCAAAGACAGATTGTGTGGTCAGGTTGGGATGCATCAGACTTTCTGGAGCGGTAAGTGATGGGGAAAGGTCAGGAAATCACAATGTCCAATCGCTTGGAAGTAAACTTGTTGAACTTGGAGCAAAACTGCCTGTGCCTCCTGGCCTACAAGCAGTGCTGTAAATTAACTTAACTCATGAATCTGGCCCATGTTTACAGAGAGGGTCCAACAATTTTTAAATGAGAAATTAAAATGGTCCACACTCAATATCTAATTCCCTGCCAATGTTCCCGACTCAACCTTTTTAACCTGTTGGCAATCCCAAGATCTTGGAATTCATGTCTATATAAAGTTAAGATAGCAATTGAGTTCAAATGGTGGCACATAATCTCCTTTGAAGATTTTCATGAGTCACACACATCTTGGAAGCAGGTTGGTTACACTCTACCCAACTTGCATAAAGTCAAATCAGGAAGTGGGCAGATTGGCGTCCAGCTTGAAATTAATCATAGATTTACACTATCTATTTTGCTAGCCGAAGTGTCAAACGTTTTACAAACTGAAAATGTCAGCCTTCAAACTCAAACAAAAGGTGTGAATGGCACTAAATCATTGCCAATGCAGATAAAAGTTATTTCAAAAAATAGTCCAGGAATAATTTGCTGCCTGCAGGCATGAAACTCCACAATTTCATTGATCCCTTCCAAACCTCAGAAGCTGAGTGGCATATGGGCATCAAAGACTGCGCCTTTGATAGAGTCCATATGACGTGATGAACCAAATGGCTGCTGCAGAGATCAATTTGTATAAATCCAGCAATTTCAAAATATATAATAAACTTTAATGGGGTGGATCACTGCAAGGTTGTTATAATTTCAATTTTTCATGGCTTATAGCAGAGCAATACAAATGTCTGTAGGCATTTTGCAGGCAATCAGAACTCACATATATCTCTTCTTCATATGAAATTGCTACTTTTGGTTTAATATTTATGAATGAACAGTCAATAGTGAAGGCAGAGAAATGCCATTATCTTCTTAGCAATTTCTGAACCAATATTTTGAGGTAATTAGCAACTAACCTGAAACAGGCCTCAGACTGAAAAGACAAATTTCAGATTCTCATACAAGCTTTTATAATCATTTCAATGGAATGGAGATAGAAACGACTGATTAAAGGCGGGTGATGATAGATTCTGGCTCTCTTTGTGAGGTCCTTGGCCCAAGATTTTAACTGTCTGCCAACTGGGAGCAAAGCTGACTTCCTCCAGCATTCCTGCTCCTCCTGCAATTTTAAATCCTGTGTTTTCAGGAGCAGAGGCCATCCACCTGGTCCCATTAAACATGAAATGTCACAGTGCAACAAATTATGAGAACTAATTTTAACGTGCAAGCTATTAGGCCAGAAGAGTGTTGAAAATTTGGCATAGTTCTCTTTGTGGAATAACAAGGAAATATGGACCTCATCTGCATGGGAGTCTAATCCTCCCTCCTGGTCTTTGGATTCCTGATGAAGGGCTTTTGCCCAAAACATCAATTTTCCTGCTCCTCGGATGCTGCCTGACCTGTTGTGCTTTTCCAGCACCACTCTAATCTTAACTCTCTTCTCTGTTCACACTCATTCCTTGACAAGAGACATGTCCAACTACCCATTGTACTTTCCTGACATCCCTTGTTGGGATTGAGTGTGGATTTCTGGCCTCCACTCAACCTCTACCCCATTCTGCAATTTGACCCACCAATGTTCATTGAGTTAAAGAGTCGTAGAGTTTACACAGCATGGAAAGAGGCCTTTCAGTCCACTGTATCTTCACTAGTCTATTTATTACAATCTCACTTTCGAGCACTTAGCCTCTAGCTTTGTATGCTATGGTGTTTCAAGTGTTCATTGAAATAGTTCTTCAATGTCTTGAGGGTTCCTGCCTTTACCACCCTTTCAGGCAGTGTGTTCCAGATATTCAGAGCCCTCTGGGTGAAAAAACATTTCCTCAAATCTCCTCTAAACGTCCTGTTTCTTGCCATAAAACTGTGCCTCCAGTTCCTGATGGAATTTCTGTTTGCTTTGAATCAGCTACAATCCAGAAATGTTTGAATGAGGAGTTAAAATAGTTCAGACAGATACTTCACTCCCAGCTAATATCTCCACCACATGGTAACCCTGACCCTGCCTGAGTTTCAGACAGAGCCAGAGAACTCGAACATAGGAAGATTAGCCTTTCAGAGGTGCAGCCTTTGGAAAAAGAAGGAAATTCTTAAGAAAGATACAGTCACAGAATTTAGTTATCACTTTATGCTTTTCTGAACAGGCACCTGAAACTGCTACAAAGTGTTCATTTCCATACAGCTCACAATAGACTGTATGTCCCGGTCTACATAAGGATTCATATTTTTTTTTAACCTTGTTTTCAATTGTAGTATCTTCAATGAGCAGTTACTTTCAGATAGCTCCTTGCATAGACTTAGGAAATGTTTCATAACATTATGGTCAAAGTTCTCTTCCATAACATGAGATTTGATTATGTGAAATGCCTGAAGATCATGAAGCAGAGACTGTTTATTACACTAGTATTTGGTCACTACAGACATGAAGCTAAATTAACTTTACACAAGGAAGTATTTATGTGGAATGAAGCCAAACATTTACATTGGGGTTGAAGAATCCTTTATCTATCGACTCCTTCTTCAATGAGCCATCTTTCTCCCAAGATGTCCTGTTTTCCATAAAAAATCCATTTGACTGCTCCAGATACCCTCCATCACTATTACCACCTGATGGTAGAGACCCCAGCACAACTGCCTGAGCTCCCCTGCTCAGCATTCAAACCTCACTATCTTCGTCTGCTGCGGGAGGTTGAATTATACCATATTATGAATTACTTTCTTGTTTGTAAATACAGATTCAACAGTGCAGAATGGAATTGCAAAGAATACTGCTGATCTTTGGTTAATTAAACAATCTGAAGCTGAGAGACTTTTGTAAGGATAAAGACTTTCAATAGTTAATTGCTCTTCATGAAAATACCATCCTGGAATTTGTAATTATCCAGAATGTGTCCAACTTTTCTTTTTGGTACACTAAAACTGAGAAGTAAATGGTAGGGAAACAAAAAAATGATAATTTTTCTGTATGATCAAAAATTTCAGGTGATGAATTATAAACTGCTGTTTGTTCTATACATTTTGAAGTATTATTTATATGTTACCTTTGCCTTAGAAAAATGAATACAAATGAAATACATCAGGGATCAGTTGTGGAAAGCTTAAAATTGTGGCATTTTACAGTGTATTTATAAGGAGTCTGATTGCCGATACAAAAGTCCAGCATATGACATGCATTTTAAATCAATGCACAATGAGAAATAAATTAACAATGAAATAGTTGCTCAGTCTTGTGACTAGAATGGATGAATCAAAGAGTTAGATTGCTTACAAAGTAGAAGATGGTTGATTTCAAAATTTAGGGTTTTCCCAAAAGATCGCAACCTGGGTGCATGGTAGAACACCAAGGGTGGGGACTTTCTGGTTCTGGCATGTAGACATCACCGTCATGCTTGCCATTTAATTAATGATGGTGATCGCCTGTCAGAATTGCTAATTCAATTCTAATGCTCAGCAGGGACATCCCTAGAGGGCCTCCGGGAAGAAGAAGTTGGCACAGGCCTGTTGAGGTGTCCTCAAAGGACAGGTTATAAGGTCCTAAGAATTAGGTGTAAGCCATTTGGCTCTTTGTGCCTGCTTCATTATTTGATAAGATCATGGCTGGTCTGACTGTGGCCTCCAGTTCATTTCTCCACCTGACCTTTAAAGCCCTTAACCAGCTTGTCAATCAAAGGTTATATTATTTTTTAATGCAATGGGCAGTCTGCCAGGCATGTATCAAATCCCAGGGTATGGTCATTGAGGGGTCCCTCAAAGATTGGTGGAAAAGAAGGTCCACTCTCCCATAGTGAGGCAAGCACAATAAATTGATGCAACGAATGAGCAATCCTGATACAAATCAAGTGCTGGTGGGGCAGAAAGTGACCCATAATTGGCCATTAACTTTGACTAATTGGCAACACTCCTCACTCCCCGTCTCCCTGGGGCTAGTGGGTACCGAAACAACTGCACCACTTTGGGGAATATGCCACAGAAGTGGGAAGACATGGATTGCTCTCTTGACATCTTCAGCTACCATCGTTCTCACTTCCCAACGCATCGCCAAAGAGCGAGTAATTTCCAGCTTGAAACAAAATTTAGCTTAACTAGATTGTTTTAAAGAAACATTACACTTATAGATAACAAATGTAGGCAAATAAAAGCTTCGCAGAACCTACTGATTTTATATTTGAGTGTGACAAATTGAAATTGCTTCTGAAGCTTTCTGACTATTGTCTGTCATGTGTCTACAGCAGTGTGCAGCCTGATTACACAGAGGGAGAATGATCAATTATATTCAGTGTACCAAGTTTTAAATAACACTATGTGGAGCTGGTCACATTCACAGTTATTACTGGCTGAAACTGTATTTATGAATCTTATTTGCATGGAAAAGCTCATTTGTTGTAAGTTGTTAAAGTCTCAATGATTTCAAGTTAATGTGAGTAATGCGATCTAGGGCTGGTGTGATGTTTTGACAGAAACAGAGATGGGCGCCAAAGGCTTTCCCACTCTGATCTCCGCTCTCGCCAGGATCAAATTGTCATCTGACCCAATTGACAGCAGCTGGAGCTATTGTTAACCAGAGTGGAGGGGTAGGAGGCTCACCATTGGCAGAGGTGGGCCCATCAATCTCAATCATTATATTCAGTGAAGAGACCATTGAAGCCATTATGACTGCACTGGCACTCTGAATGAGTATCATAACTCAATGCCATTCTACCATCCTTCTCCCGTAAACTGTTGCACATTGCTCCTATTTACATAATAATCTCAAGATCCTTTGAATATCTTAATTGCATATTCAGAAGGAGGTTTGTTGGCGGTCAGTTTAAAGAACAGCCATCACCAAATACAGTTCTCTTTTCTGTCCAGTATACTACAATCTCCATGAGGGAACATTTGAACTAAAGATGGCATTACAATCCAACCCCTACCTTTTGGGCCAGCTCCAGATGCTTTGGAGTCTCCCTGGAATGGTTGGAAGCCATTGCACAAAAATCAAAGAACTCCAGATGCTGGAAGTCTGAAACAAAAACAGAAATTGCTTGGAAAAACTCAGCAGGTCTGGTAGCATCTGTGGGGAGAAAGCAGAGTTAATGTTTCAGGTCCACTGACCCTTTTTCAGAACTGATTATTGCTGGGAGAAGTTGGAATATATGCTGAACACATGGGTGAGGGGAAGGAGTAAATGATAGGTGGAGATAGAGTCCAAAAAGAGACAGAAAACAGCTGTTGGGCTGATAAAGAAAAGGCAATGTAGAACCAGGATGAAATAAAAGCTGCTAATGGGGACCATTAGTGGGTGAAAATTGGTTGGCTATGATGAAAGCAGTCCAGGTCATGAGAGGTCCTGGGGTGTTGGGCGATGTTCAGGCTTTAAAAGTTATGAACTCAATATTAAGTCCTGAAGATTCAAGAGGAAAAAAAAGGCTATTATTGTATTGGGAAAGCAAATCTTAGCAGGACTTATACACTTAATGGTAAGGTCCTAGGGAGTGTTGCTGAACAAAGAGACCTTGGAGTGCAGGTTCATAGCTCCTTGAAAGTGGAGTCGCAGGTAGATAGGACAGTGAAGGTGGTATTTGGTATGCTTTCTTTTATTGGTCAGAATATTGAGTACAGGAGTTGGGAGGTCATGTTGCGGCTGTACAGGACATTGGTTAGGCCACTTTTGGAATATTGCGTGCAATTCTGGTCTCCTTCCTATCGGAAAGATGTTGTGAAACTTGAAAAGGTTCAGGAAAGATTTAAAAGAATATTGCCAGGGTTGGAGGATTTGAGCTATAGGGAGAGGCTGAACAGTCTGGGGCTGTTTTCCCTGGAGTGTCGGAGACTGAGGGGTGACCTTATAGAGGTTTACAAAATTATGAGGGGCATGGATAGGGTAAATAGGCAAAGTCTTTTCCCTGGGGTCGGAGAATCCAGAACTAGAGGGCATAGGTTTAGGGTGAGAGGGGAAAGATATAAAAGAGACCTAAGAGGCAACTATTTCACACAGAGGGTGGTAAGGGTATGGAATGAGCTGCCAGAGGATGTGGTGGGCGGCTGGTACAATTGCAACATTTAAGAGGCATTTGGATGGGTATATGAATAGGAAGGGTTTGGAGGGATATGGGTTGGGTGCTGGCAGGTGGGACTAGATTGGGTTGGGATATCTGGTCGGCAATGACGGGTTGGACCGAAGGGTTTGTTTTCATGCTGTACACCTCTATGACTCTATGAGGTTATGGTTCTGAAAGGATTGATGTTCATATTATATTGACTCTACCAATTCAACAAATATTACAGAAAGGAAGTCAATGAGTTCTGCGTGAGATTTTAGAGGGAGCAGATATAGGTTTCTTAAGTTCCTAGTAACTATGCCTGACTGAATGTAGTCATACTTACTGATATCATGCATAAGCCTTTGTGTTTTGTAAGAACAGTGCCCCTTCTCCAGATACTCTGCAGTGGTATATTCTTAACCACTCACCATTATATAGGTTCAAGAGAAACCAGAAACAAAGGAGGATTGGTGACATATCTCAAACATTCCTTACCTAGTACTGCAAGCGGGTAGTGGTGGCAAGGTACCAGGAGTGATCATCTGTAAAAGTAACACAATAATAATTGCTTGGTGGGAATTGGTGGAGAGGAAGCAATGTGGTGGTGATGGTACAGAAAGTAGAAAGTTGGAAATTGTCTACCTGAATAAATGCTTCGAAGTAACATACAATTTCCACATGTCTGCCAAATACGTTCACTTTTAATTTCTTCTTGGAAATATTAGGAATTAATTAGTTCTGGTTTCTGAGCTGGGAATTGTGGATTCAGATTCAAATTTTACATGAAAGCTAAACTGTTATTTAGAGTTTCCAATGAATAGTCAAAATCTTTAATTGTATAAATTAGCTTTTTGTTTGAGGGTTTTGTGGCACCATGGCAACATTCTTTCATCTGAGCCAGCAGCTCCAGGATCTGATGACCATAGAAGGCGTGTACAAGATGTAGCCAAACAGACTGATTGTCCACCCATAAATCCTTCTGCTATGTCTTTGGTAGATGGAGAGAGCAAGAGAGCCCTCTGAAGAGTCAGAACCACATGGTAGCTGCAGGACAAAACCCTCACCATGTTGAAAGACTCCACATGAAAGGCATAGAGAGAAAGAGCACTTTATGTATAATTGAATCAGCATTTCTTCACCTGATCTTTATAAAGCAAAACATTAATATTCTTGATCTGGCCTTGAATCCTTCAGTTAGCCTCGAGAAAGATTGAAGATAACCATGTGAGAATATACAGAAATAACCTCAGAGAAAAATTGGCATTTAGCGCAGAGCTGTCAATAATGTGTTCTGAAAAAGAGTCATATTAGATTTGAAACATTAAATCTATTTTTCTCTCCACAGATTCTGCTAAACTTGCTGGGCATCTCTCATATTTTCTGTTTTTATTACAGTAATGAACTGGCAGTCCACTTGTACAGCCTGTCCTATTTTGTTTTATATGTATAATTTAATAAAAGTTTCTTGAGACTACTTGTGGAGATCACCAGTACTGGTGTGCTGAAAAGAACATGTAAAAGAGAAAACTGTAAATTCAATTCCCACCTCAGAGACTCAAACATGACAAGCTTGGGTAATTATCCATGACAACATTAAGGGAGTGTTTCATTACTGAAGATGCTACCTTTTGAATGAGACATTAAACAAAAGTTCACTCTGACCTATCTGTTGGACATTAAACATTGTAACACTATTCTAAAGAGTAGGCAAGTTAACCTCATGTTCTGACAAATATTTATCTTTCCATGAACACTGCAAAAGAAATTATCAGGTAATTATCTTGCTGGAGACAAATTGACGGCCCTATTTCCTACATTCCAACAGTGGACATTGTAGGCTGTTAAGTGCTTTGGAAATGCCCGTGAAAGCACTATCTTAATGCAAGTTTATCATTCTCTTTACCACTGGTACCTTTCACATATGGAAATTATTTCTCCTCCTCTCAGAATTTCAGCTCCAAGTTGTGCTGGAGACAGCCGATCCTGAAAGCACCCTCAGAGATTATCTCAGTTGCTTTAACACCAATCAAAAAATGAACAGGTTTCAATTTCAATGTCATGTAATACACAGAATGTTTCCATTTAAATTCAAGAATAAAAATAGTCATTGCAAATGAATAGATTATATCCAGTTTCAGCTGCTGGAAAATGTTCCAATTTTTAGTTTCTACTTATATTCATACATGACAAAAATGACCCTTTTCTTCTCAAAGTAACTGCGTCCTGTAACCAATTTTGTTGTTGGGAGACACAGGGACATTTCATTGCAGCACAGGCACACTACAATGAGACAGTTTGTGAACAGATCCAAAGACATGTAAATTTGGCAGGTAGAATTATCACCTGTGGCAGACTATGATTTTGTTTTTCACAGAATTAAGGTAAAAATTACTTCCAATGAGTCTTACCAATAAGACCAAGCAGATAATTTTCCACTCGATGAAATGTGATTTGTAGTTCTTCCTGAACTGACCTTCTTCCTAAGGGACCACATTCTGTACAAGTGTCACCAGGTAGATCCCTTGCCCAAGCACCTGCTAGATACCCTTTAAAACTTTACAATTTAGTTATTTCAATTGGTGACAAGAGGTGGCACAGACACATGAAACAATATTGGGGTTTTCTCAGATTACATCACCTCCTCTCTGAACAATCTTAACAGTGCTATTCTCATAAATGGGATTATTAGAAACGGCTGACGACTTAATTTCTAACATTTCCTGCTCGCTGACCCATACAAATAGTTGTATGTTGAAGAAATATCTCTTTCTGAAACCACAATGCTATCAGTGAACAATGATCCACCCCCAAGCCTTTCCCACAAGCATTGGAAAGCAAAAAGATTGTGATATCTTTTAAATCCTTATAAAAACAAACCATCGATGTCGATCAGATATCCTAATTCCTACAGGAAAGGATATTATAGATAAGAGATCATTTTGACACAAATGAATATTTATGGGAAAAGCTTAAAAATGACATTTTCCTGGTATTTGTGCAAAGATTTCTCCCTTTCTTTATTTACTTGAGAGAAAAAAAGCACTGTGAAGCTTTTCTGGAATTTTACCATAAACCAAACTGTTAATCAGGGCCCTCTCTGTTTGCCTCCCCAAGCCACTGTATGCTGGATTTTCTAAGGACTGACAATCACATACAGATTGTCACTTCATTTCTTTTTTTTAAATGAAAGGCAAGAGTTCTGCAATTCTGGTCAGAGATTCGAGTCAGTGCTCCTTCAGTAAAGTGGATTGCACTTCCAATCTGACAGTTCCCTCATAATGTAGAACAGCTGGGGGAAGGCAACCAATGCCTGCTTTTTCACAACCACTTGTTAGCTACAACAACATACTTTATATAGTGCCTTTAATATTAACAAAGTCCCAAGGCATTTCACAAAGACTGAGCTATGTTGGGCCAGATGACCAATGTTTTAGCCAAAGAAACAGGATTATAAGGATGGATAGGGGCTAGCCTTGAAAGGCTTGATTGAGAAACAACAGGCCAAAACACCATCAAAGTTCCATGTTAACGTAGTTTTTAAAAAAATTCTTGATGGGTTGTGGTGTCACTAGCTAGTTGAGTATTTGTTATCCATCTCTAATAGCCCTTGAAAAGGTTATGGGAGAATTGCCTTGTTTAACACAGCAGTCCTTGGGGAGGAGGAACACCTACAGAGGTGTTGGGAATTTTTGAAGGATTTTGACCCAGTACCACCGAGGAGGATTTCCTAGGGTACATGGAAAAAGAATACAAAGTAATACAGGAGGTGTGACCAAATCTTGGTCAAAAAGTTAGATTTTATGGGCCATGAGATGGTTTTGGTAATGGTCTTTGGAATGAACTTAAAGTCTTGAAAGTAGGGGACAAGAAACCAGTCAAAAGGCATTACATCAATGCATTTTGAACAAAAGCATGACTGAAGACTTCAATAACAGATTAGCTAATTGATGGAATATACTGCTTAATATTATAAATCATTAAAATAAAAGTGGACTGAGTGATTATGTGGATACGGGTTGGATTGTTGAACTGAAATTGAGCAGGATATCAATACTGGAGATGGAATCAATAACTGAGGAACCGAGTTTGTGGTGGGGCCCAAAGGCAAAGTTTAGTTGGACGTGGTTATAGGTAATCAAGGATTGGCCATTAAACATGCTTGTAGATTTATAGCCCTCTCTAATGGAATTAAACTTTGCAAGTGGCATTACACAGGACTGTAATGAAGCAAAATTGACACGGAACCACTTAAGGCAATATTAGAGCAGATAACAAAGGCTTGGTCAAAGGGGTCGGTTTTAAGCAGAATTATAAAGGTGGAAAGGGAAATAAAGAAATGGAAACTTTTTGGCAGGCAATTCCACAATCTCGGACGTATGCAAGTGAAGGAATTACTGCCAATAGCAAAGTAAGTAAAATTGAGACATTCTAAAAGTTGACAAAAGGTAGTGGACAAGAAGAAATCTGTGTATTTACTCAGTGTTTTATAGGGTAGGATGTCCACTTACTGTTTGCTATAATTTATGCTGATTAAAGTTCAAATCTGATGAAGATTCCTAATGTCTCCTTGGTAAGTGTCATGTTATGAGTGTGGTACTGGAAAAACACAGCAGGTCAGGCAGCATCAGAAGAGCAGGAAAATCAACATTTTGAGCAAAAACCCTCAATCAGGATGAGGCTGGGAGCCTCAGGGGTGGAGAGATAAATGGGAAGGGGGTGGGCCTGGGGGGGAAGGTAGCTGAGAGTGCAATAGGTTGATGGAGGTGTGGGTAAAGGTGATAGGTCAGAGAGGAGGGTGGTGCAGATAGGTGGGAAGGAAGATTGACAGGTGGGACTGGTCATCAGGACAATGCTGAGCTGGAAGTTTGGAACTGGGGTAAGGTGGGGGGCAGGGAATGAGGAAACTGGTGAAATCCACATTGATGCCAAGGGATTGGAAGGTTAAAAGGTGGAAGATGAGGTGTTCTTCCTCCAGGCATCAGGTGGTAAGGGAGTGGTGATGGAGGAGGCCCAGGACCTGCATGTTCTCGGCAGAATGGGGGGGGTGGATTTGAAATGTTCGGCCATATGCCGTGAGGTTGGTTGATGCGGGTGTCCCGGAGATGTTCTCTGAAGCACTCTTCAACTAGGCATCCTGTCTCCCCGATGTAGAGGAGACCGCATTGGGAGCAATGGATACAGTAAATAACATGCATGGAAGTTCTGGATGTGGAAGACTCCTTTGGGGCCTTCGATGGAAGTGAGCGGGGGAGGTGTGGGCGCAGGTTTTGTAATTCCTTTGGTGGCAAGGGAAGGTACCAAGAGGGGAGGGGGGGTGCTGTTGGGGGGGGCGTGGACCTGACAAGGTAGTCACGGAGGGAATGGTCTTTATGGAAAGCAGATAGGGGTGGAGAGGGAAATATATC
>NC_057713.1:79347458-79350057 GCF_004010195.1 Chiloscyllium plagiosum | reverse complement strand
CTTTTTATCCCAACTCTCTGCCTTCTGTCCGACAGCCAATCCTCAATCCATCCCAGCAGCTCACCTCGAACACCATGGGCCCTCACCTTGCTCAACAGCCTCTCGTGTGGCACCTTATCAAAGGCCTTTTGAAAGTCTAGATAGACCACATCCACTGGGTTTCCCTGATCTACCCTACTTGTTACCTCTTCAAAAAATTCCAACAGGTTTGTCAGGCATGACCTCCCTTTACTAAATCCATGTTGTTTTGTTCTAATCAGACTCTGCTCTTCCAAGAATTTAGAAACCTCATCCTTAATGATGGGTTCTAGAATTTTACCAACAACCGATTTTAAGCTGATTGGCCTATAATTTTCCATCTTTTGCCTTGATCCTTTCTTGAACAAGGGGGTTACAACAGCCATCTTCCAATCATCCGGGACCTTTCCTGACTCCAGTGACTCTTGAAAGATCTCAACCAATGCCTCTGCTATTTCCTCAGCCCCCTCTCTCAGAACTCTAGGGTGTATCCCATCGGGGCCAGGAGATTTATCAATTTTAAGACTTTTTAACTTTTCTAGCACTATCTCTTTCGTAATGGCAGCCATACTCAACTCAGCCCCGTGACACCCTTTAATTTTTTGGATATTACTCATGTCTTCCACTGTGAAGACTGACGCAAAGTACTTGTTAAGTTCTCCTGCTATTTCCTTATCTCCCATTACTAGGCTTCCTGCATCAGTTTGAAGTGGCCCAATGTCGACATTTGCCTGTCGATTGTTTCATATGTACTGACAGAAACTTTTACTATTGTTTCTAATATTACTGGCTAGCCTACCTTCATATTTGATCCTCTCATTTCTTATTACACTCTTTGTTATCCTCTGTTTGCTTTTGTATCCTTCCCAATCTTCTGATTTCCCACTGTTCTTAGCCACTTTATAGGATCTCTCTTTTTCTTTAATACATTTCCTGACTTCCTTTGTCAGCCAAGGTTGTCTAATCCCTCCCCGGTTAATCTTTCTTTTCTTGGGAATGAACCTCTGTACAGTGTCCTCAATTATACCTACAAACTCCTGCCATTTTTGCTCTACTGTCTTCCCGGTTAGCCTCTGCTTCCAGTCTATTTTAGTCAGTTCCTCTCTCATGCCCTCATCTTCCGCCTTGGGACCTTCCAACCACATGGCATCAATGTGGATTTCACCAGTTTCCTCATTTGTCCTTCCTCCACTTTATTCCAATTCCAACCTTCCAGCTCAGCATCGTCCTCATGACTGTCCCATCTGTCCATCTTTCTTCCCGCCTCTCTACACTACCCTCACCATTACTACCACCTCCTCACACCTATTGAGTTCTCAGATACCTTCCCCACCTCCTCCCATTTATATCTTCACCCTTGAGGCATCTAGCCCCATTCCTAATGAAGGGCTTTTGTCCGAAACATCGATCTTCCTGCTCCTCGGATGCTGCCTGACCTGCTGTGCTTTACCAGTACCACACTCTTGACTTTATCTCCAGCATCTGCAGTACCCACTTTTGCCTAAGTGTCATGTTATGATGGTTTGTAATGCTACATTCCTGCAGAGACAACACTTGAACAATTACAAGACAATTAGTTGCTGAAAGCAGCTTTGCCTAAAGTCTTGCCAAAATTTATGTTATATAAGCTATTAATTTGCCGACCATGACATTTATTTCCACATACAGATTTCAATGTTAAAGTAATCTGTGCTAATTAGGCAAAAGCATGCAGTCTTTTGACTCCTGACCACTAATAAGTTGGATTTGATTTCAATAGCTGGGGATTTCCGTAACAGATTTTAATTTCAAATAACAATAAAGATGACCCAACCCCTACACGTTGGTAGGATTGCTGTTAAAGTATAACAGAGCTTCATGTTGCCATGAACGAATGTTAAATTGCATAGAGACATTAAACAAATTAAAGAATATCTTTAAAGTGAAGAATGCTACAATAGTAACAGTGTCTGTTATCTAAAGAATGATAACATTATTAAATGACTAAAAGAGACAAGGATGGATACCTATAAAATGGATATGAACATCAACAAGGAAATGTGTCAAAAATAATTAATAAAACAAGGAATAAACAACAGCCTCCCACGAGGAGGTTGAACAGTTCATCCACCTTTCTAACACCTTCCACCCCAACCTCAAATTTACTTGGACCATCTCAGACTCCTCCCTCCCCTTCCTAGACCTCTCCATTTCTATCTCGGGCGAAAGAATCAACACGGACATTTACTATAAACCGACCGACTCCCACAGCTACCTAGACTACACCTCCTCCCAACCTGCCCCCTGTAAAAATGCCATCCCATATTCCCAATTTCTTCGTCTCCGCCGCATCTGCTCCCAGGAGGACCAGTTCCAATACCAAACAACCCAGATGGCCTCCTTCTTCAAAGACCACAATTTCCCCCCAGATGTGATCAACGATGCTCTCCACCTCATCTCCTCCACTTCCCGCTCCTCCGCCCTTTAGCCCCGCCCCTCCAATCGCCACCAAGACAGAACCCCACTGGTCCTCACCTACCACCCCACCAACCTCCATATACATCGTATCATCCGTCGTCATTTCCGCCACCTCCAAATGGAT
>NC_057713.1:79346958-79347182 GCF_004010195.1 Chiloscyllium plagiosum | reverse complement strand
TGTCTCAGTCCCAACCCTTGAACTCAGCACCACCTTCCTAACCTACAATCTTCTTCCTGACCTCTCCGTCCCCACCTCCTCTCCGGACTATCACCCTCACCTTATCCTCCTTCCACCTATTGCATTTCCAACGCCCCTCCCCCAAGTCCCTCCTCCCTACCTTTTATCTTAGCCTGCTTGGCACACTTTCTTCATTCCTGAAGAAGGGCTTATGCCCGAAACGT
>NC_057713.1:79320971-79346940 GCF_004010195.1 Chiloscyllium plagiosum | reverse complement strand
TGCGCTTTTCCAGCAACACATTTTCAGCTCTGATCTCCAGCATCTGCAGTCCTCACTTTCTCCAATAAACAACAGCAGAATGGATACAAGAATGGAGTGAAGATGTGTTGAAAGACTTTATATGATAGTGAGCTGAGAAAACGTGCCTCGCTTTGCAGATTGAAGTTTATTTTAATTATCAATATTTGGAATTATATATCCTTGTTGTGCTTTGAGGACTAGAGAAAGCAGCAGTCAGCAGGGAAGAATGAAGTGAATGGGCTATAGAAATTTACAGTCTGATTAGAATCAGCGTTTCTTTTTGAGTTTAAACAACTTCAAAAACTCATTGTGGCATCTGAAGACTGTACAAGGAAACTCAGCCTTCTGTGTAAAGTCTGTGAGAAATGATATCAACAGAAAAGTAAATCAGACAAACACTCCATTGTATTTTCAGAATGAGACTTCAAGAAGAAAGTGGAGACATCTAATGTTGTGAGACTGGAGAAGCTTAGTCTCTGGGGAATTGAATGATGTATTGAGCATGCATTTCTTTCTTAAAGGTGAGCATGGAATCTATGGTGAGTTTGAAGTCTCCTCCCTCTTGGATATGATGGGTCCTTGGTAAATAGGTTCAGGCAGTTTGACCCAGGATCTGTTGGGCATGAGTTACCAGCATAAAACTGATCTCATTCAGCTTCACAATGGCAATCTTGCTTAGTCATACTAAAAGAATTTCATGGAGTGGTAAATGGCCAAAAAATATCTTGATGGGAAAGGGCTCTAGTGAATTTGAGATTAAACATTTTGGAGTTAATTTAATCATTGCTGGTGAGTCTGATGGAATAGATGCCTAACTTTCACCAAAATAACAATTAGACAACCTCAGCAATGATGAGAAACAATCACTCTCAACAGCTAACTTAAGAGTAAACTAGGAGGACATACCAAGAGATGCATGATGCAAGACTTGCGCCAAACAGTGAAACCTTTAATGTGGCACTTACCCAGGAAAGCATAATATTCTCACAGACACACACATAAAGGTTATTGCTCTAATGCTTGTCAAAGGAAAATTGAATGTGTGTAATTTGGTATAAAATAGCTATGATATATTTGAATAAGACAGAAACTGCCTGAGGAAATATAAGAACAATTTGTCAGTTATGCTAAATCAGAAGCAGCCTGCTCAACATCTGATTTATATTAATAAATGCAACTATTTTTATGAACAGATGATCATTGTTCATCCTAAAACTCTTTCTGAGATTTGTGGAGGTTTAAAACAATGATCTCCAGAATTATTATAGTCCTACTTGAGACCTCTCGGACTATTTGTCTTTAAATTTCACAGATTGCAAGAAACTCAGGCACAGATACCCAAGTCATCAAAGTGTTTAAATTTCTTTCTCCTTTTGTTAGTTATCTGTCTTCCAATTTTAGTTTAAAGCAGTTAATATTTACTGGAGTATATAGTAGCACACAAGGTTCCCAAACAACCATTGTCCATGTACAATTCAGGACCATAGGTGATGGCAGGGGTTGGTGGGTATAATGGCAGAAGTGTTATTGCAGGGGGGAAGAGAGTGAAATGAAACCAACCTAGAATTGAATCCTGACCTTATCTTATGTTCAGTGCCCTGTTGAATATACAGCTGTAGCCTAGTAAAAATTTCCTTTGGGGCCACCATGACAGCCCAGTCTTGGCCCCATATTATTCTCATTGTTACACTGCCAGTTCAGGGACATAATTGGAAGTCATGGCATAAGGTCCAATCTGCAGATGCTGTCACCTCCACTGTTTCTGCGTAGTCAACCTACTTGTCTTATCCAATCTTGAACAAGTTGCAATTTCCTCCAATCTGCCACTGTACCAATCACAACTGCTGCCTCAAAGCAGGACATGGGGGATGGTGTGTCATAGCAGGTGACTGTAAAAGTGACTGGTGAAGATGATGATGTTCTTTCACATAAACATTGGCTTTCTCCCAGATTTCCCAATGCACTAAACATCCAATGAGGCAAACCAATCAGCCCTGTTGTAAAACCTGGCTTTTGAATTCATCATCTGAGTCCTATGGAGCAGAACTTGCATGGGGAAATGCAATCCAGTTAGCTAACACTACATTTTCATTGTTCCCTGTTTTGGTTGCAACCTGCCTGAGTCAAGTGTCTCACCACAGGCTGATTCTGTCTCTATTCTGCCCACCAAGATCTGGTTTGATGCCTCTGAGTGTGAAGCTGAGTGCATCATCATCATCATTCTTAATATTCCTACATAGCCTGGTCAGGTTCTAGGGGATTAGAAAGGAAAAAAAATATCACAGCATAGGGTTGTAGTGAGGAATGGCAAGAAATAGGTACAAAGTTAAAAAATCACACAACAGCGTCGCTCCGAAAGCTAGTGTGCTTCCAATTAAACCTGTTGGACAATAACCTGGTGTTGTGTGATTTTTAACTTTGTACACCCCAGTCCAACACCGGCATCTCCAAATCAAGAAATAGGTAGGAGGTGATGTGGGAAAGGAGAGGCACATGCTTGCACTAGCTACAGTTTGTAAATCACAAAAGATTATGGATCTGCAATGACCATCATTAACAACCTGACCATTTCCTTAAAATGGGTGTGCCTTTCGATAGACAGAATCCACACTGCAAATTGTTCAGTCACTGGAAGAAGGCGTTCAAGAGAATTTCGCCAATGACCTGCCCTGTATTGGAAAGAGGGAGACCTTTCTGTTTTGAACTTACCTTCTTTCCTAAAGATGGTGGCAATTTTTAGAATACCAAAGAATAGAATAGGATATCCTTTATTGTCACATGTACTCCAGTACAGAAGTACAGGAGTAAAGTGAAAACTTTTTAATGTTGCCAGGTACAAGTTTTAGATGCAAAAGAGTATTAAAAGGAAAAGTAGTAGCATTACTTAGTGTCTAAAAAGGTATGATAGTTATAACAGACTTAAAGGATTTACATTACAGTCCGGTAAAGAATTTCAGGTAGCAGCAGTTCATCATATGCTCTGACCGTTGGCACCAGGCACAAATCCAACAACTGTCCCACTCAGCTTCAGCCTTCAGTCTGCTCCTTACTGAAACTCAGTGAGGTAGGTTGTGCTGTACCAGGACTCGCTTGCCTCGTACTGCACCCGGACTCGGGCTTCCCTCATGCAAGCTCCGGTACTCAGGTTTCCCCACATGTCACTCCAGGATTGCTGAAAAGAGAGAAAAAAATAGAAAAGAAAGAAAATGAATAGGTGGAGCAGAAGAGGTCCGGTTGGATGTCCTACTCTGCCACAATTTTGCTGGAAGTTACAGTGCTGGCATGACATCATCCTTCTGGATGAGGGAATTAAGGCATGTGTTTGTGTCAAGATTGCTTCTCTACTGTATTTTAGTATTTTGGCAGGGATTCCACCTGCAGCAGCTGTCACATAGCCTTACTAATCTCATGTCAGGCTGGTGCTGTGCTGCGGTTGCAACAATAGTATGTTGTGGGATGTCATCAAGGATGCCCACAATGAGTTACCAATCTCGGTTTTTGCAGATCCTTAAGAGTTCCTCTGTAGATTGTCCACTACTTTGCTGTCCTTGAAGGGTTCCACTCCATTCTTAGCACTTAGTGGGTTGGTCCTTCTCTGCTTGGGCTATAGATGGTCTCTACTGCACTGAAGAACCCACACATATAATGGCTGTCAGTGACTTGCTAGATTTTCTGCGCTCTTCCCACCCACCACTTCTTCTTTGTGTCAAAAGGTTTTTATCTGTCAAACTCTTCTTTTTCCTTTGAACTTTGGTGGTTTGACCAGTTCAGGAAAGCCTCAAACTTGTGATTTAGTAGCTCCTGGATCTTCTGGTCACTCTCCTCAAATTAGCCTTGATTCTTCCTTGTAGAGAAACCCAGAGTCTCCTCATAGGTACAGTTTATGATTGATTGAAGGGCAGACATAGTGTGGAGGATGTTCTGTTCTATTCGGTTCCTCTTCAGTTGGACATCACCAGATTGTCTGTGAAGCATTGACTGAGGTGACTTTCTTGACTCCATTGACAGTGCATTTTCTGCTGTTGCTGCCACATTTTGGACCGGATGGCTGGAGATAACAGACCCAATTTGGCAATAGGATGGTCCAGCAGTTGCCAGCTCATTTCATAGCATAGATAATGTGAATATTCCTGGGGCTCCTCAGTCAGATGATGATACAGTCAAGCAGCTATGAATGTCCAGAGTAAAAAACCTATAAGTATTAATCTCTCTGATGAAATAGAGCATTTTCTATGACCAGGCCACGCTGCAGACATTTCACCAGGAGATTGACTCCTTTGAAGATCACCTTCACTACACCAGATGACTAGAAGTTTGTGTCCCCTTCAACTCTGGCATTGAGATCATCAAACTGAATCATCTCATCTACCTTTGGAACATGCAACAATGACTGATTAAAGCTGGAATAGAACTGCTTTATGATCTAAGCCATTGCACCTAACGTTGGGCTGTCCTTACTTATGTCTGTGGTGCCGTACTGCTGCATTTGACTGATCCAAAAGATCATGAGACATTTGTTTATCCTACATGTGGTCTGGTGAGATGATCAACAAGTTTATTCTAATTTTAAAAACTAACCCATGGAGTTGCCATTCTTCCATATTTACTCTTTCTGAAGAAGGTAAACCTGCTACCTGAGCTTTGAGCTGACTTTCGCCTCCCCATCATATCTCGCTCAGAGTAATAATGTCAATGTCATAATGCCAAGCTATGAAAGTGACACATTACATGATTGTAAGGAAATGGTTTTGCCTTAGTAGTCACATGGCAGAGATGAAGACGTGACTTGTGCTCACATAGAAAAAAATAAAATTTGACTCAGCAGGACCAGGTTGCTAAAGAAGACTCACAGGATACAAAGACTCTGTGAAGGGGCCATCTCAGCAATAGGTTCACAATACCACAGCACAGACAAACATTACTGGCATCCTTAGACTGCAGTGAGGTACCTTAATACAGCATGAGGATGAGTGTAAGAGGAGACAGCAGAAGTATGTTCAGTTTTAATAAGGTGCACTGACTGTGAATATATATGTGCACTATAAAAACATAGTCATAAATAAAATCTTCCAAACACTGGGATTTATGCACTGGCAGGGGTTCAGAGATAAAGTTGTAACAATTCTTTCTCTGCCTTCTTAATGAATTATTCTGTTGTTATGCTAACTAAAAACATTTGAGAGGCAGAGGCATGTTGTAGATTTCTCTGTCAGTCAGCAGCCGATGGAATCCTTTCTGAGCTCCACAACTGAGAAAAGTTTTCTGATTGTTTCAGTTGAAGGTGATATTTCAACGTTTAGAGACATTCAAAGTGTTAATCCTGTTAAGTCAAGCCATAAAGAACTAATACCTCTTTTCTGTTAGTTTAATCTGGGAGGCACAATTTCACTGTAGATGCTCGAAATGTTGGAAATCAAGTTGGCTGCATGTGTCACTTTAGAAGCAAATATATCATTTGCCAGCAGCTAATTCCACTAGAATCTGTTGAATTTTTTAGATCTGGTGTTACTCTGATATTCCTCATATGTAATCTTGTTGTTATCCCAGCTGATGATTCTGATAGACATGTGGGTTGCAGAATGAAATCTGGATTTGTAGATATTTTTTCTTAGATAACATTATGGTCAGTCATTGAAACATAGCCAAAGCATACACAAAGCTGTAGAACAGAACTTAAGTTTATTACATAAAATATGAAAACATAAAAAAAAACATTTAGAACAGTTTTAATGATCTTTAAAATATATGGCAAAACATTGTCTCACCTAGTTTCTCAACCTGCTTTTTTCTACATTTTACAGAGACTCAACTCCAGGAAAATTTTGCTTCAATATCAAATATTTGAGTTTGACTTAATCGATTCCTCCCCAGTACTTTTTCTTGAACTGCAAAGTCTTCTAATAGGAATGCTCACAAAAATGTTAAACTCTCTCATAACTTTTTCATTCTTTCAGTAATCAGCCAATTTCTAACTAAGCACTCTTGATCTGGAAGTTTCACAATCTAAACTTTTACATTGAGGTAACTGTGCTTTCCCTGAACTGTCCTATACACTTTTCTAGGTGATGAACTATATTTATTTCTGACCCCAGCCAGGCCTCCTCTGGATTCATTTCAAAAACCATTTCTGGGTTTTCTAAGCTAAATCAACTCTTGATGATCCTGAACCAAACCAACCCGTTAGACTTCAACATTCACTCAACTTGCTGTAGACCACTATTGTCAACACAAACTTTCATTACTACTCCGGGGGTTCCTGCTGTGTGACATAGACTGGATTAGGTCACTAAACTGGAGGGACTGCCTGATCTAGTCTTCTTTTAAAACCTTACTAAAAAGAAAGCAACATCATATGCCATTATTTTAAAATCCATACTTCACACAAAGATCAGGTAACGTTAATCACAATCCAAATTTAATTCGAAACTCTAGAAATGATAATTACTTTTGCAGTTAGAAAGAGATCAGAATTTCAATACTGCATTTTTAGCCTCTGTCATATTTGTGCTTGTGTAGCCCAGGTTTAATGATTAACTCTTACACTGGAACATACATAAGTAGAGGTTGGTCAGTTGGCTGGATGACTGGTTTGCAATGTAAAGTGATGCCAATAGCATGGGTTTAATTCTTACATTGTCTGAGGTTATTATGATGGACTCTCTTTCTCAACCTTTTCCCTCATGTAAGGGATGGCGAACATTTGATGAAACCACCATGCATCATGTCTTTCTAATAAGAGAGCAGCTCCATGGTCTGGAAGAACAGTGGCAACTTTACTTATGATGCTTACCATGTTCCCTCATCACGTCATAGTCATAGAGTCATAGGGCCATATAGCATTGAAACAGACCCTTTGGTCTAATTCTTCTGCAGTGGCCAGACATTTTAATTTGACCTAGTCCCATTTGCCAGAATTTTGCCCATAGCCTCTAAACCCTTCCTATTCATATACCCATCCAGATGCTTTTTAAATGTTGTAATTGTATCTGTTTCCACCACCTTCTCTAGCAGTTCATTCCATACTCACACTACCCTCTGCATGAAAATGTTATCTCTCAGATCCTTTTTAAATCTTTTCCCTCTCACCTTAAATCTATGCCCTCTAGTTTAATACTGCATCTCTAGATCATTGTACTGGCGCAGGTTGGCTCAGTGGGGCAGTACGGTGGCTCAGTGGTTAGCACTGCTGCCTCACAATGCCAGGGATCTGGGTTCAATTCCAGTCTTGAGCAACTATCTGTGTGGAGTTTGCACATTCACCCCATATCTGTATGGGTTTCTTTTGGGTGCTCTGGTTTCTTCCCACAGTCCAAAGATGGGCAGGTTAGGTGAATTGGCTAAGCTAAATTGCCCACAGGGTACAGGGATGTGTAGGTTAGGTGCATTAGTTAGGGGAATGGATCTGGGTTTGATACTCTTTGAAGGATCGATGTGGACTTGTTGGACCAAAATGTAACACAATAAATAGAAGTGTAATGATATGTATAACATATTGGACAGTAACTGAACTGTAATCAATGACTTCATACAATTATAATTCCAAAGCTCTTCCAACTTCACATGACAAGTTCTTAAAAAATAAATTTTATATGGTAAATATGCAAGACTTTACAAACAGAACTCTATTCATCCATTCCTGTGTAAAGCATGGGGCAAACTGTGGATTATAAGATTATTTTCCCTTTGAAGTTTAAACAGCCTTCTTGAAGGTGCTATTGCCCTTCAACATGATTGTACTAACTCATAATGATGGTACCAAAGCTAAACTGCACTTTACCATAAATTTTGAATTGCTTTGCTACCATGGGAACAAATGAGTCTAGTAGATAATTCACAGCTGCTAGCAACCCTTGGTTATCTGTGTGGCCGACTACAGAATTATTCAGCATAGGTGAGGTCATTCTACCCAACTTGTTCATACTGGTATTCAATTAGTTCAATACCCTTACATTTCCCACAAAGCATAACAAACTTACCCAAACAGGTGGCAGATTTTTCCTGGCATTAAGTGGGTGCTTTTCAAGCATCGTCATCGCAGAAGAACCAACTGCAGCTAGTTTGCACTCAAAAGAAGATTCTTCGAGCTTCTATTTTAAACATGTCTTAGCACCCTATCCAACATTTTAGATCTATGTTGGTCACACAATGTATGAGAAAACAGACTTACATTCATACCTTCTAAAAATGTTCTGAGTAATATTATTTTTTGAAGGGTTTTGCTGTTTTGGGAGGGGAGACTTATGAGTGCTGATAGTTTGATCCTCTCTGTGATTTTCAGGTTGAATGCCTTTAGACACATTTTATTGTCCAGAAAGCCTGCAGCATCTTGTGAATTATTTCATAAGTAAAAATAACCTTGGAGTATTTTACCATTTTTCCAGTGTTAACAAAGAGCCATGTCACACAATGTTACAATATACTGTAATTATATATGGAGCAAGCTATGCTGAATAATGATAACTTACAAGGTTGCATCATATGTCCCCAGTAAGGTTTTTTTTTTGTGACTGGAAGCTCAGAAGTGAAAACCTTTACTTACCTCTGCCAGATATTTCTTTGCTTGATTCAACTATTTGCAATGCAGTAGGAAACTAGTGCAATTGACCATAGTATAATTATAAAAATGTCAGCTGAGTCAGTTTGCACAATGAATGTCAGAGGAAAAAAAACCACTTAGACTTGACCACTACAACTGGACAGCTCAAAGCAACTTATAAACATTGAAGCACATCAATAGAAGAAATGCAGCATCCGATATGTGAACAGCAAGATCTCGCCAATTAGCAGTGTTGATCTACTTTAATAATGTGAATTAAGGGATAAATTTTAGCTATGATGTCAGAAGAACTCCTCTACTTAATTTCAAAAAGCCATGGGACTGTTTTATTCCACCATCTGAGGAGGCAGATGGGCCTTTAGTTTTGCACATCATATCAAAAGCAGTACCTTCAACAATGCAGCACACTCTCAGTGCTGTACTCCAATACCTACCTGGATTATGTGCCCAAGTATCTGGAGTGACACACAAAATTGTTGTTATCTGCTGACAACAGCAGCACAGATGTCCCACAGATAGCAAAAAAGGTAAACAATGCTACAATGTAAATTTCCTGTCTACAGAGAAGGACTGGACGACTCAATGAAAAAAATCAAGTTCAGATGAGAGACTGACCGTGCGAGTGCATGGATCTCCAGGTAGCAAAGCCATGGGTGACAAGGAGTCAATGTACTTATGATGGAATGGAGTCATTGAAGCAGATGAAGGTTTATGGTCCTAGGACACTACCCTGAGGAATTCCTGTGGAGATGTCCCTTTACTGAGGTGATTAACCTCAAACAATTACAACCATCTTCCTTTGTACCAAGTAAGACTCCAACCAGCAGAGAGTTTTCCCCCAATTCCCATTGACTTCACTTTTGCTAGAGTTACTTGATGCCAATGGAGTCTTGATGTCTGTGGCAGTCACTCTTGTCTCACTTAGCGGTTCTATGATAACCAAGGCTGTAATGAGATTAGGAGCTCAGGGGCCCTGGAGGAACCCAAACTGAGCTTCAGTGAGCAGGTTAACAAAGTGTAAAATGCTTGATAATGCTGTTGAAAACCTCTTCCACCACTTTGCTGATGATTGAGAGTAGTCTGAAAGGGTGGTAATTAGCTGAGATGTTTGTCCTGCTATTTGTACACAGGAAATATTTCATATTGTTGGATTGACAGCTATGTTGCAGTTGTACTGGAACAGCCTATCTCCAGATGTAGCTAGTTCTGGACCAGAAGTCTTCAGTACTATTGCTGGAAGGTTGGCAAGGTCCATAATATTTTCAGTATCCAGTGCCTTCACCCATTACTTAGTATCACACTGAGTGCATTCATTGGGCTGTAGACTGGTGAATGTAATGCTGGAGACTCCAACAAGCGGCCGAGCTGGGCCATCTATTTGGCAATCTGACTGAAGATTGTTGCAAACATTCAACCTTGCCTTTTGCATTTCTTGCTGGGCTTCCCCATCGTTGTGGATGGAAGTACTTGGAAGCTTCTATTTGATGTTGGTTGCTAAATAACAATCAGCATTCACAAGTGGATTTGACAGGACTGCAGATCTTTGATTTCATTTCTCAGTTGTGGTATCTTTCTCAGGTCTGGAGGGAAAGTTGAGGACCCCCAAGGGCAACTATCTCCCAACATGAGCATCAATGTAGCATTACCCCTGGTTGGTCTGACCTACCAGTTGGACATACCACACCCAAGTGGTGAGGGTGGCATCTGGTATATTTGTTGTGAAGTGTGTTTTGTGAGTATTACTTTGTCAGGTTGTTGCTTGACTGATCTATATGTCAGTTTTCCCAATTATTGCACAAGTCCGGGTGTTGGTACCAAAGATTTTGCCAGATCAACATTTGCCATTGTTGTTTATGTTGCTTAAGCTGATGACAGGCATTCTGATCAGATTTATTCCTTTTCAATTGTTCCTGAATGATTTGATATCACCATTTGGTAGGCCATGTCAGAGCACAGTTAAAGAGTGAATCACATTGTTGTGGGTCTGTAGGAACAAGTAGACCAAATTTCCATCCCTGATGTTTGTGTGAACCAAGTGTGTCTTGACAACAATTGATGATAGATTCATGTTACTATTATTGAGTGTTCAATTTTAGACTGGAGGTGAGTTTAACCAGAGAGCTAGCACACCCCAGGTGAGGAACAAGGTTGACAAGGCAGGACCTCCATGGTGAGCTCAGCCAGTAGAGGAATTGAACCCACGCTGATAGTGTTACTCTGCATTGCAAACCATGCAACGCAACTAACTGACCCCCATATAACTACTACTCAATAAACTAAAATACCAGTTGAAGAAGATACTGCAAAATACAGTTTGGTAGAAATTATTAATGATAGTGACAGAATAAAAATTCAACACATTCATGCCAGTGCAAGATGAACTATCCAGACAGTATGTTGTTCAGATATACAAAAGACTACAGAGAATAATCATGCACTAGTCAAGTGGGAACTCAGCACAGCAAAAATCACAACAAAACTGCAAAAGTCCAGTGTGGAAATAGAAAAATACAAAGAAGAATTTGTAAAATAATAAATTATGACACATAAATTAAGGTGTAAAATAATAGTGAAACCAAAGTAACTAGTAATCTGGAAATGACTGAATAGTGATAGAGTTACCAGGGTAATTAACTGAAGAGGGCAGGAGAGAATAGAATGGTAGTACAGCAAAAGCAATTATAGGTTTACTTTAATGCATGGGAAAAGGCACTAGGGCCAAAATCTGGTTTTGGTGCACTCTTGTGGAACCCAGACAATGTCAGTGCTGAAGTTGCTAATGGGATCATCTTGATGCTTGTGCTGAGATCAAAGAAGCATGAACTTTTAGTGTGACCATGTTCATGTGAAAAAACACAGATAAACTGCAGAATCTAGGCTATGTTATCTTGCTGAGAATATGAATATCATAGGGAAAACATTTATTTTGAAAAGTGCCAAGAACGAAATGGAGCCAGGAATTGGCGTGGAGCCGAGGGGTCAGACATCACACAGAGCCGTGGTGATAGGGGACTCCATAGTGAGAGGAACTGAATGGGGTTTCTGTGGGAACAGGCGGGATTTAAGGATGGCGTGTTGCCTTCCTGGTGCCAGGATTAAGGACATCGCAGACAGAATGCAGGAAATCCTCAAGGGTGAAGGTGAAGAGCCAGAGGTGGTGGTACATGTCGGCACAAATGATGTCGGGAAGAAGTGGAGGAACATGTTACAGCGGGACTTCGGAGAACTAGGAAGAAGGCTGAAAAGCAGAACGTCCAGAGTGGTTATCTCCAGTTTGCTTCCAGTTCCTCGGGCTGGAGAGGCCAGGATCAGGGAGATAATGGACTTGAATGTGTGGCTGGGGAACTGGTGCAGGAAGCAAGGATTTAAATTCTTGGATCACTGGGGTATGTTTTGTGGTAAGAATAAATTATACAAAAGAGACGGTTTGCACCTTAATAGGTTAGGGACCAGCATTCTGGCAGGCAGATTCACTACTAAATAGCGAGGGGGAGGGGACAAACTGGATGTTTAAGAAGGAAATTGAAGGGAAAGTTAGAACAAGGGAAGTCAAGAAAGACAACGGTATCAATGAAGCAGAAAACTCAAAAAGGGATCATGCCGTAAGGTTGAGTGAAATAGGGGTTGAGAGGAAGGGTGAGGGCAGTAACAAATTAAAAATACTGTATATGAATGCACGAAGCATTAGAAATAAGATGGATGAGCTTGAGCCTCTTTTGGAAATTGGCAGCTACAATATTGTGGGGCTAACTGAGACGTGGCTTCAAGTGGACAGGGCCTGAGAAATGAATATTCAAGACTATACGTGCTATCGTAAGGACAGACTGACGGGCAGAGGGGGTGGGGTGGCCCTGTTGGTAAGGGATGATATTCAGTCACTTGCGCGGGGAGACCTAGAATCAGGGGATGTAGAGTCAGTATGGATAGAGCTGAGAAATTCTAAGGGTAGAAAGACCCTCTTGGGAGTTATCTACAGGCCCCCAAAAAGTAGTATGGATGTAGGATGTAAGTTGAATAAGGAGCTGAAATTGGCCTGTGGCAAAGATGTTACTACAGTTGTTATGGGGGATTTCAACATGCAGGTAGACTGGGAGAATCAGGATGGTATTGGACCTCAAGAAAGAGACTTTGTGGAGTTCCTCCGAGATGGATTCTTAGAACAGCTGGTGCTGGAGCCTATCAGGGAGAAGGAAATTCTGGATCTGGTATTGTGCAACGAACCAGAATTGATCAGGAGCCTCGAAGTGAAGGAGCCATTAGGAGGTAGTGACCATAATTGCTTCAATCTGCAATTTGAAAGGGAGAGGGTACAATCGGTAGTGACAATATTTCAGTTGAATAAAGGGAACTATGGAGCAATGAGGGAGGAGCTGGCCAAAGTTCAATGGTGCAATACCTTAGCAGGGATGACAGTGAAGGAACAATATTCCAAACGTGGCCTAACCAATGACCTGCACAGCTGCAACATGACCTCCCAACTCCTGTACTCAATACTCTGACCAATAAAGGAAAGCAAATCAAATGCCTTCTTCACTATCCTATCTACCTGCAACTCCACTTTCAAGGAGCTATGAACCTGCACTCCAAGGTGTCCTTGTTCAGCTAAACACCCTAGGACTTTACCATTAAGTGTATACGTTCAGCTAAGGTTTGCTTTCCCAAAATGCAGCACCTCGCAGTTATCTGAATTAAACTCCATCTGCCACTTCTCAGCCCATTGGCCTATTTGGTCCAGATCCTGTTGTAATCTGAGGTCACCTTCTTCACTGTCCAGAGCTGAAAATGTGTTGCCGGAAAAGCGCAGCAGGTCAGGCAGCATCCAAGGAACAGGAGAATCGACATTTCGGGCATAAGCCCTTCTTCAGGAATTATGCCCGAAAGGTCGATTCTCCTGTTCCTTGGATGCTGCCTGACCTGCTGCGCTTTTCCGGCAACACATTTTCAGCTCTGATCTCCAGCATCTACAGTCCTCACTTTCTCCTTCTTCACTGTCCACTACACCTCCAATTTTGGTGTCATCTGCAAACTTACCAACCAAATGCCTTAAGCTCGCATCCAAATCATTCATGTAAATGACAAAAAGTAGAGGACCCAGTATCAATCCTTGTGGCACTCCACTGGTCACAGGCCTCCAGTCTGAAAAATAACCCTCCACCACCACCCTGTCTTCTACCTTTGAGCCAGTTCTGTATCCAAATGGCTAGTTCTCCCTGTATTCCATAAGATGCTCACAAAGCTATGTTGACTATCCCGAATCAGTCCTTGCCTTTCCAAATACATGTACATCCTGTCCCTCAGGAATCCCTCCAACAACTTGCCCGTCACCGACGTCAGGCTCACTGGTCTATAGTTCCCTGACTTGTCCTTACCACCCTTCTTAAACAGTGGCACCACGTTAGCCAACCTCCAAACGTCCGGAACCACACCTGTGACTATTGATGATACATGTTTCTCAGCAAAAGGCCCAGCAATCACTTCTCTAGCTTCCCAGTGAGTTCTAGGGTACACCTGATCAGGTCCTTGGGACTTATCCACCTTTATGCATTTCAAGACATCCAGAACTTCCTCCTCTATAATATAGACATTTTTCAAGGTGTCACCATCTATTTCCCTACATTCTATATCTTCCATGTCCTTTTCCACAGTAAATACTGATGCAAAATACTTGTTTAGTATCTCCCCCAGTTTCTGTGGCTCCTTACAAAGGCCGCCTTGCTGATCTTTGAGAGGTGAAAATGTGTTGCTGGAAAAGCGCAGGGAACAGGAGAATCGACGTTTCGGGCATAAGCCCTTCTTCAGGAATGATCTTTGAGAGGCCCTATTCTCTCCCTAGTTACCCTTTTGTAAAAACCCTTTGGATTCTCCTAAACTCTATTTGCCAAAGCTATCCCATGTCCCCTTTTTGCCTTCCTGTTTTTCCTCTTAAGTATACTCCTACTGCCTTTATACTCTTCTAAGGATTCACTCGATCGATCCTGTCTATACCTGGCATATGTTTCCTTCTTTTTCTTATCCAACCCCTCAATTTCTTTAGTCATCCAGCATTCCCTATACCTACCAGCCTTTCCTTTCACCCTGACCAGAATATACTTTCTCTGGATTCTCATTATCTCATTTCTGAAGGCTTCCCATGTTCCAGCCGTTCCTTTACCTGCGAACATCTGCCTCCAATCAGCTTTTGAAAGTTCTTGCCTAATAGCGTCAAAATTGACATTCCTCCAATTTAGAACTACAGCTTTTAGATCTGGTCTATCCTTTTCCATCACTATTTTAAATCCAATAGAATTATGGTCATTGGCCCCAAAGTGCTCCCCCACTGACACCTCAGTCACCTGCCCTGCCTTATTTCCCAAGAGTAGGTCAAGTTTTGCACCTTCTCTCGTAGGTACATCCACATACTGAATCAGAAAATTGTCTTGTACGCAATTAACAAATTCCTCTCCATCTAAACCCTTAACACTATGGCAGTCCCAGTCTATGTTATGTCTACCATAACCACCCTATTATTTTTATAGATAGCTGAGATCTCCTTCCATGTTCGTTTCTCAATTTCCCTCTGACTATTAGGGGGTCTATAATACAATCCCAATAAGGTGATCATCCCTTTCTTATTTCTCAGTTCCACCCAAATAACTTCCCTGGATGTATTTCTGGGAATATCCTCAGTACAGCTGTAATGCTGTCCCTTATCAAAAACGCCACTCCCCCTCCTCTTTTGCCTCCCTTTGTATCTGGAACATTAAGCTGCCAGTCCTGCCCATCCCTGAGCCATGTTTCTGTAATTGCTATGATATCCCAGTCCCATGTTCCTAACTATGCCTTGAGTTCTTCTGTCTTACTTGTTAGGCCCCTTGCATTGAAATAAATGCAGTTTAATTTATTAGTCCTACCTTGTCCCTGCCTGCCCTGATTAAATCCTCCCAAGCAGCTCTAGCAAATCTCCCTGCCAGTATATTAGTCCCCTTCCAACCTAGGTGAAATCCGTCTGCTTAAGGAATTACCTTCCATCTGTCATAATATCAGAAGTAGGGTTGTTTGCTGATGGTTGCACAATGTTCAACACTATCTAAAGCACTTCATATACTGAAACAGACAACATCCCCATTGATAAATGGTAATAACATTCAAGCCATACAAGTACAAAGCAATGACCATCTCCAATGAAAGAGAATCTAACCATCAAGCTATTGTTCTCAAGATACTCAGTTTGAGGTGTTGGCAATTTCTGTTATTGACCTCAACCATAGGTTACTCCGATGGAGAAAATAATCGTGCAGCCACATTGAGCTGGAACAACTGAGAAAGAGCTTTAAGGAAGAAATTCGAAGAAATTAGTGAGAGAAAGAAAAACAAAGACACCAAGGAAGAGACGATAAGAGGTATGGATGCAGGACAATTGACTGAAGGTTCTGATGAAATTTAAAAGAATTTTGAAAAGTAGCAAAAGTGGTAATATTATAAATTCCAATTGACTGAAATATCACACTTGATGAAGGGGTCAAATATCTTGCTGGATTCTTTAGTGCAAGAGCAGGGTTAGGAAAATAGTACCTTTTAATGCCTAACCTGTCAAGAAATGTTAATATCAGAGAAAATGTCCACAAAATCTAAAAGACATAAATTCCCTTTTAAATTTGTTGCCTCTCAGCTCTTCATTATGAACTTCATTCAATGCAAATGCATCTGGAGATTCCTGAAATATCTTCAATCACAAGTTGACATATGGTAGAAAATTTCAGAAAATAGGGCACAAAGTGAACCTGTTGAGCTTGAGAAGAACTGAAAGATTTGCCACCTCTCCAACCATAACAAGGATAGAACCCCCCCGGTGCTCACCTTCCACCCTACCAACCGTCGCATAAACCATATCATCCGACGACATTTCCGCCACCTCCAAACGGACCTCACCACCAGGGATATATTTCCCTCCCTACGCATTTCCGCTTTCTGCAAAGACCATTCCCTCCGTGACTATCTGGTCAGGTCCACACCCCCCAACAGCCCACCCTCCCTTCCTGGCACCCTCGCCTGCCACCACAGGAATTGCAAAACCTGCGCCCACACGTCTTCCCTCACCTCCACCCAAGGCCCCAAAGGAGCCTTCCACATCCATCAAAGTTTCACCTGCACATCCACCAATATCATTTATTGTATCTGTTGCTCCCGATGCAATCTCCTCTACATTGGTGAGACTGGATGCCTCCAAGCAGAGCGCTTTAGGGAACATCTCTGGAACACCCGTACCAATCAACCCCACCGCCCTATGGCCCAACATCTCAACTCCCCTCCCACTCTGTCGAGGACATGTAGATCCTGGGCCTCCACCACCGCCGCTCTCTCACCACCCGACACCTGGAGGAAGAACGACTCATCTTCCGCCTCGGAACACTTCAACCCCATGGAATCAATATGGATTTCACCAGTTTCCTCATTTCTCCTTCCCTCACCTCACCCCAGCTTCAGCCTTCCAGCTCAGCACCGCCCTCATGACCTGCCCTACCTGCCTATCTTCCTTTCTACCTATCCACTCCACTGACCTGCTGTGCTTTTCCAGCACCACTTTAATCTAGACTTTGATTTCCAGCATCTGCAGTCCTTGTTTTTACCCTGAAAGATTTGATGGGCTAGCTAACTCGTTAATGAGAACTTAAGAAAGTCTTTCTTCTAACAATTAATTCTATGCTATCACAAGATGCAAAAACTGAGTGCAACTTCTTCTTTTCTGTCTTTTACACTGCAACTGCCACAACCCTTCGCCAGCCTTATATACAATAGAACTAGTAATTTAGAAACCACCCTTTCACGACTAGTCACAAGAGCTTCGTATGCCATCTCTCATCACTAGCACTCTGCTGCTCCTTGCTTCTCATACTGTTTCTATTAATGCCTTTTCCTCAGATGGTGTCAGCTGTAGAATCTGTAGCCCTATACATGAATCGTCTTCATTTCACAACCAAGCCACTTATGTCCAGTTTAATGGCTCCCTGTTCTCCTGAGCACAAGAGTCTGCAGCCATCTGCTTCAGAGTCACATGTGACTTGATAACATCTCATTTATGGTTCTTATTTTTTTTCCCTTTTGGGATCCCATTATCATGAAAAAAGGCTATTTAAAAAGTCAGGAAAAGTAAGAACTGTGTTTATCTTAGACTAGATATTATGCTGTTCTTTTGGTGTCAAATGATTATTTTAATGAAAAACAACACTGTTCTAAAGATATCTTTAAGACAGTATAGCTACACCTTGTGTTTAGATTATGTTTTTGAATTGAGGAACAGGTTTTACAATTAGGACCATTATTATTTTCGTTAGCTCAGTTGGCTGGATGGTTAATTTTCGATGCAGACTAATGTCAACAATGTAGATTCAATTCCTGCACCAGCTGAGTTTATTTTTGTTGTGTGTTTTGTCAAAGTCTATTTAACCCGTGCCTTTTTCTACCCAAGTGTCCATCTCAGTTCTGGTGCTTAAGAAGGAGCAGTATGACGAATGCTTCCTCATCTAACATCCTTCTCCAAGTTACCTTTTGCAAGTGATCTTCCCTGCTGAGAAGGATTTCGTCAAAATGGACAAGATGTGTATATCTGAAAAGAATGAGACTCTGAGCAGTATACGATAATAGACGTTATTGGTGGAAATTTAGAAGTTATGGGAACATGAAATTGCTTGTGGTACTTGAGAAGGGGAGGTCTCTGTGATAAACAGTAACCCTGATCAGAGAAGCCATTTGCCTCTCCATCCCTAACTGCTAGCTTATGCCATCTCCTGCATTGATATTCAATTGTGTCAGGGTGCACCCTACCTTATCTTTTACATTTTTCTCCTGATTAGGATGGTCTGCTCCTGTAAAGGAGGAGAAGGAAGTTGAGCAGATACTGAGATGGCAATTGAACAAGTGAGTAAGCTGAGAGAAATGAGAAGCAGGTTGTGAGGGTGAGGTTGACAACCTTTCTTAGCTGAAAAGTCTTTTTTTTTTAAATCATGTGTTTGAAATAAAAACAATTTGGAGCCACGAAATGGAAATTCAGCATTTCTAAACCTAATAATTGGCAAGTTAAATTTTAAAGAACACATTCGGAATAATGTAGATACTCAGCTACATTAAAAACAATAGGTAAGAAACATCATCATAGTCTTATGAGAGCACAGGACTGCTCATTCATACGAGAGAGATGACTGGTGGTGGTTTAAGCTGAGGGTTACCATACCTCAGGAAAAGGGAGAGATTGAGAAGGAGAGTTGTTCATGGTAAATAGTCAGCTCTCTTTCTCTGTCTCTCTCTCTCTCTCTAATAGGAAAGCAACTCTATAGTGTGTTAAGACTATAGCAACTTTACTCCTGATTTCACATAAATACAGGGAGCTAATAGGCAGTGGGATGTGAGTTTTATGGAGTGTGCTCAACTAACACTGCGGAGTTAGACACTGTTTAGAAACGGGCATGGTGGATCAGTAGTTATCACTGTTGCCTCACAGTGCCAACGACCCAAGTTCAATTCCAGTCTTGGATGACTGTCTCTGTGGAGTTTGCACATTCTCCCTGTGTCTGTGTGGGGTGCACTGGTTTCCTCCCACAGTTCAAAGATGTGCAGGTTAGGTGAATTGGCCATGCTAAATTGCCCATCGTGTTCAGGAATGTGTAGTCCAGGTGCATTAGTTAGGGGAATGGGTCTGGGTGGGATACTCTTCGGAGGGTTGGTGTGGACTTGTTGGGCCAAATGTCCTGTATCCACATTCTAGGGATCCTATGATTTATCTCTAGTATGCAACAGTGTTCTCTTACATTTTATTTCCATTGAGTAGATTACCTTCAAGAATGACCACTGCAGCCAAACCTTCATTGTATATATGGACCGTCCAGTGAAAGATCAAATGCTGCCACCAAGAATTTGGGATGCAATGTTCGCTTCACCATGTACAGTGTTGGAGCATTGATGGGCCAGGTGGACAGAGACTCAAGGCATTCAGTAGTTTTCTCTCTGGTTAAAATGATGAGTCACATCCTCACAGGAGTGATAGTGGCACCAACATAAAAAAACCCACAGAAAGTTAACCAAATTTGAAGTGTGTGTGCGTAAATATGCAGAAACATGGGAATTATGGTTGGTCAGCTGCAGAGTCACTTTTCCATGGGGAACTGTAAGAACAAAGGAAACTGCAGCAGGAGTAGGTCAAATGGCACATTGAGCATGTTTTGCCATTCAATAGGATTATCAAGTCCATTTTCCTGTCCTATTCTCCCTTATCCCTTGATTCCTACAGCCAATAAAGCTATGAATTTCAGTCTTGACATAATCATGACTTAGAATTCACAGCTCTCTTGGCAAGAGAACAGCAACAATTTACAACCCTCTGAATGAAAATATTTATCCATATCTTAATCTTAAATGACTGACTTCATATTGTGAGGCTATATTTGTGTAATGTCTCACAGTATGTAACATACCTTTAGCAGACATATTCATAATATTGTCACTGTCATAGCATATGACCTGAGAGGGTAAAGATCTCAGAATCCATCCTAGCTTCAGTCAAATGACACACAAATGGAAGCATGCTGTTGTTTGTAACTGAACAGCTTAAACTTAGCCTCGACATTGAAATGCCTGTAAAAGTATTATTTGTACCTCATAGTGAGAAACAACAAACATCCATTGGATCTTTCAGTACATGGTAGTCGAGGAATGTCATCATGACTTCCAGTTCAATTTTTACATGCCTTTGTAATTATTTGTTATGTCTCCACCTTAATTTATTGGTATTTCTATCAGCTTTCCTCCAGCTAAAAGCTATTAACTGAACTGCGATGAACTTTCTCTTAATTTTACTTTCTTTATTATGTGTGTCTTTTGTCATTAATATAGGCATTGTGGTAGGGTGACTTAGAAAAACTTTCACTGTAGCTTTCATGTAAATATACAAGCGGCAATAAATTTCTCTTCTATTTTGTTCAATGTAGGACACTGTGAATCTCTAACTACCAACATTAATTCAACTCATACGACTTTAAAAAAGTGTGTGGGCATGTCTATAGACACTGCAGACAAGCCAGAAGTTGGGATCAGTACATTTTGCAGTTTTGGTGGAAACTTGAAGATGAGGGTGTGGAGTTTGCTAGTTATGGAAAAAATAAGTTAGGAATGAGGACTGAGTGATAGACATTGTGGAAAGACTATTGATGGCAAAGTAGTAGATTGAGCAGTAGCTCATGTGCAAGGCTCAATTGGTAAGATAAGGCATTTGAAGATGCATTCTCCAATCTTCACAGCTCGTGTAAAGTCATTAAACATGTTGTTGCCCTGCATATAAGTTCTCGGGGGTAGACTCTTGGTATTGTCCTTTTTGATTGCAAGTTCCAAACCTACAAATCACAGCTTGTGCATTCTATTCTACTGTAGGCATGTCACTCAAAAAGACTGAACACCATTCATGTATACAATTCACTATCTCTTGGAAGGCAAGGTGGTGCACAACTAGAGACAGTAAGGAGTAACAACTGTGATGACATGTAAGTGTTCGTGTTGGACTGGGGTGGGCAAACTCAGAAGTCACATGACACCACATTATGATCCAACAGGTTTATTTGAAATCACAAGCTTTTGGAGCACTGCTCCTTTGTCAGGTGAAGTCATTTCACCTGACAAAGGATAAATAATCCCATTGGACTACAACCTAGTGTTGTGTGACTTGTGACTTTAACAGCAGTGAGGAAAATTCTTTTTGTCCTTACAGCTTCATGTTGAAAATAGTGTTGTTCATTACCAGACATTCCATTGGTGGAATTGGCCTCATGCCATTGAGAATGGTGGTATACAGTATAATGAACTTCTCCTCATATTCCACTGCACTTTGACATGATGTCTAGAGGACCTCCTGCAGACATCTCTCCTTCTTTTCGCATCATTCACCAACACCTCCAATCTGGAGAAAATCTGGATAACTGTTCTATTCCATGCAGACTTTGATTCTCATTCTTCATGATACACGACACCTACACCATTTACAATACTTCTCCCTTTTCAGTAGCACAAGTTATTTTTTAGCAAAGCTTGCAAATATTGAGTGTGAGTTCCTGCAAATGCATTCTTTAATCAACAGCATGTTTATCACTGGCTACCTGAAGAAATGAAAAGTAAGCGAACAGCTCTTTCCCTTAATTAGCTTGTCTTAACCCAATCCATTACTCAGCTCTGCAGTTGTGACTTTTCTTTTCTAAATTTACCCTCTCTGCCCCTTCTTAGTTTAAAGTCCTTTCTATTTGATTTTTCAGGACATTGGAATTGTGCAGCTTCTTCTTTCTCCAGTACTCTGCCAGTGTCACATAAATTGAGACCCCAACTTCCAAAACCAATTTTAAGACATTTAAATATCTAATGTTTGCCCTGAGTTAATTCGTGTGTATACATTTGAGGTTCTGTGATGTTATTTATACAATATCTTCTCAAATTCCAACAGCAGAATTGTTTTCCTACCTCTATCTACCTGGTTATCTTGTCAATTTTAATTGCTTTACCTCTCCATATCTTTGCTTTCCTTTGTTCAGTCACTCTTTAAAACCAATCACTTTGTTCAAGTTTTTGGTCATCTGACCTAATAGCTCCTTATGTGACCATTGTTGTACTTTCTTTTATAATGCTTTTTTAAAGTGTGTTGGGATGTTTTGTTATGTTAAAGGCACCTTATAAATATATGCTTCTCTTGCTATTTTGAACTATGCAGACATCAACAACTGAATTCATACCCTCTTCCTCTGAGTTCTACTCCATCTACAAGGAGACATCCTTAATCCTGGGCAGGCAACACAGTTTCAGAGTTCTGGTTATGGCTGTAACCCCCAACTATATGATCTGTTATCACATTAATTTTTTTTTGCCGTAACCTCCCCCCTCTCCCCGTTGATATCATGGCACAGAACTAAATGTGTTCATCTTTCCTTTGTGTAATTATGATGGCATCTGATGTAGTTAAATTACTTGGTTTATTTTAGTTTTTAAAAATTTAGTTGTTCCAACAATTTAACATTATTACAATAATATATTAGTTATTGCTTTCTAGTTTTGAGTCACTTGTTGCCTCAAGGTTATACAAATCAATTAAAAATCACACAACACCAGGTTATAGTGCAACAGGTGTATTTGAAAAGTACAAGCTTGCAAATAAATCTTTTGGACTAAGGCCTGATGCTGTCTGATTTTAACCTTATTTTAACCTTGTCCACCTCAGTCCAACACTGGCGTCTCCACATCATACAAATCCAGGTTATAGTTCAACAGGTTCATTTGGAAGTACAAGCTTTCGGACCACTGCTCCTTCATCACGTAGCTAGTCACACTCGCTACCTGACGAAAGAGCAGTGCTCCAAAAGCTTGTACTTTCAAATAAACCTGGTGTTGTGTGGTTTATAACTTTGTCCAGCCCAGTTCAACACTGGCATCTCTACATCAACGCACAAATCGGTAAAAGAGTTAAAAGTATTGACTTCCCATTTTCATTACATTCTCGACTTTTTACTCTGTTTACAGTGCACTCCATTCACCTTACAATCTGTGATTGTGATCTTGTCTTAACGGACATCACTTATTTATAATGCATTTCATCAGCCACACCCAGGTTACATTGCAACAGCTTTAGTTCAACCTATTTCTTCTGAAGGAGGAAATCATCTATAGCTATCACTATTAAAAAGGGAAAAAAAGGAAAAACAAAATCACTTATGCTTACTGCTTAACTGGTGATAGCTTTGGAAGTCTTAAAGTTCTCAATTAAATTACAAATATTAAGGCTACATTTCAGTTTATCAGTGACCCAGTCATCAAATACTTCCCATCCTGCTGACAATGCAGTCTTGCTCATGTTGTGATCTGTGACATGTTGTGCCTTAGCAGATACATTCTGAACTTTATCCAGGCTAAAAGTTTCAGTCAGCTTCCAATGTTGCAGTAGAATATCCAGCTCTAAGAAGGGGAGAATTAGGAATTTAATATTCCCATCTTCAAGTTTTTCAGCAAAGATAGGGGAGGGAGAGAAAAGAAGAATGGGTGGCAGAACTAATTTTTAAAAATGACAACTGGGAAGGGCCTTTTTCCTTTACTCCACACTCAGGCCGGTTTCTGGGGTTCGCTGGTTACTGTTTCCACTAATTTATCACCAAGACAGTGTCAAGCATTTGTGGCCCTCAGTGAGAAAAAATTCACATTAGTAACATGGGGAGAGATGGATAGATCAGGAACAGAGGGAGAAAGGGACTGATATGGAAGATATGGAGAAAGATCAAACAGGAAGGAGAGACATAGATTGATGATGAATGGGGTGGAGGCAGAGATCGATCAGGACGAGAGAGGGAGAATCTTTCTGGAAAGGCGGGGGACAGATCAATCATGAACAGAGAATGAGGGAGACAGATTAATCAGAGAGGATAAGATTTGATCAGGAAGGGAGCAAAATCAATCAGGCACAGAGAAGGAGGGAAACAGATCAGGAACAGAGAGAGTGAGAGAGAGAGATTGTAGAGATAGAGAGATCAGTGACAGAGAGTGACCAGTAAAGCAAAAAAGCAGTAGGATGGAAGAGAAAATGGTCCATAAGAGGCAGAGAGACAGATCAGTGAGGGATGAGAAATCACTAGGAGGAACAGAGATCTGAAAGAGGAAGAGAGAGCTCACTGAGATGGAGACAGTAGAACTAGTGAGACGTGAAGAGTGAGACTGGTAATGAGAGCACGATCAGCAACACAGGGAGAGGGAGAGTGGGATAGTGACAGGAAGAGAGGCATCAATAAGAGGGAGAGTAAATAAGAGAGAGAGGAGAGATGAGTTAGGTGAGAGAGAGAGGGACAGCAGTCCGAGAGAGCTGGAGATTAGAAAGACGGAGGAGATACACAAGAGATTGGTGAGGGAATGAGAAACAGAGAAATCAGTGAGAGGAAGGGAGAGAGGGATCAATTAGAGGTAAAGGCAGGGGAAGATCAATCAAAGAGAGGAAGGAAGCTATGAGTAAGAGAGTGAGATGGAATACTAATAGGAATAGAGTTTACTAGTTAGAAGAGAGATCAGTAGCAAAGGAGAGAGAGAGATCAAAAGCAGGTAGCTCAGGAAGATCATTGGAGAGATTCGGTAGTTAGGGCAGAAAGATCAAATAGTGGGAGATATATGGTTCAGTTAAAAGGACATCAGAAAGAGACAGAAACATAGAAAATAGGAGGAAGAGTAGGCCAATCAGCCCTGGGAGCCTGTTCTGTCATTCAACAGGATCATGGCTGATCATCTCACACAGTACTCCATTACTGATTTATTTCCTCACCGTTGATCCTGATAGCTAGAAGAACTATATCTAACTCTTTGAAAACATTAAATGTTATGGCCTCAACTGCTTTCTGCGGCAGAGAATTGCACAGGCTCTCTGTGGGTTGAGATCAGTTAGAGAAAGAGATCAGTTAGACAGGGTGAGGTAATTCAGAGGGAGATAGCTAGAAAGATCAGTTAGAGATAGAAATCAGTAAGAGAAATCAATAAGACAAAGATCAGTCACAATGAGAGATCAGGTAGAGAGAGATCAGTAATAAAGCAATCAGTAAGAAAGAGATCAGTAAGAGAGATCAATAAGATAGAAAACAGTTACGAGAGATCAGTCAGAAATAAACCAGTGACTGAGAGGGTTACAGTTAGTGAGGGTGATCAGTTAGAGAGAGTGTGAGGAAGGGTCGGAAAGTGATCAGTGCTTGGGCAATCAGTTGGGATCTCACTGAGCGGAGGCGGGAGGGGTGACCGGGGCGGGGAGCAGGCGGCTGGAGTCTGTCCCTCCCCCCCCGCCCTGCCCGATCCAGCCCTCCCCTCCTTCCCGCCCCTCGGGGCCCGGGCCGGCCGGCAGGCGCTGATGGCATGAAGGTTGTAGTGGAGCCTGGGCGGACTGCAGCCGGAGGTAAGGCGACGGTGATGTGGAGGTAGCAGGAAAGGACGAGGCTGGCGGTGGGGCCTTCGGTCTTTGCGGGCGCGGCCCTGCTCTGCTCTGGCCGGAGCTTCGGCGGAGAGCCGGCGGTCTCTCGAACTGCGCGAGCGCCCCAGGGCCTTGGAAGGTTCCGGGTGGTTCCAGAAACTTCCAGGCGTGCGGTCGCTGCAGCTGGCGGCTTCACGACTCTCCTCCACCTCGAGACGAAGCCCAACCTCAGGCCTGACACAGGCCCCGGGGATACAAGTTGTGAAAGTGCCCCCTCCCCCGGGTGGAGCCTCTCTGAGTCAGGCTGGGCCTCCTGCCCTCACCTCCACCTCCCTCTTTGTCTGGGCGAGAAGTTGTGGAAACTCTTTCCCCTTTAAATACCCCCGATTGTAAAATCCGGAGTCTCGTCAAACTGGACCTTCCTCCCCCCCACCACCAAATCTTGCTGTCCCCCCACCACC
>NC_057713.1:79256768-79318475 GCF_004010195.1 Chiloscyllium plagiosum | reverse complement strand
CCTCACCCCCCTTCCCACCAATCTTCATTCCTCTTAATCCTGCCAGTTTCCATACACTTCACCCCCAGTCCCCAAATTTTCTATAACCTTCAAGCCCAAATCTTTCATAAAACTCCCTTCTCCTAGTCTTCTAATGCCTACCACTCCATCCTCCATAAATCTGTCTATGTATTCGACAAAGTGGTAAGACTAATTCCCCAACCTCTTTCAATGTCTCTATGGTAAACAGAAACTACACTTTTTAGGGCTTTCTATCCTTAATTGATTTTTTTCTTCCTTAACGGGTAATTTGGGGTCCAGTGAAATGCTATGACTGTTTTTCTATAGCAAGCAAGTCTTTCTGAAGATATCTTTGAACTGAAGAGGTCATAGTTATACAGTATGGAAACAAACCCAACTCATCTGCGCCAACCAGATATCCTAAACTGATAATCTCATTGCCAGCATTTGGCCCATATCCCTCTAAAGACTTCCTATTGATGTACCCATTCAGATGTTTCTCAAATTTTGTAAATATACCTGACTCCATCATCTCTTTGGCAACTTGTTTCATACAAACACCATCATCTGAATGAAAAATTTTCCCCTCAGGTTCCCCTTAAATCTTTTCCCTCCCACTTAAATCTTTGCCCTGTAGTTTTTGACTCCCCTACCCTGGGGAAAAAAAAGATCTTGGCTAGCCATCCTATCCATGCCCCTCATGATTTTATAAATCTCTATGAGGTCACCCCTCAGCCTTTGATGTTCCAGAGAAAAAATGTCCCAGCCTATTCAGCCTCTCCCAAAAGCTCAAACCCTCCAATACTTGGTTCATCATTCCCTCTTTATGAAAGGGAACTTGAACAGTCAAAACAAAATCCAATTTAGACTGACCACCTGTATTTCAGAAAGCTATCAGTCTGATTCTGTGTCTGTTTCGCATTGCCATTTTTGTGCTTTGTTTACGTGTCAAGGCACTTTCCAGAGCACTGTTTAACAAAAAAACTTTGAAAATTGTTGCAATCATCTTGTTTTAAATATCTTCTTTCCCTCCACCCTATCCTCAGCCCAGTGTAGTGACTCAGATCATAAATCTGTTTCAGTGTACCTGCCAAACCGAGCCTGATTAATTTTTACAGTCAGCGTTGTTTTTGCTTGTTTCTGTTCTAACAATGACACTAGCAAATGTTGAGACCTTATTAGTTGGAGAAAGTTTTGGTGAATTTTATTCTCTTTCTGCATATCATTTCTAAGCAAAGTCAACTTGAATAGTGTAAGTTTTTTGTTAATAGCTTTCTTTTGAAATTTTTAAAATGTATTTTGGACCATTCTTTGGTTTGTAATGAAATAAATACTGACCTAGGAATGATTAATGATTTGAAAAAGGTGAGGAATTCAGATAGACACTTCAGTAAGGTGTTTGCACATCGTTGCAAAAAAATCTGAAAGCATTTACAAATTAAGTATATGACATCTATAGTATTCACAAAAATTATGATCTAGTTAATAAACCTCAAGTAGTGTTTAGTGAAATAGTGTCTTGGAGGTGCTGGTGTTGGACTGGGGTGAACAAATTTAAAAATCTCTCAATACCAGGTTATAGTCCAACAGGTTTATTTGGCAGCGTTGGCTTTCAGATCGCTGCTCCTTTATCAGGTGGTTGTGGAGGTTAAGATCATGCTCACAGAATGTATAGCCAAAGGAGTCTAGTGTCATGAAGATGTGACATAGCAAACAATCTTAGATTAAAACTTTCATCTTTTATAATGGGATATGCTGGTTTCTGTTCTTTGATATGTAAATCCCAGAACTACTTTTAAATTATATTTTATTTTGCTCAAAAACTACATGAATCCATATCCAACTCTGTAAAACTATACAGAGGGTTTGTCAGTCTGGCATAGAATTGGTAACAGACAGACTTCACACCTATTGTTTAAAAATCTGAGCTATCTTGAGAATGTAATTTAAAAGAAATTCTGGGATTTATGTATCAAAGAACAGAAACCAGTTTATAAAAGATGAAAGTTTTAATGGAAGATTGTTTACTGTATCACATCTTCATGACACTGGACTCTGGCTATAAATTCTGTGAGTATGATCTTAATCTCCACAACCACCTGAAGAAGGAGCAGTGCTGCAAAAGCTAGTGCATCCAAATAAACACGTACTATAACCTGGTGTTGTGTGATTTTTTTAACTCTGTGAAATGATGTATATGTGATGTTTATTTCGGCCTTTGAGTTTAGGGTGTTCATCTGGAGTTAGTTTTGCACAAGACTGTGATCTTTTAAAATAGATAAATGGATGTCACCTTTTAAAATGCTGGATACTTGATAAACTTGCGATTTCTCTGATTAGATTAAAAGCATATTAGTGCAATACATAGGAGAAATCTTGATCATTTTTCATTTGCATCTTCCCTTACAGTCGATGGTCATAGGAGATTCCACAGTTCCTTAGTCTCAATATAAATAAACAGTACCAGTACTCAGAGGAAAATTTTAAAACAAACTTTTTCTCCTGAAACTAATTGGCCCCAGATTGAGATATGCATGCAAATAGAAATTGTATGCATCGTAATTCATTTTGGCTCTTGCAGTTTGCATATGGTTATAAGTTTATTATTAGCACACCAGCAAAGGGTTAATCTAGAAGTTCAGTATCCATCATTGCTTTCATATTGTATTGTCTTCATTTTTATTCGCTGGATCCACTGTTGTTATATGACAACAAAATTCCACTTCCTTATCCTGGTTGTCGAGTCATAATTCCACGTTTCTTGGGCTGTTTAATTCTGCTGTAATGATAAGGAAGCAGATTTAATGCCATAAATGTAAAGAGTTAGATAACGTATGCTACTTTTTCCAAAACCTGAAGTAAATTAGCACCTGTATAAAAGTAACTCAGAATTGGACATATTTCTCTAAAATATGTGTTCCATCAGTGCAATTGCTTCAACTATCTCTGAATTCTGAGGTGTGTACCATACATTATCATGTAATAATTATCTAGTGCAGTCATAAAATAGGTGTGAATTCTAGTCAGCTTTCTGTTTTAGTCGAAATTTATACTTTAGCCTAAGAAGGCGAGTACCTACATTCTAGAACAACACTCATGTTATTTAACATGCAGTGATCAGAGGAACTTGAGTAGTATAAGTATGTGAAAAATATGATGCAACACGAAAGTTGTGGTCCAAAATATCTAATCCCAACAGTTTGAGATGATATTTTGCTTTGGAATCATATTGAAACTTGACTAGAGTTATAACATTGTTCTTGCCTAGTTTTAAAATGCAACAGTATAGCTGCACCTTAAATGATTTATTTTGCTGATGTGAATAATAGTCATTTACTTTAAAATATCTTAGCTAGTGAAACCATCTCTCTCCCTGATGGCTGACACTGACCTAGACAGTTCCGAACCTTCAAACCATATTTGACCCTGAGCTGAGCTTCTGGTTGGGTACCTACATCATCACTAAGGTACTTGGTTTCACCTATGTATTATTGCCTTACACTTCTCTAACTTAGCTTATGTGATGAAACTTCTATTCATTGCTTTGTTCCCTCTAGATTTAGCTATTTTTAGTGTACTCCATTCATGCTACATAACCCTGAGCTCATCAAACCTTCTTTTCCATGTATTCTAATTTGCACCATGTAGTGTTCCTCATCACCCCGATGCTTGATGACCTACATTGTCTCCTGATCGAGGAGTGAATCAATTTAAAACTTATGTCTTTGTTTTCAAATCCCTTTGTGCTTTGCCATACTTTGTAATCTCCTCCAGATCTACACTAGTCCAAGATCCCTGCATTCCTCCAAGGCTGACATCTTCAATTCCTGATTCTAATTGTTCAATCATTAGTCAGTCTCTGACTTTGGAATTTTCTCCCTAAATGCCTGTGCATTTCAGTATTTCTTTAAGATGTTCTGTAACACCTGCTGCTGTGACCAAGCTTCTGGTTATCTGTCCTCTACTTTCTATTGGCTTTTGCCTATTTATGGCTCCTGTAAAGTGCTATAATTCCTGTGAATATTTTTGCTATGTTAAAGATTCAGTAAAGTGTAAGCTTTTATTTAAGGCATTATGCTCCTGCTAGAGTGAAGGGTAAGGTTGGTAAGAATAGTGAACAATGGATGAATGAAAGTATTGAGATTCTAGTCAAGAATAAGACCCAGTCATATTCTAGAAAGAAGGAAAGAAACAGTGGCTAGAGAACTCTGGGAAATAAATGTTGATATTTTGAAAACAGTTTACATTACAGAAGAGGAAGTGCTGGTGTTCTGATAAAACATAAAGGTGGATAAATCTCCAGGACCTGATCAAGTGTATCCCAGGATGTGGCAAGATAAGGAATAATTGCATGGCTCCTAGCAGAATTGTTTGTATCATTTATAAAATCTTAAAAATGAGGTGCTGAAAGACTGGAGAGTGCCTAATTTGCCTTTATTTAAGAGAGGCTTTAAGAGGAGCTCTCGACCTGTGAGTCTGACACTAATGATTGGTAAGATTTTGGAGGTGATTCTGAATGATAGGATTTATTTGCATTCGGGATAGTTTTGTGTGACTGAAATCGTGTCCCAAACTTAATTGAACTTTTTGAGGAAGTAACCAAGAAGGTGGTTGAGGGTAGAGTAGTAGATGTTGTTTACGTGGACTTCAGTAAAGCCTTTGACAAGGTTCTATGTGGTAGACTAATTATAAAGTTAGATCACATGAGACTCTGAGTTTGCCAACTGAATACAAAATTGGCTTGATAGTAGAAGACAGAGGGTAGTGGTGAAGAGTTAATTTCAGACAAGAGGCTTGTGTCTAAAGGGATCAGTACTGGGTCCACTTTTGTTTGTCATTTATATAAATGATTTGGATGAGAATATAGGAGGCATGGTTAGTAAGTTTGTGAATAACACTAAAATTGGTGGTACAGTGGACAGTGAAGAAGATTATCTAAAATTACAAAGCGATCTTGAACAATTGAGTCAATGGGCTGAGGAGGGGCAGATGGAGTTTAATTTAGATAAATGTGAGGAATTGCATTTTGGTAAAGTGACCAAGGGCAGATCTTATACAATTAATGGTCAGGCCCTGGGTATGTTGTTGAACAGAGATCTAGAGGTTCAGGTACATAATTCTTCTGAAATTTGCATTGCAAGTAGACTGTAGTTAAGACATTTAGCGCACTTGACTTCATTGCTCAGACCTTGGAGTATTGGAGTTGGAAAGTGATATTGAGGTTGTACAGGATGCTGGTGGGGCCTCTTTTGGAGTACTGTATGGGGTTCTGTACGTCCTGCTATAGGAAGGATATTATTACATTGGAGAAGGTTCAGAAAGATTTACCAGGATGTTGCCAGGAATGGAGGGTCTGAGTCATAAAAATAGGCTGGATTGGCTGGGATGTTTTTCACAGGAGCATGGGAGGTTGACTGGTGACCTTACAAAATCATGTGTGTAGATAAGGTGAATCACAAGGGTCTCTTTCCTAGGGTGGGGGAATTCAAAACTAGGGGCCATATTTTTAAGGTGAGAGCAGAAAGTTTTAGAAAGGACCTAATGGCATTTTGAAACAAGTGTTTTGTGTTTGGAATGAATGTCAGAGGAAATGGTCGATTCAGGAACAGTTACAACATTTAGATAGATAAATATATGAATGAGAAGTAGAGGGATGTGTGCCAACTGCAGGCAAATGGGACTATTTCAGTTTGGGAATATGGTTGTTATGGATTTGTTGGGCTGAAGGATCTGCTTCTATGCTATGTGACTCAATGCGCTCTTATATTCACTAATGGGTTGTCAGTTCTGAACCTTTGTTTCAGCATGAAACAAAGTTTTGAAAGTTTTCATAGCATTTCATTAACATTGCCAGTTATAAACTATATGATGTTATGCAGATACATTAGATAAAGGTTTGTATACAAGAAGGTCTCACTGTCAATAGCTTAAGGGAGGGGGGGAGGAAGGGCATGTCTAAGAGAGATGCTTTTCATACTTTCAGTAGATCTCAAAGTGCTTCACAAGTTACTACTGCAGGATGTGTTTTTTGATGTGGCGTTGTTGCATTCAGCGGAATCTGTGAAAGCCCATGATCTGTACTTGTTTCTGTCGTTTGAGAGAGGAATGTAAAAAAGAAAAACTGAGCAAACTTCCTGCATTTCAGATACAGGCTTGTAAGCATTTTAGTTCACTTGAGAAGTCAGTTGTGGCTTGAGTTCAGTGTCTCATTTGAAAGACAACGCCTCCAACAATGCAAAGCTATAATGATGTTGCTGTTTCAGTATTAGGTGGTTGAGAATTTATATTGTATCGTTGGCAAGTATGGAAATTGAATTTATAAATTTTGATTTTCTTACGAACCCAGCTTGTTGCTAATGTTCTTCAGGGAAGTGAAATTAGTTTGTATTGCTCATGTGTAACTGATTCAACTTTAGTGATTGAATCTAAAGTGCTGTCTGATGTGTAAAAACACCAGACAGTACAATCACTAACACAGTGAGGGATGATCAGTGAAACCAGCTTAATGTTCCATATCCAAGATGAAATAAAAATATGCACAGTGCTATTTGAGTGCTTAATGCATTGTCATCGTGGAATAAGTACTCAAGTTCTACCATGGGTTTTGAACTCCAAAATCCCTGATTCAGAGGGCTTGAATTTGATTAGTTCATTAGGTGGCCTTCATTAGACATGAGGAAGCAAGTGAGGTTTTGGAACTCTATTATTCATGAATGGCCTTGAATTTTTAATGCTGCAGGACTTTAGAGAGTTGAATTTGGAAGTGTTCTGATAGTGTGACAAAGGAACCTGAACTAATGTTTATCTCTCTTGAGTACTCATGAGCTCCAACCATGTCTATACATCAAATAAAAACAAATTCTGACGTACTTGACAGGGATGGTACAATGATTGAAGAGAATGATTCTGAGTTAAGGTTTCAGGTCGCTGATCTTTTTACATGTGCTGCGTGGCATGCTGAGTATTTCAGCATCTTCTGCTTTTATTTCTGATTTCCAGAATTATAGGATTTTGCTTTTGCTTGGCTGTGCATTACGAGTTTTAGTTGGCCAGTGTGCGTCAAATGCTTCAGTCATCTTTATTGAAAGCGATATTAGCTTGAGATCTAAAAGGCATTTACAAGTTGGTGGAATGGGTGGATAGGTGGCAGATTAATATCACAGCGAAGAAGTGAGAGAGGATGCATTTTGGTGGAAAGAGGGTGGAGCACTGTATAAAATGCAGGGTGTTACTATGAAGCATGGAGCAAGGAAACCCGAATCTGTATTTGCATAAGTTATTTAAGGTGGCAGGACAGATAGAGAGAGCAGTTAATAAAGCACACAGTATCTTAGAGTTTATTCATAGGATACGAAGCACAAGATCAAGGAATTTGTGCTGAACTGGTATAGAATGGAGGGAGAAAGAACGATCGCCCCTGGGCACAGAGACATGAGTTCTCGGTCTTCTCTTGAATAGCAGATTCTTAAGGAATTATATAGTTACTTAAAGGAGTAAGCATCCAAGTAAGGCAACATCTATATTGATTGGGTGACTGTTACAATCAGCGAGCATCAACAGTAAAGATTAAGCCATTTGGCATGAGACAATGGATGTTCTTAACCTTGTTAACTGGCATTACATAATGAATGCTTTTTCACCTCATTAACCCACTACCCTTGCCTGCAGCAGCTCGTTGTTTACTGCAAGTTCTTATTTGGTCAAAGTCATGCTAGCTGAGCCTTCGTGTTTGTAGATGGAAAGTATTCTACCTGGAGGACAGTGTTGAGTGGGGTCCCACAGGGCTCTGTACTTGGGCCTCTGCTCTTTGTAGTTTTTATAAATGACTTGGATGAGGAGGTTGAGGAGTGGGTTAGTAAATTTGCAGATGACACAAAGGTTGGAGGTGTCGTGGATAGTATAGGCTGCAGTGTGACATAGACTGAATGCATTGCTGAGCTGACAAATGGTAGATGGAGTTCAACCTGGATAAATGCGAAGTGATGCATTTTGGAAGGTCGAACACGAATGCTGAATATAGGATTGAAGACAGGATTCTTGGCAGTGTGGAGGAACAGAGGGATCTGGGTGTGCAAGTACATAGATCCCTCAAAGTTGCCACCCAAGTTGATAGGGTTGTTAAGAAAGCATATGGTGTTTTGGCTTTCATCAACAGAGGGATAGAGTTTAAGAGCAGTGAGGTTTTGCTGCAGCTCTACAAGTCCCGGGTGAGGCCACACTTGGAATATTGTGTCCAGTTCTGGTCGCCCTACTATGGGAAAGATACAGAGGCTTTGGAGAGGGTGCAAAGAAGGTTTACCAGGATGCTGCCTGGACTGGAGGGCTTGCCTTACGAAGAAAGGTTGAATAGGCTCGGACTTGTCTCTCTGGAGAGAAGGAGGAAGAGAGGAGACCTGATTGAGGTGTACAAAATAATGAGAGGAATAGATAGAGTCAATAGCCAGAGTCTTTTCCCCAGGGCAGGATTGACTGGTACGAGAGAAGTCATAGTTTGAAGATACAAAGGAGACATCAGAGGTAGGTTTTTTACACAGAGAGTTGTGAATGCATGGATGCGTTACCAGCGGTGGTGGTGGAAGCAGAGTCATTGGGGACATTTAAGCGACTGCTGGACATGTACATGGAGAGCAGTGAGTTGAGAGGCGTGTAGGTATTTTACATTAGGATTAAATCTCGGCACAACATCGTGGGCCAAAGGGCCTGTTCTGTGCTGCACTTTTCTATGTTCTATTAACTCTTTCCTTACCTGCTCATACCTTATACACTTTCTCATGAGGTCATGATATCCAGCATCTATCCTCCATTGGTAGTGCATTTTCACATAGCAATCCATTTGAAATTCATTGTGCATTTATGTTTTCAAATGCTGTGAAGGGCATTGTAAAGTATCCTGGATGAACTGTTCTGTTGGAGTGTGTGGATCAGTTTACGGAATTTGGGAGAATATGGCCAGTTCTTTGCATGTAGTATTGGAGTGTAACATTCCGATAGTAATGTTGTTGTGCAGTATGAAATTTACAAACAGACTGTTGGGACCACTTTTGATATGATACTGTGTTCTGAAGTTACTTTGAATGCAATCTGACAAACTGCAAATGTGCTGCTCTTGGGTGCGACTGGTGGGTATAACAGCCTTTTTTAGTACTGCTTCAGACACTGAGTCTGTGGAGTTCCTCCACTTCTTGAAATGTCTGTAGTTGGGGAGACTTCTTTTTTGTTATGTAGCATCGTATTTAGGGGAGAAAAAAGGGATTTATAGATTGGAAGAGGTTAGTGAAAAGCCAAGAACACACTGTAAGCTAAGGGCAAGGAATTCTAAATTGAGCATCTTTATTTGAAGAAGGTGCTATTGATATAGACTGCAGGCAACAATTGTCTTTTGGAAACAATTACAGAATATTGTTGTTATTGACCTATTGTTAAATGTAGTGTTACTTTCCATTGTGTTGCATATCCTCAAACTGTTCATTGTCTACATTTGTGCATTTGAAATGTCAATAATGAATGGTTTTGAGAAAATAATTAAAATAGTTAACCAACTTGTGAAATGTGAAACCATCCTGTAGAAGGTGGCATCATAAGAACAGGTGTAATAGAGACAGAGAAACTGGGTGAAGGAATGGAATGTTGAGATAAGAATTGCATGAGAAAGTGTAAAGGAAACTATGGGAGTTTGTGGGTTCTTTTAATAGATGTTAGTGCACAGCCTTTCCCCAGAAATGGAAACAGTGAAGTTTGAGAAGGGAAGGGTGAGAGAAGGATGGAAATTGATAGCAAATTTGATACACTTTTTCAGTTCCAGACAAGGTCAAGAAGCAGCACTGATGTCATTGTTGATATATTAGAGAAAGAATTATGTGGGAGCCATCAAGTAGGACTGGATTAAGGATTGTTCCACATACTCCACAAAGGCACAGGCATAGTTTGGACCCATTCAGGTACCCATTGCCACATGCGATTTGGAGAAATTAGATGAGTTAAAGTAAAAGTTGTTCAAAATGATAACAAGGTCATGCGAGACGAAGGACGGTATTGGTGGGTGGGGATTTTCAGGCCTTTTCAAAGAAAAAACAGAAAGCCTTCAGATCATCCTGATGGGGAATGGACATGTCGAAGGATTCCACAATTTTGGTGAAGGGGAGATGGCTACGACCAGGAAAGAGAAACAATATAAAGCAACAAGTTGATGTCTTAAAGAATGCTACTTTTTATGATAGACCAAATCTTGCTGAAGCAAAGAATCTCACAAGGCACACTTTTAGTTGGCCCAGTTCTGAAGAAAATTGGACTGAAAATTAATTCTTCTGGGATGCTATCCCACATGCTGAGTTTCTCCAATATTTTTTGTTTTTGTTTTCAGATTTCCAGCAACTGCAGTATTTTGAATTTATGCGGTGGATGTCCTTTTCCTGTACTCTTCAGCTCATTGAATTTCTTTTGCAGCCTAACATATTGGTACTGCAAGCTAGTAATAGTGTGGCAAGGGAACTGGACACTTTTATCTTACGTACGGTAGTAGAAACAATCCATCTTGGTAGCCAATGAGATCTTAGGATTAAGAAAGAAATAAGAAAGAACCAAAGAGTGCTGAATTGGAATAGGGACAGAATAAAAAATGAAGAGAGCAAGATGCCATCTGGTTTGAGAGAGAAGAAAAGACAGGAAAAATAAGATTAAACTTTGATCATCAAAAACAATTGACTACATGCAAAATTAATACAGACTACCTGAAATGTTTTAATTTCTGTACCAGAGGTCGATTAACATTGCGTTAACAATTGTTGCTTCAGTAAAAGGCTATTGTATCTCCAAGGTCCCGTACTTCCCGCTGGAGCCTCTGCCCCACAACCTGCGTCCCCTCCGGAATTTTAATTTTGTTCCCTTTCAGGACGTAAAACGATGGGCCCTGTATCGACTGCTACTGCACACTGTCCACCTCTTCTCCTTCATCCACCGTCCGGACACGCCTTGGCGTGCCCATTTGCCACCCATTCCCTGGTGGGGATCCCCAGTGGAGGGCTCTCTACGTGGGCGTCCTCCCCCTTTCTCTCGGGGACCTGGGTGGAGGGTGCTGTATGCAGCGGTCCCCTGCAACCGCAAATTGCGGTGGTTCACGGACTCCCAGCCCAACTGCTTGTTCTGTGGCGCTGTGGAGTCCGTGGAACACGTGTATATTGGGTGTGGGCGTTTGCACTCCCTTTTTGATTTTCTTAAAAACCTCCTCCTCTGCTTTTGGTTGCACTTCAGTCCCACGCTCCTGATCTTCGGGCACCTGGTACGGAGGAGGGAGGGCAGGTCTGAAGACCTCCTCGTGGGTCTGCTCCTGGGCCTGGCCAAACTGGCCATAAACAGGTCCAGGCAGCGGACCGTGGAGGGGATCGTTAGGGCCGACTGCCTGCCCCTCTTCTGTGGTTATGTTAGAGCCCGGGTGTCCTTGGAGAAGGAGCACGCAGTCTCCACCAACACCCTGGAGTTGTTCTGGGAGAGGTGGGTGCCGCAGGGAATAGAGTGCATTATCTCCCCCTCCAACTCTATTTTGATTTAATCTCTGCCCTCCCCCTCACTGTTTGATCACACAGCATTGCCCTTTGTGAAGGGCACTGCTTGTCACTGGCCACTCGGGTGTTTCCTTTCTTCCTGGTGGTGGAAATTGAATAAAGATTTGTACACATTGTGTGTCTCACTGTGTCTCACACCTGCACACACACAACATGGGTGCTGGGGAAAAAATAAGCACTACCACAGTTAGGCGGTAGTGTGGGCGTTAAACAAAAAAAAAGCTATTGTATTCTTAGTTATCAGACCTAACTTGTTGGAGTGTTAAATGACCCGTTAATGTACAAACCTAGCAAGATCTCAAAACAGGCAAGATAGTGTTTATGCCCAACCAGCTAACTCAGAAGAAAACTGGTAAAAGAGGTAGGGCAAAATAAAGTTGGGGTGGGGGGTGGGAATGGAGAAAGACTGAGAGTATGCAAGATGTTTTTAAAAAATGAAATTAGTTTGAATATAGCTAAGTGTTTAACAGTTTTCTATGTATAACTACTGTAGTCTCTGAGTATGATAGCAGCTCCATGAATCATACAGTCTGTCATTGATTCTAAAATCCAGTAACTCTGTGTTTAACCTCAGAGTCATGGAAGTAGCATGCTGCACTTATGCAAACATGACAATTTTCATGGGCATTTTTTAAAGATTGTTTTTAAAAAAAAAATATTGAATCCACTTGTTTTATGGGATGCTAGATTTTAAATGTCTAGTAAGCAATTGTCCTTAAGGTCTGAGAGGTGGAGTTGAACCCAGCCCCAATAAATAAATGGATCAAATTTCTTCTGCTGCCTTAGAGTCTTGGGTGAAACAAATTTGAGTAGGTTGAATTCAGTTCAGTATAAATTGGCAATTGCACGTAGAAATTCTGTAAAGGTGACTTGCTTGATTAACAGAATTGTGTTTTGGAGGAAGAATGAGTGAATTTCCTCAGATTCATGTATGACCTATTTTAAAAAAGATTTTCAGTGAGATTATAGTTTAAAACATTTAACAGTTTCTACAAATATAAATTTATTATTCAATGGGATTTCTGGGATATGTGAGAAAGTAAGATAATATCATAGCTCTTCCTAATCCAAGAAGTGACATTGTAGAAAACCTCAATGATGTTAAACTTTTTCAAGTAGTTGGATAATATTTTACAATGGCTTTATTGAATAGATACGATGTGCAGGTGCCTGTGTTGGCTTGAGGTGGACAAAGATAAAAATCACACAACACCAGATTATAGTTCAGTAGGTTTATTTGGAAGCACTAGCTGTGGAGCAGGATTGTAAGCCATAATTTATAGCAACAGATCACAGTGTCATGCATGCAACTGATACGAAATGATTAGATTAGATTCCCTACAATGTGGAAACAGGCCCTTCGGCCCAACAAGTCCACACCGACCCGCCGAAGATTAACCCACCCAGTCCCATTTCCCTCTGACTAATGCACCTACCACTATGGGCAATTTAGACTAGATTCCGTACAGTGTGAAAACAGGCCCTTCGGCCCAGCAAGTCCACACCGACCCTCCGAAGAGCAACCCACCCATACCCATTCCCCTAATTTTACCCCTGCACCTAACACTACGGACAATTTAGCATAGCCAATTCACCTAACCTGCACATCTTTGGACTGTGGGAGGAAACCAGAGCACCCAGAGGAAACCCACGCAGACACTGGGAGAATGTGCAAACTCCACACAGACAGTTGCCCGAGGCTGGAATATATTGAACAAACCTAGATTGCTGTTAAGTCTTTCATATTTTAGAATGGGTTGCAGGTTTTGGTTTAAATGCAACTCATTCTAAAAGACGAAAAACTTAACAGCAATTTAGATTTGGTCAATATATTATATCAGTTGCATGCATGACACTGTGATCTTTGCTATAAATTCTGTGTCTAATGATCCTACTCCACAGCTACCTGAAGAAGGAGCAGTGCTCCCAAAGCTAATACAGAGGAACCTTGATTATTCGAAGGACACGAACGGATAGTATTTTGTTCTGATAATTGAATGCCGGATAACGCTGTTTGGCCAAGCATTGGGACCCTGCGATCTTGTTCAGATAATTCGAAATTCGGATAATTGAATGCTGGATAATCGAGGGTCCTCTGTACTTCCAAATACACCTGTCGGACTATAACCTGGTATTGTGTGATTTTTAACTTTATTGAATAGAAGTATATGTTCTTTACTTTAGTCTAGGTCTAAATGTTAATACAAGATGTGAATTTGAGGAATCAACTGAGTGCCACTACCCTTGACACCAAAGCAGTGTACAATTGAAATAAAAAACAGCATGCTGGAACACTTCAGTATGTCTGGCAACATCTTTGGAGATATCAAGAGAGTACCTACCGTAAGAGTTATCTTTAGAACTGAAGAGAGGTGCAAATGTGACTGGGTTTTGAATTTTGGAAAAGAAGTGGCCAGATAGGTTATAGGTAAAGATCATAATAGGTTAGAGAATGCGAAGGATTAAATGACAAAGATGGCGTGGAACAAAAGGCAAGAGGAGTGTTAATTATTGTGGTGAAGAAACAAAGCATTGGTCTGGAGTGATATTGGCAAAATAAAGGACAGTTATGTCAGAAAGTAAAGGTAAACTCATGAAATCAAGATATGGGCTGACGTTTAGCAAAATAGAGAGTCGAAATGAAAGTCAAAGTTGTTGAACTCAATGTTTTGTTAAGTATGCTGTAAAGTGCTTAATTAGAACCTGAGGTATCATTCCTCATATTCACCTTGGCCTTCACGAATCGTTGCAGCAGGCTGAGGACAGAAATGCAAGTGTGAGGACAATGTGGTGAATTAAGATGGCGAACAACAGATGCTCATGTTAGGCTTGAGGACTGCGTGGAAGTGCTCTGCAGAGCAGTCACCTTATTTCCATTTAGTCTCTCCAGTGTGAAGATCACAAACATTGGCAGCAATGTGTACATTTAATATCTAAAAGAAAGGTGGCTGTATTGTAAACAGGCTAAAGAGGTTAGGACTCTACTCAAGTTTAGAAGAATGAGAGGTGATAGGATTATTAAGGGGTGTGTCAGGGTAAATGCTCAGAGGATGGTTCCCTTGATGTTAGATTCGAGGACTCGAGAGAATAGTCTCAGAATAAAGGGGCAGTAATTTAAGACTGAGATGAGGAATAAAGAACAGTAAAGCACAGGAATGGGCCTGTTGTCTCACCAAGATTGAAATGACACATGATGTCTTTGTAAACAAAAACCCTTTTGCCTGTATATGGTCTGTATCCCTGTATCCCCTGCCTATTCAGACATCGTTAAAAATCACACAACACCAGGTTATAATCCAACAAGTTTAATTGGAAACACTAGCTTTCGGAGCGCCGCTCCTTCGTCAGGTGGTTGTGTAAAACAAAAAGAGTGTGTTCTTTGATTGGATCAGCTAATAGTTGCCTGTAGTGTTCCTGGTTGTTCAGTTGTTGGTACACTTCCTTACAGGAATCTGTTCTATTCTGAATGACAATGGCTCCTCCTTTATCTGCTGGTTTGATAACAATGTTGTGATTAATTTTGAGAGTCTGGATGGTGTTACATTATGCTCAACCGTGTGGGTATGGCTGATGAATCTGGCATTTATGTATTTCCTGATTGTTTGAGCATACATGTCAAGCCAGGGCAGCGGTCCTCCGGTGGGGTCCAAGTTGACACCTTTTTTGGTCACTCCTCTACAGATCCCTGTGATGACTGTTCCAGTTCATCAGTGGGCTCCGTGGGATCACTGCTGGCATCTTGAAAGAATTCCTGGAGTCTCATTCGTCTGATGAACTCCTCCGTGTCTGCTGCAAGAACCAATGGGTTCATTTTGGTGGTGGGGCAGAAGTTAAGGCCACTGCTCAGGACTTCAATCTCTTCCGGTTGAAGGGTGTGGTCCGATAAGTTGATAATAGACTTCTCCGCAGTGATACTGTTATCGACTGTGGTGCCTGGGTGGGCTTTGCTATTACTGGTGAGAATGCCAAGTTTCTCCAGTTTTTTGTTCTTGGTGTGCATGTATGTGGTGTAGTTTTGTCTCCTTGTCTGTTTGGCAATGTCGCGTAATTGTACTGCCTTTATCCTGAGCGCAGGATTAGAGTGTGGACACCATCTGAATTTCAAGGTTGTGGCACCTGCTATAGAATTGGTACACGAGATGATTGAGGAGTTTGCGAGAGGTGCGGTGGCAAAGTTTCTCTGCGTAGTCTGTGTTGTAGGTTGACTTAAGTGGGTTCGTGATCCGTAATCTTTTTGGGATCTTTCCTGCTTGCCTGCATTTCTGTAGAAACTTGATGTCTGTGTCAATATGTGCGATCTTCTTGGAGATGTTCTTAGTGGTGTTGATAGTAGTCATGATTTGGAGATGCCGGTGTTGGACTGGGGTGTACAAAGTTAAAAATCACAACACCAGGTTATAGTCCAACAAGTTTAATTGGAAGCACTAGCTTTCGGAGCGCCGCTCCTTCATGAGGTGGTTGTTCGTGTATAGTATGGTTATTCATACATCTGTCAAGATGCCTCTTAAATGCTGCTATTGTGTCCACTTCCACCATCTGTGGCAATTTTTTTCCAGAGAGAATTTCTACTCCGTCTTTAGAACTCCGTGCCATAGAGAGCTGAGAGTCAGAGTCCTTATGTATAGTTAAGGCTGAGATAAATTCTTGATCAGTAGAGAAAATCAGAGGTATGGGGGAAAAGTGGATGTAGGAATGTCAGAATAGCCATGATCCAATTGAACAGTGGGGCAGACTCCAAGAGGTCAAACTGCCTAGTCCTGTTCCTATTTCTTATGGCAAAATGTCAGTTATGTCAATCCAAGTATATTACTGCAGAACTTCCATGGAGCAGCATTTTAAGGCCAATTATCTATAGCTGCTGCTTCAACAGCCCACCCTACATTGTGAGGTCAGAAGTGAATCTCTTCACTTATGAGTCTGATGATGAGCTCCATTCACATTTCTTCAGAACATGAAGCAGTCATAGAATTGTAGTGATACACAGTACAAAAACAGACCCTTCTGTCCAACTTGTCCGTGCTGACCAGATATCCTGAATAAATCTAGTCCCATTTGCCAGAATTTTGCCCATATTCCTCTAAACCCTTCCTAATAATATACCCATTCAGATGCTTTTTAAATGTTGTAATTGTACCAGTCTCCACCACTTCATCTGGCAGATTATTCCATTCACACACCGCCCTCTGGGGAGGGGGGGGGGGGGAGAAAAAGTTGCCCCCTAGGTCCCTTCTAAATATTTCTCCTCTCACCTTAAACCTATGCCCTCTAATTTTTGACTCTCCCACCCCAGGGAAAAGACCTTGTCTATTTCCCCTATCTATGCATCTCACAATTTTATAAACCTCTATAAGGTCAATCCTTAGCCTCCAACACTCCAGGAAAATTAGACGCAGTCTATTCAGCCTCTCCCTGTAACTCAAATCCTTCCAATAGGAGGGAGACTAGAATTGCACACAATATTCCAAAAGTGGCCTAACCAATGTCCTGTACAGATGCAACATGACCGCCCAATCCTTATGCCCAATGCACTGACCAGTAACTGCAAGCATACTAAATGCCGCCTTCACTATCCCGTCTACCTGTGACTCCACTATGAACCTGCACTCTGAGGTCTCTTTGTTCAGCACCACTCCCTCAGACCTTACCATTAAGTGCATAAGTCCTGCCCTGATTAGCCTTTCGGCAGCATGGTGCCTCAGTTTTTAGCACTGCTGCCACACAGCGCTGAGGACTCTGGTTCGATTCCACTCTTGGGGGACAGTCTGTGTCGAGGATGTTCTCCCGTGTCTGTGTGGGTTTCTGCTGAGTGCTTTAGTTTCTTCCTACAGTCCAAAGATGTACAAGTTAGCTGGATTGGCCATGCCTAAATTGCCCGTAGTATTCAGGGATGTGTAGGTTAGCCATGGGGAATGCAGGGGTGAGGGATGGGTCTGGGTGGGATGATCTTCATTGGATCAGTGTGGACCTGTTGGGCCGAATGACCTATTTCCACACTGTAGGGATTCTATTCTTTAAAGAAATGCAGCATCTCACTTTCATCTAAATTAAATTCCATCTGCCACTCCTTGGCTCATTGGCCCATCTGATCAAGATCCCATTTTATTCTGAGGTAACCTTCTTCACTGTTCACTGCACCTTCAATTTTGGTGTCATCTGCAAACTTACTGAAAATATGTCCTATGTTCATGTCCAAATCATTTATATAAATGACAAAAAGCAGTGGACCAGCATCAGTCCTTGAGGCACACTGCTGATCACAGGCCTCCAGTCTGAAAACAGCCTTTCACCACCATTCTTTATTTTCTACGTTCAAGCCAGTTCTGCATCCACATGGCAAGTTCTCCCTGTACTCTGTGTGATCTAACCTTGCTAACTAGTCTACCATAAGTAACTTCATAGAATGCCATACTGAAGTCCATATAGATCACACCGACTGCTCTGCCCTCATCAATCTTTTTTTGTTATTTCTTCAAAAAGCTCAGTCATATTAGGGAGACACAATTTCCCACACACACAGCCACAATGACTATCCCTAATCAGTCCTTGTCTTTCCAAATACATGTAATCTTGTTCATCAGGATTCTCAGCAACAACTTGTCTACCACCGATGTCAAACTCTGGTCTATAGTTCCCTGTATTTTCCTTACCACCTGTCTTAAAATGTGGCACCACGTTAGCTCTTCTGGCACCTTTTCTGTAGCTATTGATGGTACACATTGTTCAATAAGGGGCCCAGCAATCACTTCCAGCTTCCCACAGAGTTCTATGGTACACCTGATCAGGCTATAGGGATTTATCCAACTTTATGCATTTTAAGACATCCAGCACCACCGCCTCTGTAATATGGACATTTTTCAAGATAACGCTACCTATTTCCCCGCTATTTCTTCCGTATCCTTCACAGTAAACGCTGATGCAAAATACTCGTTTAGTATCTCCCACATCTCCTGTGGTTTTACACATAGGTGGCCTTGCTGATATTTCAAGGGCCTATTCTCTTTCTAGTTACCCTTTTGTTCTTAATATATTTGTAGAATCCCTTTGGATTCTTCTTAACCATATCTGCCAAAGCTGATGGCACCTTTTTTTGCTCTCTTGACTTCCCTTTTAAGTCTATTCCTACTGCCTTTATACTCTTCAAGGGATTCACTCGATCTCTGTTGTTTATACTTAACATATACTTCCTCCTTATTCTTAACCAAAGCTTCAAATTTTCTAGTCACCCGACATTCCCTACACCTACCAGCCTTGCTCGTCACCCTAACAGGTACATACTGTCTCTGGACTCTTGTTATCTCATTTTTGAAGGCTTACCATTTTCCAGTGGTCCCTTTATCTGCAAACATGTACCCCTAATCTCCCTTTGAAAGTTCTTGGCTAATGCAGTCGAAATTGCCATCTTTCTTCACCATCTCCCTGCACAACTCCACTGCGCGCGCACACACTCCCACATGCATGCACCCTCCCCCGCACGTACACACACCACCTCCGCCTCTTCTCTCTCCCCCACCCACCGAAAAAAAACTGGTTTAAATCCTCCTAAGCAACTCGATCAAATCTCCCTGCCAGTAAACCTGTTCCCATCCAATTCAGGTGCAATCCACCCATCTACCACAGGAGAGATTCCAATGATCCAAAATTGCGAATCCTTCTCCCCGGACCAGCTCCTTAGCTGCACATTCATCTGCTGTGACCTTGTTTTCCTACCCTGACTAGCTTGTGGCACTGGGAATAATCCAGATACATTAGATCTCGCCTTGATAACAGTAATCTGCCTGTCAGTGCCACATTCCCATGAGAGTCCATTTCCTCCCACCCCCTACATTTACCAGAACAGCATACGTGTTTGCACTATCTGCCCCTGTCTTATCTTTCCTGGGGGTCACCCATCTTCCTGACTGTACCTTTGGTTTATTTCCCTCCCTCCCTCTGGGATAATGGGAGATACAGTCAGGTAGATGCGTGATCCTCAGGAAAAGTAGGAGAGGGAGGCAGACTCCAGGCTTGCTTAGCACCTATGTTTTTCACATTTTTTAAAGTTTAAAAAAGAAGCCATTCTACTCACTACTGTAGATTTTACAAAAAACAGCTTACACTTTAAAATGAATCACTTAGATGCTCTCTTGCTGTGAGCTCTCCCACACAGATTTCTCCAAGGTCAGCTGTGAGTTTTGCTGTTTGTTTATTTTTCTTAGAAGGAACTCAGATGTCCAGAGACACTTGAAACCAAATCGGAAAGGCAACAGCTGTGTAAATTCATTACTGGGTCAGACAGCAGTGCATGTTTCTTTCTTTGTTTGAATCACTTCTCATGTGGTCACTGCCTTTCTCTCCCTTCCTCATTTTTAAAATGCTGTTGTTTTGATCATTTTTGTACTAAAGTTTGTGGACAACATCCAGTCTTGAGCTGAGAAGTGGCAAGTAATGGTGAAGCTGCATAAACATTGACTAACAGACATCTCTAAGCATCAATATTCCGATATCACCATGAGCCAGAAACTCAACTGGTCAACTAGGTAAATGCTGTAGTCACTAGAGCAGGCTAAAGTCGGATACTCTGAAGTAAGTAGCTCCCCAAAGCATCTTGCTTCATTGACAAGACATATGCAGTGTAATGGGATATTATTGTTCACTGTTGTCTGCACATTTTGGGATGAAGCAGTCTGCTTGATTGGCACTTCATCCCCTTTCTAAAACATCCACTTTCTTTACCATTGATGTACCATGGCTGCAATGCTGACAAAGCTTCAATGGCAGAATATTCTTGACCCATCATCTTGAACAATTCTAAATCAATGCGAAGTTCAATATAATTATATAAAATTGTTTAATTTTTGAGGACATTTTTCAAAGTTATCAATACAGGTTGTACATGCCAATGGAAAAGACAAATCTTCACAAGTGTTGTACTTGACCTGCATTATTACCATAAGCCACTTCATCTGTTTTGGATACTGGGAACTGGAATGGCTTTCAAACAGGTCTCTAAAATGCTGTAAGATTTTTCTAGAAATTAGGTACAGAATGTATCAGATTTTGAGCCACCTGCTCTTGAATGTGTGATTGTTGTCTAATTGACAAATTACTAATGTTTGGCTCACGTTTGCATGCCCAATAATTATGACATTACAACCGTGAATTAGAGATGTCCATCACTTTATTTGAATGTGCATTTTGGGCTGTTCATGCAAAACGAATAACTGTTGATGAAGCTAGTCAAACATACCTAAATTGAAGAAATTAGCTTCTGGTTTAATTGGAAACATCCTAGATTTAGGCACCAAAAGGTTGTTTTATAATTGGCTGCAACACATCGACAGTAAATGTGATACAAATAACAGAATTTCACAATCATTGCAGTAAGAGTTAGCAAAAGGAACTAAAATATGCAATCACGATAGTGCCAGATTGCTTAATGTGAGGTACAATATGATAGAAATGTAGCAGCCCTTCTGATTTTCAAAGGCCTGCACTATGGAGGTACACATTTTGTTTGTGAATAATCTGATTTACCTGACACTGATGCCTTGCTCCTACAAGCATGAAATTGGATTTGTACTTATGATTGCACATGTGCTGATTTCCTGATATCTGTTAAGAGGAGTAACGTTCTGTCAGAGATCCAAAGAAGTTGAATAGGAAGGTAACTTTTGAATTGTTGCCACAAATCTTGCAAAAGAAACAAATTTAGAGAGTTTCAGGAGATGTCCCCCTCGATCCTTTTGAAGACACAATACCAGATAACCTCGAAGAAGCGTAAAACCAAAGACACAGAGACAAAGAATAAATTGCAGTAACTGCAAGGAGGATACATGAGGAAATGTTATGGTTGCATATTTTAGTTCCTTTTGCTAACACTTACTGCAATGATTGTGAACGTCTGATATTTGTATTTCATTTATTGTTGATGTGTTGCAGTAACTCAGGTTTGGAGATCATGTCTTTTTTAATCACTTCTGCTGCATTTTTATAATCAGTTTTGTTTTATGTTTTCCATTTCTGTCTCCTTTTCTATGTGTAATCCCTGGCTGACAAACCAACCAATGGATCCAGTCTCCATGCTATGCATTCCATAATGTATCCCATCATGATTGAACAAATGTCTCCACCAGGTCGGGAATTACCTAGCCTTCACTTGTATCTCCTCTATTCCTGAGCCTGTATTCTTATTTGTACTGCAGGGTTTGTACCAGAGAATTTGAGACATTTTTCCTATCCAATTTTTTTTTGGTTCCCTGAAGGAACGTCACTGCTGTCAGCTGAGACTAGGAGTCTTTGTATGAGTGATCCAGGACTAAAATCCCACTTCAGGCTTATAATGCCAATATGTGTTTGAGTTTCTGGGCAGTCGTTTGAGAAGTTGATGGGTTTAATTTAATCTGTTAGCTTTCAGGCAATCTAATTGAAAACCTCCACACCTGTGACATTTATGGTCATGTCACTGCAGAACTACAATTACACCAAGGCAGCATAAGTTAGGGGAATGTCTTCTGAACCCAACTAAATTTACCTGCGGAGGTAATGATGAACTTTTGAGAACTGGTGGTGTGACGTTGATGGGTGTCAGCATAGATGTGAAAATTGATGTGTATTTGGGTGATGTTGCCGAGAGGTAGCCTGTAGATGAGAAACAAGTCTGACTGGAAATAAGCCTTCTGCAGGATTCCGATATAATGGTGTGAGAGTGGACAGGTGTGCCATTGCAGGAGAATTTATGGCTACGGCCAAGAAGGTAACATTGGAGCTTGTGAGGGTAGTTGCAGTTGGTGGGTTCAGTTTGCTGAACTCTAAAGACTGCAGAGAGGACATAAAGGATGAGGAGGGATAATACATCTTGGCTGCAGTCACATGGAATTGCATTTAGTGCTGAAGTGCTATGACAGCAACCTGATCGGAGAAATTCAGAAATTCATTCGTGGGAAATGTCACAAATTTGGCATAACTTGTTAAGCATTATTGATAATTAATAATGTAGGCAGCTATTTACTGCGAAAATCACAATTAACTTTTATTTTGGAAATCTTAGTTTGTGTATTATTGATGTGCAAAGGGTCACCACTTAAATTTTACACTTTTTTATTAAGTGATGCAATTGTGGAATAGATTATCAGCCCAAGTGCTTGAGCAGAAAGCCTTAGCCAGTCTTAAATTATCTGTTGGTTGAAGGATTGAGTGCTTTTAGCTCCTGAACCACAGAAGGAAAACTGATAATATTAGCAAGATGGTATTCTCCTGCCTAGAACATTACTGTGCTGAATGTATTTGCCCCTTAATCTTGTACTTACTGTCAGCTATCCCATCTGAAAGTGACTCTTTCTGTTGTATGTTAGTGCCTTTTGGCATTTGTTGATATTGCTATGGGTCAAAACTAAAATGCTTTGACTTAGTTAAAAAATGTGATTTATAACTGCAGAGACCTATACTTAATTCTTCAGTAATGACATTTGGAAGGCTGTTACACAATGTACATTTGACTAATACAGACAGGGCACTCTTTTAGCTTTGATACTTTCTTTTTCCATTTACAGTGCTGGACAGCAAATGACATGTTACATCCATTTTGTTAAATGCAGTCTAAACTGCAGTTATGCCCAACTTTATGGGGATCATTCTATGATCTACAGTCCACACATTCTGTTTGGCTTGTGCACGTGTCTTTGGTTCTGGCTACTTGTAGCTGAAAGTCTCGAATCACGCATCACTAAATATTTTAGAAATTGATTTTTAATGTAATCAAGTCAAAAATTTTATTCAGCCTTCTCATGTACAAAATGTTAAAATGACATGCAATGACACCCTTTTCACAGAGTGGTCATTATTATATCAAATTGTCTCCATTTTTGGAATTGTTTCATTGTATCAATTTGATGCTTCTGTATAGACATGGGATGTATCAAAGATGCTTTCTTGTATATTGAACTGTTTTGATTTTGATATTTAAGCATACTTTGAATCATCAGTGCAGAGGCAGACACTTTTGAGCTACCCTGTTTATGTTGGCATTTGCTGTCCATATCAGCTTCCTCTCATCCCTCTTGATTTCTTTCACTCAGCATTACATTCAATTTGTTTCTTCTCCATGTGCATATTGTTATCTGCTTAAATGTATCTGCTATTTGCTTCAGCTACTCCTTATGGTCTCACATTCTGCATTTTTATGACTTTGGGTGAAGAAATGTTTCCTGTATTCCCTGTTAGATTTATCATTTTATATTCATGACCTCTTGTATTGGTCTCCCTGGGAAGTGGAAACAATATTCTCCATTTCTACTCTTCCAGCATTTTCAAAACACAATTTTGATTACACTTTAGCCTCTCTTTTCTAGAGACTGAAACTGGTGCTACCATATGGCTTAGAGACAAATGAGACATGCCTTTTACCCATCCATGGTACAGACATTAGATTATTAACATATGCAAATAATGGACACCATCAGTTTTCAGTACATATTATCATCATTTTCAAACAATAGTTACAAGACCACGGTCAGAGCTTAGGAATCCTGCTGTGAGTGACTCTCACCCTGGCTCCCCAATGCCTGTTCTTCTCCAAAGCACAAGTCAGAGTGTAATGTAATAATTCCCACTTGCCTGGATAGGTGTTGTTTCCACATCACTCAAGAAGCTTGACATCACCAAACAGCCTTCTTGAATTGCACATCCAGAAACACTTGTACCTCTTCACATCGAATGCTGAGTAGCAGCAGTATGTATCATCTACAAGATGTGCTGCATAAATTTACCAAGGCTCCTTGGACAGATCCCTCCTAACCCATGACCATTATCATCCAGAAGGGCAAGAACAGCAGATTTTTGGGAACACCACCATCTGCAAATTACCTTCCAAACCATTCATCATCTTTACTTGCAAATATACATTTTGTTGATTTTTTTGATAGGAAGGATATTTGAAATATATTAAAATAGAAGGCACAATTCTAAGGTGGGACTTGGGGTTCAGGAACAGCGGGACTGGAAGTATATGTGCAAAGATTATTGAAAGTTGCAGGACAGGGAGATAAAACATGTAGTATTGTTGGCTTTATTAATAGGGGCATAGAGTATGAGACCAAAGAAGTGATGTTGAAGTTATTAGACCTCAACTGGAGTATTGTATAGAGTTCTGAACACTACATTATAGGTAGGAAGTGAGCGCATTGGAATGCAAGAATGGTTCCAGGAATGAGAAGCTCAGATTTTACAATTTTCTATATGCACTTTTCTCTATGACCATAACATTTTATCGTTCTCATTTATTATTTAGTGAGTGTAATGTCTAAAGTCAAGTGATCACAGCATTGTTTGCTCCGTTTTAGGTGATTAGTTCACCACTTAGTCTGTACTGCACACCTTAGTAATGTACAGCTTTGTTTGCGTCTCGTCATAAGAGGTTTTCAACCTTGGGTTAGTTACTACCCACTTTTCAAAAGGTTAAATTTGAATGTTAAATGTGGAAAAATAAAAATTGATTTGACCCACTCTTTTTGTTTTTATTATTTCACCTCCATGTTCACATAGGAATACAAATTGGTCATTCACAGAATCATACAAATTGTCAAATCACAGAGGGGCGCCATTTGGCTCGTGATGCCGGCACCATTGCTGTTGCCTGCCTTTTCCCTCTCTCTCGCTCTCTACCTCTGTCTCGCTTTCCATTCTCTCGCTGTCTCGCTCTCCATTCTCTCGCTGTCTCTCTGTCTAATTCTCTCGCTGTCTCGCTTTCCACTCTCTCGCTGTCTCTCTATCTAACTCTCTCACTGTCTTGCTCTTGGTCTTCTGTATCCAAGGGAATACCAGTAAAGTCTCTGGAGCCAGTCTGTTCACTTTAACCCGCACAGGCTGGTATTCTGCTGTATCTACGTTTCCTTCCTCCTCCCGTACAAGCAATAATCCTCTGGCTGTTACACTTGGATCCTATTTTGACAGGAAATTCCTGTTGGGTGCTGTTCTTTTTTGTGCAAACGCCCTGCTGCTTAATCAAAGGTGACTCAGTGTGTTGAAATTGAGAATTTACCTTAGCTGAAAGCTGGGCTTTAAATCTGATCCAAGGAGTTGTGTAAGGGTAAATTTCAACTATATTTCCAGTAATATGGTTCATACTTGGATATAAGAACTCAAATTTCATCTGCATATTCTTTGAAAATAAGTACTGTATAATATAAATAAGTTTATCATAAACATGAATCATGAATGAGTTAATAAGAGAGCCTAGGTTTGCTGTGGTGTGATAGTGTTTTGTGAAAGAAGACCTATTACTTGGATGTACTGTAATGTCTTCAGAGAGAAGTTGATGCTGCAGCAGCAAGTTTAAACAAAAATCTCTACGTTAAGTCCCAACTCTCTGGCCTAAAACTTAACTGTTAACAAAAGTAGAAAACAAGTGATACTTTATTTGGTGATTCATGGTTATTTTTGATATTTGATAAAGTGGAGATTTGTGCACTTATGGTAGAGATTGTGTCTTTGTGCTTGGATGTATAAACCTTTTGCTTTCATTGGATTCTATTTTTCTCTTAGTGGCTGCTCATGAGGGTTATTCAAGCAGAATTTTCAAAACTGCTTGCTTTGATCTACCACACTTTAGCCCTCCAAATCTACTGTCTACTTTTTGTCCAATTCTGATCTTTATTTTTGTCTTAAAATAATTGGTGTGTTCCCATTATCCTTACTATTAATTTATCTGTTATTTCCCTTTTTTTGACCATCTGTTGCTGTCCTGCAGATAGCCAAGGAATGTTTCTATAAATCTGATATGATGGATAAAACGAATAACCAATATCCTGCTCCAGAAACTTCTGCAATGCTCTCCCATTTATTTATGTAATTTTCAGGGAGATTGGTGAAAAAGGCTGTTTCTCTGGGTTTTGAAAAAATCTGAAGTTAGGAGGCAGACACTGGTCAGAGCTCATGGGCTACTACACAGTCAATTCAAATTGCTAATAATTTGTTTATACAGTAACTGGTTTTATTGAAACTGATTATCAAGCCTTGACATTATTATTTTTAAAAACTAGCAAAACAGCTTTTTCTGTTTTCACTGTAGTTCTGAGAACAGGGCTAGAATTGTGCATATCTAACTGTGGCTCCTGACAAGCAGGTGGCAATTAGAAAATAGTGGTAGTCTTCCTCCTTAAAAGGTAGAGCAAGCACCACTGTGCAAATTACAGTATGTTAAGCCTGTATCCTGCGTGTGTTCATGCTCTGCAATGAAACTGGAATGCTCCTTCCAGGATATAAGTCTGAGCAAAACGAAAGAGACCTTAGAATGTCCTACTGTCCGGGTATCCCTTTCATTCTCCCCAGTTCACTCTGAAGAACTGCCAATGGCTCAGTTACAGGCTGAAAAAGTGAAACGTTTTGACATCAGTGCACCTTTGAGCTCCATTCCCGAATTTGTCAGGGTTTACTCCCTTCATTTCCAAACATTAGAGCAATTCAGCCATTGCTGAGAGTTCAATGCCTGAGTGTTTGCGTAGATCTACATGTTGGTTCGTCTGCACATTGCATGTCTGGTGGATAGAGTTCCTCCTCTGATCTTTTAGCCTGGAGCTGTCTTGAGGCATAGCTGAGGACTTGCTGGTGAAAGTCTGTGCACTGACATGGACAGAGTTACACTTAACATACAACTTCAAACACCTTACTTTTTCCCCAAAACTTTTACCAACTTTTCACTAAGCTGGTACAGAACAATTCTACTTTATCCTCAGCTATTTGTATTTTTCAGTGGTGCTTTATACATTAGAATTTCTTATTGTGCTACAGATGAACTGTTTGCTTTCAGGATCTGGTATGTTTCTTATTACTTGGATGTACTGTAATGTCTTTGGAGAGAAATTGATTCTGCATCAGCAAGTTTAAAAAAAATCTTTACGTTAAGTCCCAACTCTGTGGCCTAAAACTTAACGGTTAACAAAAGTAGAAAACAAGTGATACTTTATTTGGTGATTCATTACTATTTTTGATATTTGACAAAGTGGAGATTGCACACTTGTGGTAGAGATTATGTCTTTGTGCTTGGATGTATAAACCTTTTGCTTTCATTGGATTATAACATTTTTTCTCTTAGTGGCTGCTCATGAGGGTTATTCAAAAATAATTTTCAAAACTTGTGCTTGCTTTGATCTACCACAAAGTGAAGTTTGTTTTTCTGTTATCTGTTTTATTGAAACCATAGGCCGAAGTTCTGTGCAGCAAGCATACTTTCTGTAAATAATTCATAATATTTACAAAGCATAAAAATAATCCCTGTAGTTTTAAAATGAAACTATTTTGATTATTCTTTTGTACGAGCCAAGTGCGGTGACGTATTATTTAAATCTCTACGGCATGTTTTCTTGAAAACGAGGTTATCGTTGTGGTTAGGTAAAAAGCAGTGACACTTAGTTCATGTTTGGAGACTTGTGCTGAAAACAGAGCCCATGAATAAAGTGCTGCTCAATTTAATATTTTTAAAATTCTGATTCCTGATGGAGAAATAGCAAGTTTGGTGGATTATCATGTTAATGTTTATGCTTTAGTTTTACATTTGTCATTGTTGGAACTTTTAGTAATTGTTGAAACTTGATAGGGATTTGACTGTAAATTTTGAGAATTATTTGGAGTACAAGTCAAGTACTCTGATAAAAAGTGAACTGATTTTAGGCAAAACATGAATCAAAATTTGTTGAATAAATCTGAAATGAAATTATAAATAAGATTCAACTTATTTTAGTTTTCACTTAAACCCACATCAGAACCAATGCAAATTACACATGAATTAACAATAAAATGATGTTTCAAAATGAAAAGTAAATTTCACCTGAAAAATTGAATACAAAAAAGATAAAATGTTATACAACCTTAAATATTTACTTCACTTCTTACACCTCCATAAGGTGTTACACAGTTCCATAATTTGTTGTTCTTTATTCTCACAGGGTGGGTTGGAGGTCCTATCTGACAGCATTACAGTTTCACATATGCAGTTAGCATTAACAAGGCATGCATCTTTGTCTTGGATTACAGTAGTCCTTATGCAGCTTTCCAGAGTTCTTTTCCAAGTGATTAAAGAACAAGTTCCTAGTCGTATTTTGACCATTTGTCCCTAAAACACTGCTGTTTAGCATCCCTGAGCTATTCAAACAGCTTTTCAGGTTTTAGCCAGCTTGCACAGTTATTCTGTGACACCTATCTTTATTTCTGCCAAACGGATAAATTGGCTTCACAATGAATGATTTGCTGCTGCTTCTCACACAACTTCTTTCTTTTTGTATCTACTTCTGAACATTATTTGCTTAGACACTTGAGCTATCTATTTGTACCTCTCCTTTGTGTCCGGAGCTTTCCTCTGTGTCTTCCAGATACAGGTCATCTTTCTGAACTAATTCCTGTCAGTATTCCTTCCTGATTAAGGCTTGCCAAGTCTCTCAGACTGGTTTTCTTTCGATCAGAGAAAATTAGAATTTATACTTCAAACCATTAAAAGACTTTTTCAGTCATTCCTAAAAATAATGATAGATTCCACATACCAAGGCTCACATGAAGGAGATGGGAAAATTCACTCTTGAAACCTTAAAATTGCCTTGGAAAAGTCACGGGTGACCAATCAGAGGTTGACCCGTATAATGGGAGAAATCAGTGATAAACTGTTGCTTTGGCTGTTTTTAATTCGCAGTTTGTTTCCCTACAGCATTTGATGCCAATAGAGTCACTTGTGGTTCTAGTCAGCAGTGAATATGAATGATAACTACTTTGTGATTGGAGGGGCAAGAAGCAACTGGGAAAGGAAGTGCCGGCAGTGAACAAGGTGGCAATCAAAAACCAAAACAGAGCCTTTGGTGTTTACATTAATACAAGTGTCTCATTGGTTCCTGTCATTGCCATTTGGCCTGTTATATCTTTTTCTGTCAAAACCCTTTGTAATTTTGAGCACCGTTATCCAATTGCACCGTAACCACCTTCGTTCTAATGACAGCAACTATAGGTTCTCTTGCCTTTCTGCATAACAAGAGTTGAAAAGTGTGGCGCTGGCAAAGCACAGCAGGTCAGGCAGCATACAAAGAGCAGGAGAAACGCGTTTCAGGCATAAGCCCTAATTTCTTTCACTTTTCATGGGATGTGGGTGGATGTTGCTGGCAAGGCATTTTTGTTTCTCTTAATTGTCCTCAAACTGAGTAGTTGCTAGAATATTTATTGTTTTTCTTTGGGATCTAAATATTGCCAACAAAGCCAGTATTTGTTGTCCATTCCTAATTGCCTTTGAACTGATTGGCTGCTTAGCCATTTCTGAGGCAGTTAAGAGTTAACCACATTACAGTCAGTCTGGAAGGACTTCTAAGCCAGACCAGGGAAGAATGGCAGATTTCCTTCCCCAAAGAAACAACTGTGAAAAGTTAGTTAGTGAGTCACATGTATTTTTATGACAATCAGTAATAGTTTCAAGGTTACTACTATTGAGAATAGCTTTTAATTAATTGAATGCAAACTCTACTGGCTGTCATGGTGGAGTCTGAACCTTCATTCCCAGAACATCTGGATTACTAGGCTAGGGACAGTACTACTATACCATTATCTCTCCGAACTGTGGTATCCAGAATGAAACATGCTAAATTGTTAGTGACTTATAAATGTTTAGTGAAACTTTTATACTGTACATCCCAGGATCCTGCATACTGAATGAGTTGTTTCGCCACTGACAAAGATTTGTCCATCTACTTTACAAGATATCTTTGTTCCTGTACATCCTTTTTCAGTTGTTTCATTACATTTATACCGTGGCGGCACGGTGGCACAGTGGTTAGCACTGTTGCCTCACAGCACCAGAGACCCGGGTTCAATTCCCGCCTCAAGCGACTGACTGTGTGGAGTTTGCACATTCTCCACGTGTCTGCGTGGGTTTCCTCCGGGTACTCCGGTTTCCTCCCACAGTCCAAAAATGTGCAGGTCAGGTGAATTGGCCATGCTAAATTGCCCGTAGTGTTAGGTGCAGGGGTAAATGTAGGGGAATGGGTCTGGGTGGGTTGCGCTTCGGCGGGTCAGTGTGGACTTGTTGGGCCGAAGGGCCTGTTTCCACACTGTAAGTAATCTAATCTATCTAATCTAATCTAATTTATATTTCCTCTTCAAAATACATTATGTTCCATTTCTCTGCATTAAATTGCATTCTGAGATATGTCTACCCACTTCATCTGTCTCTCCTCCTGATGTCAGTTAACCATCTGTCACTGTTTACGACATTTCATTTTTGTCTTTTTATACTATAATAACATTTCCACAATTTATAAAAGTGGGATATTTGATCTCTGCTCAATGTCACCTTGTTGAGGTTTACATTATTTAAGTTATTAATGAGTTCATGTGATGTAAACATTTCATGATTCATACCCTCCTGAACATAAATGGGAACCAATGTACAAATGTTCGTCCACCTATGGCAAAGCTTAATGATTGAACATGTGTTAAATCATTGTTTGTGCTAATAAAGCAAATGTATTCCTACTAAAAAGTTTATACTTCATATCATGTTGGTCTGTGAAAGTGTTGAGAATTGAGTAATTTTTGGTTACATCCTGAGTGTGTTAATAATTATTCAAGTCTTGGCAACTCTAGTAATGCAGAGCCTGAATTGTTCTGTGAGAGTTTCACAACATTTTGACGTGTTGAAATAGCTTGCTTATTATTACTAGGAAATCTCTTTAGATGGTTGTAAAATCGTTGTAGAGTTAAGCAGAAAAACCATGCAGAACTATGTGAAAACAATGAACTAAAGATTTTTATAGTCTGCTTGAGTCTAAATTCACAGCACACAACGTATTTAAATATAATTACAATGTCAGAGAAAAGTTTATAACAATTTTAATCTCTTCAGGAATATAACATTTGATAAAGTGCTTTTGTTCAAATGTTGAAGTTTGAAAATTTTAGTGTGTTCATGAAAATCAAGGAATTTAAGATTAAGCTCTTAAAAATTGATCAAAGCATCTTATAACCAAAGAGAGAAAAGACCGTCAGAATCAGTCATTACCTTTTGAATACTTTTCACATCTTAATATTTTGTAACAAATGAAAGCAAAACATGCTAACTGATTCCCAGGAATCATCAAATTGGGTAGTCTTCCTTCATCTTTGTATCAGGGAAGGCAGTTCAGCTCCTCTATGTACTCTTGCAAGCTGGAAGATTGTGGTGCAGAGCTGTTTACAGGCTATAAACAATGACTTTGAAACTGGAAACAGCCCAGTGCTCTCCTGAAGATTGAGGGTGATTTTTGCTACAACAAAGCAGAATTTTACCTGGGCAAGAGATGTGCTTATATCTACAAAGCAAAGAACAACACTGTGATTCCTGGTAGTAAACCAAACAAGACTCATGTTAGTTGGGGTAAAGTGTCCTTGATTGTGGAAACAATGGTGTGGTGCATGCAAAGTTCAGCAGTAACCTGCCCACTAAAGTTATTGGGTACAAAATTTGTGTGATGCTACACCCATTAATGATCTGTAGCACAGCTATACATAAGTTTAAAAAAAAAGCTTGTTGGCATTATAGTTAATGATGGAAGACAGTGGATACATGCAAATGAGAGCGCTATGCTGGGAACCTTTGGTGTTTTGAATTTCCTGAACTAATGTCAATTCAAAAACTCTAAAGTAGCAGTATTGCAGATTGTACTGAAATGCCACAGTTGCTTGAATCAAGTCAATGCTCACAAGTTATAGAATGAGTTAAAAAAAAGACTTGCATGGATATTATACCTTTCATCACCACCAAATACATCAAAACAATTCACAGCTGATGATGTAACTTGTGAAATGAAGTCACTTTGGAAAAAATATGCAAACATTTAAATTGCAAATTAAATTCAATGTAGATCATTCTAAATGTTGCACACAAGGAAAAATAGACTAAAATTAAAATGAAAGTATTTAATGAAAGTGTTTTCCTGGCTAACATTGAAACTGAAAGAGACCAAATCAAAATAAATTATCTTGATATCATGTTTTCACAACCTTAGGGTATCCAAACCACTTTACAATCTATGAAGTCAGAGGAACTAATTATCAAACCTATCTTTTGCTCTGATTAGACTGCACTTTTACTGTCCTGAAAATATACAGACATTCAAATCATGAAGGCACTGCAGAGAAGAGCTACACAACAGGGGGGAACGTTTGTAGAAACCTGTGCTATTCATCTGACAAGGAATAGAGAATATTATTCTAGAAATCTACAGTGTCATGAAGGGTGTGAAAAAATGTTCAAGAATGTCAATACTTTAAGACTTTGGGAGTAGAGCTAGGATTGTAGCTTCAAACTGTTTGAAGTTAGTCTTAGGACTGACATCAGGATGATAGAAAGTCATACCCAGATAATATCCACATTAATATCTCCCTGAATATCATTTAGGAACCAACAGGATATGGTAGTGGAATTAACATTCGCTCCTCTTTTGGTGGACAATTAAAAAGATGGACTGGGATACAAGATGGCGGCGACCCAGCAAGGCTGAGTCTATATTGCTCCTCCCAAGACTTGGGCAAAGTGGGCCACCCGTCTCCACCACACCTAACAAGTCATTTAAAATAGTTTTTATTTAATATAACTAGTTGCTCTGTACTAAATTTAAACAGTCTAGTTTCCTGCAAAAATGACTAAAGGGAAAGGTGCCCGCAGTTCTCAGCACACAGGAACCCCTCCCCCACCCTCCTCAGCTGCAGCAGAGGCATCCGCAACTGCCCCGGGGGACTTACCTATGGTGGTGAGCCTTGTGGAAGTAATTTCCAAACTTGACGTGAATATTGACGCCTTCATTGAAGAGTCCCGGACCAGATGGAATTCACTCTCGGTCGCACTACAAAAGCACGACTGAGACATCGAGGAAATTGAGCGCCGAATCAGAGGGGTGGAGCTAAAGGCCGAGGTCGTCCAAAAAATATTAGTTTTGGATGGGCCTTCCCGAACGGGAAGAGGAAGGCCAGCTTACAGCGTTCCTCGAGCAGTGGCTTCCACAGCTGTTAAATCTGGAGGCTGGATCAGGCCACCCAGTTGCAATGCGTGGGCCCGCGTCGAACCAGTGCCCCCGCCTGGTCCTGTTCTGGCTGCAGAGCTACAAGGAGAGGCAGATGCTCTTAGAAGCTTCCAGAAATCTTGGGAAAGATCCCCAAGCATGATTTACAAAGGATCCAGGATTATGCTACTCCAGGGCTTCTCCCCAGCTTTGGTCCGAAAGAGGAAGGCGTTTGACGAAGCGAAGAAGCGTTTAAGGGACTTAAACATTCAGTACTCCCTACGCTACCCAGCGATGCTATGCTTTAGCCATGAAGGGTCCATGTACAACTTTGGATCGCTGGTGAAGGCCAAGGAATTTCTGGACTCTCTAGAGTTAATTCGAGTGGTGAATTATGTTGTTCTGCCCTCACCACCCCACCACCCCGGTTCACTCCTTTTTTTTTCCTTTTATTACCTTACTGTTTAATATTATCTCCGGGGGGGGGCGAGGTAGGGACAGTGGTTTAGTTATTTGTTCTTCACTTAGTGATTTTCTCCCCATATAGGCCGGGTGGTCTAGTTAATGTAGGTACCTTATCCTATCTTATCTCTGTCTTTAAGAGATCCCTGTTATTTTGTATTACTATAGTTAATTATTATTTGTTGAGACTATAATTTTATAGTTATATATGTTCATACATGATATTAACATCACCAAATATATCTAGGTGTTCGTTGGGGGTGGGGGGTAGGGTACTCACTGTTAACTCTAGCTTTGTCGTATATTTGAATTTTCTTTATTCTATTGTGGGGTACCTGGGTCAAGGGTGTGGCACTTTGGGAGAGGATATGATGGGCTTTTGGAAAGGAAGTGATGCCCCCTGGGAACAAGGGGGAAAATCTCCATTTAAATATGTTTTATATTTTTTCCATTTAGAAATAGTTTTTTATTATATTGATGTGAGCGTATTAAAGAACCTTTCTTTTTTGTGAATTTTATATGTTCTATGCTTCGGATGTTTTGGATGGGGCTTCTTCTCCCGAGGGGTCTTGGACTTGCCCGGACGATTATTGTTAATCAGTCGATTAAATGGTGCACCTGGAATGTCAAGGGGAGTGATTCACCAATCAAAAGGAAGAAAATATTATCAAACCTCAAGAAAGAAAGGGTTGATATAGCTCTCCTACAGGAGACACATTAATTAGATAAAGAACACTTGAAATTACGACAGAGTGGATTTGATCAGGCCTTCTTTTCTTCATTCAGCTCAAAAAGTAGGAGAGTTGTCATCCTTATTCGGAAGAATCTCCCTTTCAAAATCCTAAATCAGATAAAAGACGAATCTGGGCGATATATTCTGATTAAGGCCCTTACAAATGGAGAGGAATATGGGATCTTAAATCTGTATTGTCCCCCGGCGCACCCTTTTAAATTTATAACGGAAGCCTTCTCCAAATTGATGGCTCTCGGTGCTCGTCATACAGTTATAGGGGGAGACTTTAATTGTATTATGGATCCGGGAATAGATAGGATTCCCAAGAGTACTGCAGGAGTATCCCCCAGATCCAGACAATTGGTGGATTTGAACAAAGAATTAAGGGTACCTTCGGTCAGCACTCTTTATCATTTATTACATGAAGTATTGGAAGATATGGACAATCTGCTTAAAACATGGGAACAGGATTTGGGGCTGGAAATCTCCATATGTGGAATGACATTTGGGAAAATGCCAAAAAATCTACATCTGCAACAGAACCCAGGCCATTCAGTTGAAGATACTTCACAGGGCCCATATAGCACCGGACCGATTGGCAAAATTTAAGGCAGGAGTATCTCCAATGTGTCCCAAATGTAAAACAGAGGTGGGCACTCTTGTACACTGCTTATGGACTTGTCATAAGATCCGTAAATATTGGACTAAAGTAGCAAATGCCTCGACAGAAATCTTGGGAATGGAAATTAGAGTGGATCCAGTATCTCTCCTTTTGGGCTTTTCGAGTTTACCTTCCCCGGATGTGCACGGGAAGAGATTATTTTCCATTCTCTCTTTCTGTGCAAGGAAAAATATTTTGGTAAACTGGGTGGCTGAGGGCCCTTCTGGACTTTCGAATTGGCACAGAATGATCATGGAATATATTCCCCTTGAGTTCCTTACAAACATGGTGCACCAAAAAACCGAATTATTCTATAAAATAAGGCAGCCCTTTTTGAATTACACAGATACAGATATTTTGGGCATTCTATCAAGCGCTTTTATCTAATTGAGACAACGACCCTGGCTGGTCCGGGGCCCCTTGGGAGAGGAATCCCACACGAATACGGGTTTTGTTATGATTTGATGTTAACACACTCCGAGCATGTACTTAATTTCTGTGTTATCCATCGTTTTTTCTTGAGTAATGTAAGAGATTTAATCATACACTCTGGTTAGTTGTAGGTTACATTAGTAGTTAGTTGAGTTTTGTCTTTCTTTCTCTTCAGTATCTATTCTTTTGTTTGATTAGATTTTGGCTATTATTTATTTAATATTTAATTGTATATCAATGTTTATACTTGGGTTTTTTTATTTGTAAACTTGAAAAAACATGTTAAATTTTCAATAAAAATATATATTAAAAAAAAATGGATTGATTGGTCCCATGTTGAATTATTCTGTGGGAATTGGTAGATTTGTGTGCTGGTCCAAATGAATGAAGGAAACTATAACTTTCTGATACAAAGTTACTGCAAGAAGTGTAGACCATTCGAGTCACCGATTTCAATAAACTTCAAGCGTTATTTGGGAAAAATCTTTGAAATGTGACTGCTTACATATGGTCACCTTAATATAGGAAAAAGATAAGGAATCAAGATTCTGCACAATGGCTTGATAGTTGCTGTCTTCTGGTTCACTTTACTGTTGGTGTTATGTGTGTTTTGTGATCTCTAATAGGTTGGGTATGTGTGAAGTTTCTTTTTTTAAAAAAAAGGAGCATCTGTGTTTTGTTATGGTCTCACTGATTTGATGGGAATTGCTGTCTGTTGGACGAATTTCTTTTCTGTTTTGTACTTCATGTAGCTAAAATATATGCTTGCGCTCTCTTCTTATATTTTTGAAAACCAAGATTTAGATTGTCCAGATCTAAAGCTGATTACACCGTGTGAAGGTAGAGTGGATGTTTAAAATTACTTGTTTCAACATCATAGCTCATAGCTTGCATGAGTATTTAGAACTAGCAACTCAATGTTTCTTTACAGATTTGTTTTTCTTCTGTCCTTTGGCCTTGTACGCTCTTTCATATGTCATATCCTGATCAAAATGTTCAACATTAATATAGAGTACTTTTAAATTGTGTGAAGGAGATATTGTTTGACTACAAATTACAATATGTAGCATTTAAAACTTGTCATATCACTGAGTTCTGGAAAATCTCATGACTGCAGCATGAATCAGCTTACATGGGAACTGAAACGAATGACTCTCTGACCACAGTTAGGATGCATTTATTTTCCATCTGCAGTACATTGAGTAAACCTGACCCAAGTAGGAAAGTAAACCAGCAATATCAACAGTGGAGTTAAAATTGCAGCATAACATTCCCGTTTATCTGGTTCTGGTGGAGTGAAAAAGCAGCAGAATTGGGAGCTGACTTTTGTTACAATAGGAGACTGTCTTTCTTGTGGCATATTCCAGCGTTCGATAAGAAGAGTTAGCAGAGAAAATTAAGTTCCACTTACTCTTGGACCTTGATGATTAACCTATGAGTCTGTAGTCTAGGTTGGTTGATTTTTTTTTTGACGTTTCATCTATTGCAGTTGAGCAACAAGCTTGTATGAAGAACAAAATTGGTCATTTGTGTGTATATTCACCAGCTATGAATATTTTCATTACTATTGAAAATAATTGAAATAATTCATTTGTTCTGTAATATATGGTGTCAAATTTTGTTGTGACTTTTCTTGTATTATTGAAGATTTTGATGTATCTGGTGTAATGAATCTAAATTGGTGTTTGTAAGAAGCTTGTGACATTCAACTGTTCTTGAAACATCAAGGTTTGAATTGTTCGAGCAAAAATCAAAATATTAACTTTTTGTAGGAGAATCTGTGCTGACAACATTAAGCATAATGTTTAACAGATTTGTATCTAGGATGGCAAAAATTGGAAATGACTGGAGTATTATATCTAGTTTGCGTGACAATGTTAAATGTCATTAGATCGGTGTGCTGTTTTTACAAGTTTAAATTAGATATAATAACTTGGACTTTGGCTGACATGCACTGACATGACTTAGAGTAATTCTATTTACATTGCTTACATAGATGAACAGAATACAAACTGAAAGGTTTATGGGGCACAAATAGCTTTCTCTGAGCCAAGTCTTTTTGTTGTAAGGATCCTATTATAACGCATCAAATGCTACCAACTGGCTGCAAACATATAATGTAGTATTGTAAGTTGTTATAACTCAGATTGAAGCGAAATATTTTAGTAGTGTGCACATAATTATTAATTCAGCTTCCTTCAAAAAGTTCGGGAGAGTTAGAAGCAGATGCTATATGAATACTACTTAGGCCATCGGATTTCTTGTATAGTAGTTATATCCAATGAATGATTAAGAAGCATTTTTGTTTCTGAAGTAATTTCTAGTTTTGCTCTTGAACACAACTTCTGTATGAATTAATTCAGCTTTTATTTGGGTATGTTTTGTTCACCTGTGGGCAGTATGGTTCTATACTGCAATTTATCACTAGAAAGCTAAGCATTGTAAGAAAATTCTTCCTGCAAACATATCAACATTTTTTTAAGCCATATGCGTTTAGATATTTTTAATCAACCTGGGCTAATGTGTTGGAACAAGTGGGACTTGAACCCAGGGCTTATGGCTCAGAGGTAGGGCAGTATTACTGTGCCACAAGAGCCCTTGCAATTAATAATGCTTTGCAAATGTTGGCAGCTGGCGCCTTCGGCAGTGGGTGGATATGTTTAATTGCTTGTTGTTCTTGTTCCAATACAATGTAGTTTTAAATGATGGAGCAGTTCATTGGCTCTTTTCTTTACTACTGACCCCAACTTTCCCATCTATTTGGGGACCAGACAGGGATATCCTCCCACCTTAGATAGTTCTCTTTGAGTATCATTGCAGGCAGGAAGAGATTCAAGACTGGCAGAGTACTGTAGTCACTTCCAGTTTTTGCCTCTCTATATTCAGTCTGTTCAGTATACAATTGTCCTTTTATAATGTCAGCACACATTCCTCGACACAAAATTCATGTTTTGATTACAAGTGCTTGAATTGTTTCACTTTTTAAAGGAAACTCAGACACTCAAACTTAGGAAAGCTGACTCTAACTCAGATTTACGGAAGATGTAATTTTAAAGGTCACTCGACATTTGGGAGTGCTGTTTTAATAGTCCCAGATTGTTGGTTTATATAAGAATGCTTTGTCAGTACCTGTCATAACTCAAGCTTGAACTTTTCTGTGGTACCATTACATTTCAGAACTAGATGGCCCCCTCACCATTTTGGCTACAGTGGTATCTCAGACAGTAAATGACCAGCCACATTTCCTTGATCTTTGATAATGCCATTGCCTCTTTCCAATATGATAGCTACCGTTGAGTAAAAGATTAAATACGTGAGCCATACCAGAACTGTGGTTACAGGAGCAAAATAGATTGTATTCTCTAAGGATTTATAAGCATGTTGCCAAGGTTGAAGGATTTGAGCTATAAGGAGAGGCTGAACATGCTGGAACTGTTTTCCCTGGAGTGTTGGAGGCTGAGGGATGACATTATAGAGGTTTATAAAATCATGAAGGGCATGGATAGGATAAATAGACAAAGTATTTTTCCTGGGTTGGGGGAGTCCAGAATTGGAGGGCATAGGTTTAGGGTGAGAGGAGAAAAATATAAAAGAGACCTAAGGGGCAATGGTTTCACGCAGAGGGTAGTACGTGTATGGAATGAGCTGCCAGAGAAAGTGGCGGAGACTTGTACAATTGCAGTATTTAAAAGGCATTTGGATGGATATATGAATAGGAAGGGTTTGGTTGGATATGAGCCGGGTGCTGGCAGATGGAACTAGATTGGGTTGGGATATCTGGTTGGCATGGATGGGTTGGACCGAAGGGTCTGTTTCCATGCTGTACATCTGTATGACTATGAATGGCTCAATATCAGACTCCTAGATGTTTATTCAAGATCTAGAAGGCTCATTGTGGTTTAAGATTATGTAATAGGCAGCTGCTCCCATCTACCATTCAATAAAGCTTGACACACCTATCTAGGGAAGTTGACTTGATGGCCAACATGTCACTGAACACCATATCTACCCCACTATGCACACTGGAGCTGCAGAATGCACGAATCATAAGATGCACTGCAGAAATTCAAACTCATTCTTTCTATACTGCATAGATCTCTGTTGCCAAAAAATTAGGAATATCACCTTCAAAATCTCCTTCAGATTATATTCTTGGGCATATACTAAAGGGTGAAAATTAACCTTAATTCACATGATAAATTTCTGATTTTATACTTTAACTAAAAAAAAACCAAAACAGTGTCAAAACATAACATCACACGATTCATGTCAACATTGGAAAAGATTATCCTAATTTCTTATGTGAGACTCTTAATGCTTCTCTTATATATACCATAAATGCAGGTGCAGATATCCAAAACATGTGGCAATTAGCTGAAAGTGAGAGTTGATAAATTCACAAGAAAGGAAACATGTCATCAGAGACCTGAGTGATTAAGCAGTTGTATTTCCTCTTTGAGTTAGTTTGAAGGAATATTAAATCAGTGCGAGAACTGAGACAGTTGCCTCTGACAGACATTGCATTTAATTTTGTGATGGAGGATAAAGATGAAAAGTAACATGGGTGGTGCGATGGAAAAAGTTTTCAGTTGTGTGTGAAATGAAAGAAAAAAAGTACTGGGAATGAAGGTGTAAGTTAGATTGGAGTAACTGTATTCAATGTCAAGTCAAGTATAGAAAGAGAAATTAGGATAGCATTTCAACCACCAAGAAAAGTTGGGTTCTCATTCTGGTAGAGATTATAAAGATTGCCTGCTTGGAAACCCAACATCATTGCACTCATTTTCACCTTCCAGCTAGCATATAGAAAATCTCCACAGAGAAATTGCACAACTGCTGCTTGACCTTGTGAAAGACTTTTGCTCAAAACACTTATTCTGAGACTGAGAGCATTTCCACTACTTTATAATTGGTCTCCAATATTTTGGAAGTTATTCTGCCTATCATGCATTTGGCTCACCTTAATCTGAACTTCACTGCTGTCAGCTTTCGCTTTAAGATAGATCTTTAAGCAACTGGAAAAGCACCACCAGCAACAGTTCTCTTCAGCTTATGCTATTCCAGGATAAGAAGTGGTGAACAGAGAGCTGCAGTTTGAAGTAAATGATATCCCCACAATAGGATATACAGACAGGATTGACTGGAGATTCAGCCTTTCAAAGCAGGTCCTTGCTGACACGTACAGCCTGAGGGTCAGGTGAGCATGCATTACCTGTGTCCATCATGGACCACAGAATTGAATGGTTTTTACCTCAGGCCTGCAAAAATTACTATGCAATAGTACATGTCCCAGGTTACTAATGTGATATTTGTCAGCTTTTGTTTTGATGCATTTAGATAAAACTATAGTTTCAGTCCAGTTTTTATTTTACTGCCCATAAGCCTCTCGGGACTTAATCTGTTAGGCAAGTCGGACACAAAGCCATCACATCTACATCTGTTGCTGAATTTCCACGTGGATCAGGGGAGGTGATGGCCTAGTGGTATTATCATTATATTATCATTTATCCAGAGACCCAAGTAATGATCTGAGAAACCAGGTTCGAATCTTGTCACAGCAGATAGTGGAATTCGAGTTCAATAAAATTCTGAATTTAGAGTCTAATGATAACCATGAATCCATTGCCAATTGTTGGGAAGAAGTCCATTTGGTTCACTAATGTCCTTTAGAGAAGAAAACTGCCATTCTTACCTGGTCTGACCGACATATGACTCCAGACCCACAGCAATGTGGTTGATTCTTAACTGCCTGCTGGGCAATGAATGCTGGCCTAGCCAGTAGCACCATCATTCCACAAATGGACAAAAAGAATCATAAATTTCCATTACAGTCAAGGTGCCCTGAGCTGAATCAGCAGTCTTCGTCAATCGGAAGTGATCACATCAATGTTCAATTGGTATGTGACCACAAGAAGATTATAATGCTTGTTTATTGCTAAGATAGTGGTAAATATGGACAATCAAATGTTAACTTCTGTTATCTTAGAGTCATAATCATAGAGTTGTACAGCATGGAAATAGACCCTTCGGTCTAACCCGACCATGCTGACCAGATATTGTAAATTAATCTAGGCCCATTTGCCAGCATTTGGCCCATATCCCTCTAAACCCTTCCTATTCATATACACATTCATATGCTTTTTAAATGTTATAGTAGTACTAGCTTCCACTGGCAGCTTGATCCATGCATGCACCATCTTCTGCATGAAAATGTTTCTCCTTTGGTTCCTTTTGAACCTTTTTTCACTTTAAACCATACCCTCTAGTTTTGGACTTCCTCACCCCTGGGAAGAGACCGTAGCTATTCACCTATCTATGCCCCTTTTGATTTTTATAAACCTCTATAAAGTTACTCCTCAGCCTCCAGCACTCTAGGGAAAATAGCCCAAGCCTATTCAGCCTCTCCTTACAGCTCAAACCCTCCAAACATGGCAACATTCTCGAAAATCCTTTCTGAGCCCTTTCAAGTTTGACAACATCCTTCTTATAGTAAGGAGACCAGAACTGCATGCAGTATTCCAAAAGTGGTCTAACTAATGTCCTGTACAGCAGCAACATGATCCCCCCACTCCTATAATCAATCCATTGCCCAATAAAAGCAAGCTTACCAACTGCCTTCACTATCCTATCTACCTGCAACTCCACTTCCAAGAAACTATGAACTTGCACTCCAAGGCCTTTTTGTTCAGTAAGACTCCCCAAGATCTTGCTATTAAGTGTATAAGTCCTGCCCTGATTTGCCTTTCCAAAATGCAGCACCTCACATTTATTTAAATTAAACTCCATCTGCCACTCCTCGACCCAGAGGCATATCTGATCAAGATCCTGCTGTATTCTAAGGTAACCTTCTTTGCAGTGCACTGCACGTCCAATTTTGGTGTCATCTGCAGGCTTACTAAGCATATCTCCAATGTTCACATCCAAATCATTTAAGTAAGTGATCAAAATGGATGCAGCACCAATCCTTGTGGTACACCACTGGTGGCAGGTCTCCAGTTTGAAAAAAACCCTCCAACACCATGGCTCCATAGCTAGTTCTCCCTGTATTCCATGTGATCTATACTTGCTAACCAGTCTACTGTGAGGAACCTTGTCAAACGTCTTAAGCGAAATCATCTTGTCGTTACACCGAAGTCTTTTCATGGATGAAAATGGTTTTTAAATGAAGCATGACTACTAACCTAAAATGGCTGCTGTGATCACAGATTAAGTCTCGAGATGCTTATGGGCAGTAAAAAAAAAACTGGACTGAAACTATAGTTTTATCTAAATGCATCAAAACCAGGCAACTGAGTCACTGCCTAGAAATTCACCTCTCCTATCTTACTTTACACGTGTAGAATGATTTCACATATTGTGAGATGAAAAACATATTTGCAACTTCCCTCTTCCCACCCCCCTTTTGATTTTTTCTCTCTCGCTTTCTCCCCCTCCCCCTCTTGCACGTGCTCTCTCTTCCTCTTTCGCTCCTGTTCTCACTTTGTTTTTCTCTGTCATAATTTTTCTCTCTGTTTCGTGCTCTCTTGCTCTGTAAATTGGAAAATGCAGTATTGAATCTTTGAAAGGAAACTGAACAGGTCTAGCAGCGTTTGTGGAGAGAGAAACTAAATTAACATTTCTCCTCCTTCAGAACAAGCCTTTATCCATGTTATTACGTACTTGAACTAGTCAGGAGTCAAAAGCAAATATCTCTAGGTCACTTTTTTTTTGTGTGACCAAGCAGAGCATGTTTCATTGAGAGATCATTTTTGAAGCAATTATTATAGTGTCAGTAGGTTGAGAGTAGTATGGAAAGTGACAGGCAATAATCAAAGCTAGAGCTTATTTAGTGGAAAATGGATACATTTTATAAGGTTCATGAGACCGGTAAATAAGATAAAGTGTTGGGGTGCTTTCCTTCATTGATTGAGGTATTCAAGAACAGGGATACAACACTGGAAATATATAATGTGTTGGTTAAGCCACATCTAGAATTTTGTGAAGAGTTCTGGTCACCACATTACAAGAGGACATAATTGCTCTAGTTAGTACAAAGAAAATATAAAAGAGTTGCCAGGGCTTCAAAATGTTGTTATGAACTATAGGCTCCTCAAGCTCCTGGGTAATTCAGAAAAGGCAGGAGGCTTGAATATATTCCTTTTATTTGCAGAGAGCATGCTCCTGTATGTGAATATATATGAATGTATAAATAAGCCTTATTGTACACATGATTGTCTTAAATCAGTTGTTAGTCCTGCTTTTAACGTGTCCAGAATTGTTCAGCGAGTGCTGCTCAATCATGGACTTGTATCTAAGAATAGCATTTTCATTTTGTTTTTGCAACTGCATGCTGGTTGAGTATGAACTGTACTTGTTACATCACTTTGTTTAATTTGATCATTGGAACTTGTGGCCCACATACCTACATTGTACTGACATTTAAACCCATATATGACATGTAATGCCTGTTACTTTTTCCATGGTAATGCCTTGGTCAGTTGGAGTCTACTTGCAAACCAATCAGTATTCTCTTCTTTCTGCAGTAAAATTATTGTGATTATTTGAAATTTGACACATCTTGATGAGTGCAAGATGAAAAGTTACTGCAACAAGTCTCTATTCAGCAATATTCATGCTCTATTTTACCAAGTAACTGTTCAGAGGAACGGTTCCAGTGACGCATTGGTAACTTAGTGATGAATTGGAGAAGGTGAAGTTGTTCTTGCTTATGAAGATAAATTAAACTTTGGTAGAGGTAATCAAAATCATGAGTAGATAGAGAACCGTTCCCATCACTAGTAGAAGGATTGAAAATTAGAACTATAGAGATTTAAAGTAATTGGCCAAAGAATGAAAGGTGACATAAGGAAAACTTTCTAATGCAGTGATTCGGATCTAAAATTCTGACTTGAGAGTCTGATAGTGACAGATTCAATTCTGGCTTTTGATATGGAATTAAGTAAGCACCTGAAAAGAGACATTTGCTTGGCTATGTATAAAGTGCTGAGATATAGGATAAGCTGAGTCTGTGTGTGGAGACCTAGTATGGGTACAGTGGGCCAAATGGCCTTAATTTCTCACTGTTCACCCTATCATTTTGAGAACTTTAATCATGTGGAGAGATGAGAGAAACTTGGATGATTCTCCTGAGGGCAATGAAGGCTAAAGGGATGTTAATGGAAATGTTAATTGTTTGATGGGGTTAGATTTTATATTGGCAGCAGGATCACAGGTTTCACCAATGTAAGATAATTGGTAACAAATCCAGCTATGAAATTTAGACTCACTACGTTATGATCTGGAATGCAGTATATTAAATTGTGGTCAGAGCAGATTTGGTCCTTCCTTGGAAAAGGAACTGGTATTTGTACTTGAAAACAAGCAATTTGAAGGCTCTGAACAAAGATTAGGACCCAGGCATGGATGGCTCCTGTGGTGAATAATGCTGTGGTAATCAGTCGATACTCGTTCCTACATATATTGGTAACAGATCATTAACATCTATTGGTTGAAACAAGAAGAACACAACTATCTGCAGGTTCTCCTTCAAGCAACTCACCATGCTGACTTGTAAATAAATCGCCATTCCATCAGTGTTTCTGGGTCATAATCCTGGATCTCCCTCCCTCATGACATTTGGGTCAACTAATAGCACATGGACTGTAGTTGTTCAAGAGGGCAGCTTACTATCACTTTCTCAAGGGCAACTAAAAATGGACAATAACGTTGGCTCAGTTAGTGATGCTCACATTCTGTGAGTGAATCAAAATTTTTGAGAACAGGTATTTGGTAATTCTACCCCATGATAAATTTATATTTAAGTTCCAGAGAATCCTACTTGATATTCTTTCCAACACTGACAATGATATATTTGCATGAGAGTCTTGGAAGAACTTAGAATGAATGTTCACTAAACAACCTTGATTATAATGTTCACTCCTTGAATATTTATATCGGGTAAAGGTCAAGTCATATGGTCCTATCAGAACATAGGGCTGATTTCTTATTAGAAAGAGACATGGGTGGTGATTTAACCTGAGAGTCACCGCACCTCAGATGAGAGGTTGAGAAACAGAATCCTTCAAGGTAACCTTAGCTGGTGTGGGAATTCAACTCACGCTATTGACATTACTGTGCATTGCAAACCAGTTATCCAGCCAACTGAGCAACTCTTTAGAGGCAAAGAAGAACTTGCATTGTATTGTGGTTTTCATGACCTTTTGGTGTCCTGAAGCAACTTGCAGCCAGTTAAGTCATTCTGCAGTGCAACTGGAATGGAGAAATTGGGACAGCTAACTGGCACAGAGCAAGGTCCAACAAATCACAGTATGATAACATAACACTGTTTGCTAGCGAATAAATACTGACCAGAGGAACTGGGGAGTCCTTCTGCCTTTATTTGAAATTGTATCATGGAATCTTTTGCTTTCATCTCAGGGAGCATTTCATCAGTGAATCAATACCACTATTGCTGCAACACAGCCTCCGTATTACATTGGATGGTCAGCCTTGTGTTTGTACAAGTAGCTTAGGCAACACTTGAATTTGCTGTTGTTTGACTCAGGTGACAGTGCTACCGAATGAGTTGTGGCTGACACAAATACAGTTCATTCTTTAGTTGCAAAGCTATGCTGTCTGATCTGTTGCAAATAGAAACTTCTCTGGGTATCACTTCCATTTATTGATTCACTTCACATGCTGCCACGACAATTTAGGTCAAGCCTCAGGATGAAGCTTTGTAGAAGAACCTTGAATCCTATTGGTACCACACAGTGTCTCAGTTCATTCTTATAGGAAAATTCAAGGATATGCAAAAGAATATGGTAGTATGTATAATTGGTAAATAAACTACATTTAAGAAAATTATTTTTGATCAAAACAAAATAGACTTTCTAAAATAGCTTGATGAATACTAATGCAAGATTTGCAAGTTAAGCATTTGAATATCTTTGTTTTAAATGATAAAATGCACAGTTTTTCTAAAAACATGCAACAAGAGGGAGCAAATAAGCTGTTTTTGGTTTAATCTCAAACTTGGGCACGAGAATGTGAGAAGGTAGATGTCATTGGTCTTTTGTAATTTAATGGTGAAAATGAAGCTTTGCAGCAATGGTCAATATTTTAACAAATGTTTCTGTACATCTATGCACTAAAATAGAACTGCTCAATCTATAGCTAATACATTTGAAATAAAAACCTCGCAACACCAGTAAAATCTTAGTTGGTAGAACAAGAAAGTAACTGAATGCATTCACAGTCATTTCCTGTTTTTGGCAGATGCTTTAAGTTCTGAGGGAGGATATAGTTCTGAAGTCTGTCCTGGCATGTTGGTTGTGGCATCCTTCATAAGCTGAGGCATTCTGATTAGCAAAGATACTTTTGTGAATTGTTTCTTCATTTGATGTAGGTTTGTTTGTCAGAGGAAAGGAAAGATATTTTATCATTCAAGCACACAAGCCACATTTTAACTGCAGATTTGGTGAGAATTCACCTTTTTGTGCTATTTCTAGCAGTTACTGGTCAAGGCCTTGTATTTGGCAGTTAAGGGAGGGACTTGCAAAGTTGGAATGTGTGTTGGATGATGCCATTTGAACTCAGCTACAAGAACTAGTAAGGCCCTCCTGTTCTTCGGCAGTCATGTAGCTTAATTACCAGAAACTGGTTTCTTGTTGTCTGGACTCTTTTGACATGAGAGTGTTAGGATGGTGAGGTTATGGATTTTAGAATGAAGTCATAAAATTTATCATATCAAATTCAAATTTGGCTAATGCCAGAAACATTGTATTACAACACACTTCCTGGGATCTGTATTTTTATTGGATGATGTATGGGGAAAAATATAAAGCCCATGAGGGAGGTCAACATTTTTTAATAAACAAAATACTTATTTCCTGCATTTCCAAGAAGGTGGCACTTTTTTGATGCTTGTAGAAAGATATCATCACTAGTATTATTCTTAAGAAAGACTAAACTCATTAGAAAAACAGTATTCTCCCCAGTACATTACACACATTACAAAATCTCCTCACACTTGCTATCACAACTAAACTAGCCACAAGTACTGGGTATTCTACAATTACTAACTGATCTCCTGCCTGCACAATCTCTGCTCCCATCCACAGGACAAAAACCAGGGGTGTGCTAGAAAACTCACTTTGATAGATGGAGCTGCATGTCCACTTAGGCAGCTCAGAACTATTTACCAGTGCCACAAGATGGCAGGTGCCAGCATAATGTGAGAAATGTAACATTGGTTACCAGTGATGAAGAGGTTAAGGGTGTAATGATGGTGTGAGGGTGTTAATCAAATAGACTGCTCTGTCATAAGGGTATAAAACATCAGCAATTCCCAGTTTAGATTTTATAAATTCTACTTATTAACAAAAGTTTCTCTAGTCCCTTACTTCTGAGGAGAGGGACAGAGGGAAAGAAATATTGTTCTGATGGTGTAATTTACCTAATTGTTTATCCATTTTCCACCTATATATTGTGTACTCTGTTTTAGGGAATAATTTGAAATATGCATTTCATACTTCTGAACTGTTTAAATAGAAAGTGGAGAAAATACTTTTTTATTGTCCCACTCTATTATTATGGATTACTGCATATGCTTGTATGAATGTCAACTTTTGGAGACTAATCTTTTACGTCAAAAGTCACTTTTACGCAGTTCATATTTTCCACATGTGGTTGATTTGGATCCCAAGTGAAAATTAAAAACAGTGCTTCAATAAATTAAAATAAAAATACGACATGAGAATTCATATTAATCATAGTATATTCATTTTATGACATTATGAACTATCTTTCTTATTAATTATTATAAGATGATTAATTTTTGTGTATTTACTGATAATTATTTTCTTTCCTGTTTATAAATTCACAATTAAATTGAACCATTACAGCTCTAAGATTATTCTTTGGTTGTGAAATCCCAGGGCTTTGATCCATTTAAAACAAAAAGTTGAAACAGGTTTCTTATGAGATCAAATTTTTTACCAGTATGTATGGTAACACCTGTTAGTCTGCTGTTCCAAGTCTATACTTGTTGATTCCTCACCTCAGTAACACTTTTGAACTGTGCCTGAATTTAGTTTCCACCTGTATTTTCCAACAAAGATCTTTGGATAGTCATGAGGAGCACAAACTTGATTTCTTCTTGCTCTTTGTTAGCCCATGATTTATGAGACTTCCTCAATGGTAACTAGGTATCTGAAAATGGATAAGATAGAGTCATAGAGTTGTACAGCATGGAAACAGACCCTTTGGTCCAACTTGTCCATGCTGATCAGATATCCTAAATTAATCTAATCCTATTTGGCACAAATTCCTCTATCCCTTCCCATTCATGTACCCATCCAGATGCCTTTTAAATATTGTAATTGCACCATCATCTCTAGCATCTCAATCCATACACGCAACACTCTGCGTGAAAAAGTTGTCCCTTTTATATCTTTCCCCTCTCACTTTAAACCTATGCCCACTAAGTTTTAGATTCCCCTATCTGGGGGGGAAAAGACCTTGGCTATTCCTTCTATCCGTGCCCCTTTTGATTTATAAATCTCTATATGTCACCCCTCAATTTCTGACTTTCCAGGGAAAATAGCCCCAGTCTATTCAGCCTCTCTCTATAGCTCAAATCCCCCACCCCGGCAACATCCTTGTAAATCTTTTCTGCAATGGTATCTTAATAGCTATGTTTGTATCCAAAGCCTCCCACTATTTGGAGCAAACCGTGCACAATAGCTTCTGTCGATCCATGTTCATTCACACTTCGGTGAAGCATTATTTTCAGTGTTAAAAGTGATACCTCAAATTTTTTGCTTTTTTTTGGGCAAGGGAACCTAATTAGATTCCTAATTACCATTGTAAAAGCAGGAAAACGAGCATATAAAGCAAGTAACAATGTTCATGTCAGTGATTATTTGTGAATAAAACGTTTGCCTTTAGAACAAGGGCAACATTTTCTAGTTTTTATATGGTTGCATCACCTATGGTTTTCTGGCAGTTAATCTGTGAATAGGTGGTGCTTTACCACTGAAATGTAATTAATGAATCTCCTGAATTGAAAGCTTACATGGGTAGAAAATAGGAGCTAGTTTGATGTTTCAAGGGCAACTACGCATGTGCAAAGGAATCACAGCACCATATTTTCACTTAAAATGTAGACTTTGTATCTTTATTTAGTTTGTAACAGGCAATTTAATTCTGATGCTTTAGATCCCCGGTGTAAACTGATTCTTTTTTGATTGTGTCACACTTTCTTTGACCCATACGCATCTATATAGAGGAGAGATCCTGCAGGCACTCATTCTGTCTAGTAGATACAATGTACTTGTTACCAGTATACCGGAGGTCTAGGAGCAGGACTAAAGCGAGGGTAGACTTGATGCTTCGAGGCTTTCTGGAGTGGCAAGATGAAAACTAGCAATAGTAATGGGGAACCCAATAACTGGTGGGGAATGGGGACTGATAGCATCATCTTTAGCCAAGGATTAAGTTTATGAAGGATTTGATCAAGATGGCAGAAATATTAAATAATTATTTTGTTACATTGGTATTTACCAGAGATCTTGAACAGGTACATATGAAATTGGATGACAGTATGAGCAATTATGTAAATGCATATAGATTTTTTTTAAAGTATGTACTGAAACAAAAGAATGTCAAAGAGAGTGACATTTTATTCCAGGTGGATTTTTCAAAGCCCATGCCTTGTTTCCTTGGATTTGAGCTGGCCTATATTGTAAAATTAACACTCTCACTCTGGATTTGTCTCCTTTCCACTAACCATTATCATTCTCTGTTTCTTTTTTAATGTGACCCCCACGATGTCTAATCATTCTCACTCTTTAACCTTCTCGTGACTTACCCTTCTGTGCCACATGCTCTTCCTTCACACTCTTCTGCAGGAAAACCATCCCTTTTGGTTAAGAGTAATATCTGATTTAAAACATTAACACTGTGTCCACAAATACTACGAGACGTGCTGAGTTTTTTGAGCACTTTGTTTCTATACTAGCAAGTTATCATCTTTACTTGATTTCTGTATTGAAAAGCTTGATTAAATTGTAGATGTAGGATGAAAATTAATTACTGGAAATAGCCCATTATTAAGGATTACTGTGAGCCTCTTTTTCAGAGGACAGTCTGTTTTGGTATTTACTGATTTAGGCCAAGTTGCAAGGAACATTTTTAAAACAAAACTACATGCAGACATTGGGAGATGGAAAGCTCACACAACTAAACCTCTTGCTATCCCCTGCCAGTAAGCACATGTATCGGAGTACAAAGTTAAAAAAAATCACACAACACCAGTTTATATTCGTTCAGGCTTATTTGGAATCACTAGCTTTCAGAGCACTGCTCCTTCGTCAGGTGGTTGTCATAGGCCCCATTATTTCTATTCAGTGATTTTCTATTAAGTGAGGTATTGCTGAAACACAGCTATGGCATTATAGGACAACTACCTGTACTGAAATGTATTTGATTTCTTTCCATGCACACCATTCTACAAGGAACAAGCTAGTAAATGTTTGGCTTTGGTTCATTTGGTATAATATTTATAGTATATAAAATGAAGCTTGTTAAAGATCTGGGGGAAAGTCTAGGGTTTGTCCCAATCTAGGATTACAGATTGGAAGTCAGCTGAATTAAGTGAGATTGAACTTGTGGCTGAGGCCCTGAAGAATGATGTTTCACATAGAGTATTGATTTCAAACATACCAGGACAGACTAGGTATTTCTACTCGATCTGTCTGCATTGAGTTGAGATAATGAGGTCTGGTTTCTTTGCAAACAAGACTTTGTTTTCTCTTTGCTTATTGAAATTCATCTGTATCCCCATAGTTGTTGATTAATCTACAGAAAAATGGGATTCCTTTACAGATTTAATTTCTGTTACCACTAAAACACTTTTTAAGAATTGAGCAGTTTGCAGTGGTTGAAATGTTAATTTAAGCATGACCTAAAGACGTTTAGTAATTTTGTTGAACCACTCTGGTCTGGTGGTAGCAAAATACCCAAAATTTAAATGCGGTTTTGCACAGTTTCTTAGTACAACAGAAAGTGCACTTTTGCGATCAAGGTCAAAGCAATATGTTTTGTAGCACATAGCAGATCTAGTTAATGCAGTACTTCCCACTCAGTTCTCTGAAAAATGGGTGGCAGGCAGCTGTCAGATTCACTTTGAAGCCTCTGCAAGCAGAACTTGGATAACTGAATGGGGGTAGCTAAGAAAAGCCCTACTCTTCAAGAGCTTTATAAAGATCAAAATATACATTATTGTGAAATTAAAAACCCAACTCAGTGTGTTTTTCATCTTGATATCCTGCCTTTTGAGATTATTTCCCATTGTTGAATGAGCTTGATAAGGATCAAGAAGATTGATCAGCTTTAATAAAGACACACTCTTAATGAAGCCTAATTTGGTTTCTTTACATATACTTAATCTGGCAAATAACTTCTTTTTTCTGGATTTACAAATTTCTTGTTTCTATCTGCATCTAATGTAGTGTGAAGTGGTCAATAAACCTTTTTTAAAAATCTCTTTGGGCTGATTCAACTTTGTCATGCTGGGAAACTATTGACTTTCTCTTGGCTGATTTCTCTTGAGGCATCTCAGTTGTCTGAAGACTCAGTTGTCTGAAGACTCAGCATGGGAGAAATTATTGACACGCTCATCTTCCTGGTAGTAAAAATGCTCACGCCTTTATTTTGGCTGTGTTTTGTTGCTGTTAATGAAGTTTACTGTTTGGAGTACAAAATTATGAATAACACTTTGAAGTTGAAGGAGAAAGAACTTAGTTTCTTATTAAACCTACCTATGATCCAAATCAGTTTTAACGATCATTCAGAGCTGACAAGCCATGACAAAAATCGCATTAGCTCCTGGCCAAATTTTTTCAACATAATGGAATTGAAGCCATTGTTAGCACTTACTTTGCAAATTTTTCCCTCTGTTTATTCTCAGTGGTTTATAACTGTTTGAAGAGATACAAGTCAGCTTTGCACACGCTTGCATTTTAACATTAGGAATTGACTTTTAATGATCTGTAATGTACATAGTTTGTTCTTTGTATCTTAAAATATACATGTTTAAATATTGAAAAGTTTAACCCTTTGTCTGCTTTTGCAGGAGATGGATATCTTGGTGTTTAGCTGTGTTCTGGACAAAGAAAACCACACTGGTTAGATTGGTACAAAGAACAACATTGGAGTGATTGCTGTGTGAAAAGACTTGTACATCTTTTTCAGGATGAAGAAAATCAGCCTTAAAACGATCAGAAAATCTTTTAACTTAAACAAAGGAAAAGATGAAAATGAATTTGTGGTCGTACAGCACCAGTCACTTGTCAATGATTTTGGGAAGGAAGATTCTCTCTTTAGTTGTTATGGGAAAGATTTGGCTGGTAATGATCTAAATAAATCAGATGAAGATGATAAAGGACCAAAAAATAAATCAAAAGGTGAAGGTTTGATGGGCACATTGAAAAGGAGGCTTTCTGCAAAGCAGAAACAAAAGGCAAAAGGGAATTCACCTCCTCTTAACTTGGAAGATGATCGATTTTCTTCCTCTTCAACTCCAGCAAGTATTAATGACTTAAAAACTCAAAGACCCTTAAGATCCACCTCACTTCGGGGCCATCATTATAGTCCTACACCTTGGCCTTTACGATCAGCCAGCTCTGAAGAGACCTGCATTAAGATGGAGGTTAAAGTCAAAGCATTAGTCCACAATAACAGCCCAAACCAGGCATTAAATGGTGTTCGTAAGGAGTTCCATGATATGCAAACAGATCGTGTCTTTCAGGAACAGAGCAATACAATTGAAGAAATTGAGCCCCAAAATGACAGTTCTAATTTGAATACTGATGAATCTTGTCATGTTCCTGTGGTTATTGGATTGATGCCTCAGAATTACATTCAGTACACAATGCCTTTAGAAGAGGGAATATTTCCTATGGAAGGGTCCCGTACCTGTTGTCTTGACAATCCATTGCCTATGGAAGTTTCATCAGTGCCATCCCATCTATGTAGCAGCCCACTACAGACGGATGAAGGCCATATGGTCCCAGAATTAGTGGTTGCTTCTGATATATTCTTGGACCCACCTGTAAATGGTCTTTTGATTGGTACAACTGGTGTCATCTTGCCGAATTCAAATTCTAATCATGTTGATCTTCCTCCACTATCTCCACTCCTACCTCCAATTCCAAATCAAATGCAATTGACATTTCCTGGGTTTGGTGGTACAGCAGCTCATGTAGCAGAAAGAGTTCGTCATCATTTGAACTTTGATCCAAATTCTGCTCCTGGAGTAGGGAGAGTTTACGACTCTGTACAAAATAATGGTCCAATGGTGGTCACAAGTCTCACTGAAGAGCTGAAAAAACTTGCAAAGCAAGGATGGTACTGGGGTCCCATAACACGATGGGAGGCAGAGGAGAAGCTTGCCAATGTGCCTGATGGTTCTTTTCTTGTACGTGATAGTTCTGACGACCGTTATCTTTTAAGTCTGAGTTTTCGTTCACAAGGCAAAACTCTTCATACTAGAATAGAACACTCAAATGGAAGGTTTAGCTTTTATGAACAACCTGATGTGGAGGGGCACACATCTATTGTAGAGTTAATTGAACACTCAATTAAAGACTCTGAAAATGGAGCATTTTGTTATTCTAGGTCTCGTCTACCTGGCTCCGCAACTTATCCTGTAAGACTAACAAACCCAGTCTCCCGATTCATGCAAGTGCGTTCACTACAGTATCTGTGTCGTTTTGTTATTCGTCAATACACTCGAATAGACTTAATTCAAAAACTGCCTCTGCCAAACAAAATGAAGGATTATTTGCAGGAGAAGCACTACTGAAAAGTTTTGAAATCTTGCAGATTGATTGCACTTTTGGAACTGGAATGCATTGGAATTTAAAAAAATATATAATTTATCAAAAACTAGATTTAAGAAGTTGTTGTTTATGTGCTCCTTCATTTTGTAATCACAGGCCTTTGTTCTTGTTCTCTTATCCTCCTTCCCTTCTCTCCATCATCCACCCAACACCTGTTGAACATGGTCTACTATTTGCCAAATTGTCACCCCATTTTTCACATTGAGCTGCAACATTATTTTCTCAATCACCTATGAAAGACTGCCACAACCAATCCACACCCAGTTTTTATAAATTTTAAACTGTTAACTGCAGATTTGCAAAACTGTTCTCGAGAGCTACATTGAAGACCTAGTCCCTTGATTATGGCCATGTTGTGCACAGTATTCTGTGCAGGCTGGTTTTATTCAAGAGCAAGTGACCTTCCAGCAGCAGTATGTACCAAATGAGATAACACCTGGGCAATTTGTCTTTAAAGCCAAGCCATTGAAAAAAAATCACTGGAGTAAAACAAGACAATGTATTCAGTGTCTTAGCTGGTACACGGGGTAAACAGTGTACTATTTGTTGTTTAATTGGCTGTGTGCTGACATTATCAGCAACTGGCAACCTAGAGTGTTGTATCTTGTCACTTTTCCTCTGTAGAGAATTACTGTAATTCTGACACCTTCCTTAACAGACTTGTGCATGAGTCCAAAAATTCATGTTTTTTTCTATTGGAATTGCTTATCTTAACATTCTTCTTTTAAAGGGGGAATTTGTTTTTTATACTCCTTAATTCAGAATTTTGAGTTTGATTTGAAAGATAGTTTCCAATGCCTTTTTAATGTAGAGCACAACATAGATTTATTTTCACACATCTGGTTTGCACATAGGGTTCATATGCCAGTTTGTGCTTGTCTGCCCCCGGACCAATTTTGTAAAGGACCATCATGCCAGTATTTCTTTGAGTAATGGTTTGAAAACCAGTGGGAGACCACATTAAACACAGTAAATATTGAAGAGTATTATCCCTGGTTTTAAAGGGAGCTGATGAGCTTTATTTGCCAATTTCAGAATTTTTTCAAAATGGTTGTAGGATATCAACATTAATTTCTATGAGGTAATATGGAATGACTTTTTATGGATTTGTTTGTTTTCAATGGAGTAATATGAATTGTAATTTGGATATCATGGTTCAGGACTTTGAACAATTACTCAATGTCTGTGTATCCTTGTAATCACCAGGTAAAGATTGGTTAATCATACCAGTGAGGTAAATTGGATGTTTTGTGATTTTTATCAGTTGGCATATTATTACTCTAGTTCATTTGTATTTTAATAGACCAACTGACTGAAATTTAGCAATAATTTCTTTTCTTTTCCACCTTCAGTTGAAGTACTTTGTGCACTTTTAGGTTGTGTATTTTTTTGTTTCATATTTTCCTGTATTGCCATATAGAAAACTTCTGTAAGTGTACAGGCAAAACTGTTCCTATAAAATCATTTGTAATATGCCAATTATTAGTGTATGCTGTCATTCATAGCTGACACAACACCTTATTCTTGTTTGGTCTTACACAATAAGCATCACGCAAATGTTAAACTTTGACTTTTTTTACCATATTCAGGCATCAATAGGTTTTAAAATATAAGATGAAAGCTGATAACTTCCAAGCTCATACAATCTTCTGTTTTTTTGGAGCAGTCTTCATTTGAACAAACTTATTTACACTAAATGCATACAGTATTTTTTGGGTAACAGATATTTTGTATGTTTCTACGTAAGTATGTAATCGTATTAACATTGTTCCTTTAGTTTAAAAAAGAACAGAAAAGCATTACATAGTTTACACGTGTTTAATGCTTAATGACATGTACAGTGTTAATATGTAATTTAAAAATGGTAAAAATGTTTTACATCTGAAGTTTACATTTTTATTTGGTGTTGAGTAGGAAAACCTTGAAGTTAAACAACCTTCCGAGCTCTCCTATATCCTGGTATTGTGGTATAGTTGATGGATACCTGCTGGATTTGTTTGTTTGCAGTGTGGTGAAAATGCAATGCTCATTATACCATGTCCACTGAAAAAAAAATCATAATCCTGACCTGAGATGTAGGCTTATCGGTTATGGTTTTCTGTAATCTTAAAAAGAAATCCATATTCTATAACTGGTGCTAGCCAGAGATTTGAGGAATTATTGGAGAGGCCTGTGGGGAGGGATCGGAGGTGCCTCCGTCAAGCAATATCTCAATATCTTAGAAGTATTCCTTTGTCAGGATGCTTCAAACCCTATTTGACGTGGAGTCTGTAATTAATGGACATGAAGTAATTGAAATCTTGCTATAAAGGAAAGTAACTAAGGGGTGGGGAAAGGACCTTTATGAAACAAGGATTGTGTATTCCATTTTATAATGATGCTTTGACCTGGTATCTTAATGATCTATATCATGTATAAATGATCCTTTATATTCTGTTATATAGTGACCTATCAATAGCCTTGCCACGTAACCAGTAATGATCGTCCATTGCAGAAAAATTCCCATTGGTATCCATTATACATTTTTTTATTATCGGCTCACTTTTGACCCAGCACATTTTTTGCCACTATCTTAATACTAATTTTCCACTGTATCTATCCTTATGATCTCAGAAGGAAAGTTACCATGTAAATAATGTGCACAAGAAGAGGAACTTCACAGACAATACCTGACAACTGGTTGGACTTCACTTTCATGTTTCTGTCTTGTTCTTTATCTTTGGGGAAATAGTTGCCTCTTGTCTCTAACCTTTAGACTTGGACTTGAGCATACATTCCCAGTCTGTTTAGAACTTGGATTATTGGAATTGTTTTAGTGCAGTTTCCAAGCCTCTGAAGCAATCACTTTTTTCTAAAGCATGTCAACTGATACTTGTTGTAAATCTTCCATGAAAGTAAAGGAAATATCAAATCATAAGTATTTGTTTTACTTATCTCCCCCATCCTACCTTCTGCACAAAAAACTTCCTAGCTACCATTGGTTCTGAGGAAAGGTCATGAGACCCAAAATGTTAACTCTGATTTCTCTGTACAAATGCTGCCAGACTTACTGAGCTTTTCCAGCAATTTTTGTTTTGTTTGTGAATGATAACATTGGTTATGGTAGACATTTTAGTTTGTACTTATCTTGAACATCTGGATGTAACGGATGTAAGTTTACTTGCTGAGTTGGAGAGCATCAAGGTAGCCCACAAGCCCACCAACACTTAAAACAGCAGCTAATGAACTTGAAAGACCCTATACAGATGACAAGCAAAACTAATGTCATTTAAAAAAAGTTGTAATAAACAGGCAGAAAACTAGCCACCAGGATACATGAACATCAACTAGCCACAAAAAGACATAACCCACTCTGACTACACCACATACAGATGAGGAAGGACACTGCTTTGACTGGGACAACACATCCTTCCTCGGACAAGCCAAACAGAGACACGTGCGAGGATTCTTAGAAGCATGGCATTCCAACCAGAACTCTTATCAACAAACATATTGACCTGGATCCCATTTACCACCCTCTCGAGAAGAAGAGCAGGAAATGACATCACCGACCCAAGGAAACCTAAACACATAAAAAGTGGACCATACCACCAGCGCTTCGCCGAAGGCTCACTGAAGATGTTACCTAGTATGGTATGAAATGTCTGAAAGCGAACCTTCCAGCTCAGTGAGCAAAATTTCCATCCAGAACTTCAACCAGAGCTACAAATCTTCTCAAAATTCGCTATCTGGATGTAAGTTTGCTTGCTGAACTGGAAGGTTAGTTTTCAGACGTTTCATCACATTACTAGGTAACATCATCAGTGACCCTCTGGTGAAGCACTAGTATTATGGCCCGCTTTCTACTTGTGTTTAGGTTTCCTTGGATTGGTGATGTCTTTTCATGTGATGTCATTTTTGTGTTCTTTTTCTCAGAGGGTGATAGATGGGATCCAAGTCGATATGTTTGTTGTTAGAGGTCTGGTTGGAATGCCATCCTTCTAGGAAGTCTCTGTTGGGCTTGTTCTATATGTATGTATTTTCCCAGTCCAAGTGGTAACTTTTAACTTAAAAGTTCCTATACAGTCAAAAGCAAAACGAACATTATTTACAAAATAGCTTGCAAGAACTGTAACAAACACTCCATTGGACAAACAGACAGGAAAACTAGCCCCCAGGATACATGAACATCAACTAGCCACAAAAAGTCATGACCCATGTTCACTAGTATCCTTACATACAGATGAGGAGGGACATCAATTTGACTAGGACAACACATACATCCGAGGACAAGCCAAACAGAGAAAAGCACGAGAATTCCTAGGTGCATGGCATTCCAACTGGAAATCTTATCAACATTTGGATCCCATCTATTGCTCTCTAAGAACAGGAAATGAGATCGCAGGAAATGACACCACTGACCCAAGGTAACCTAAACACAAATAGCAGGCCATAACACGGCTGCTTCACCGGAGGCTTACTGATGATACCTAGTATGGTGACGAAACATCTGAAAACAAATCTTCCAGCTCAGCAAGCAAACTTACATCCAGAACCTCAAATTGAGCTACAAATCTTCTCCAAACTAGCTATCTTAAACATCTCTATATAGGCCTGGGAAACACAAATGTCTGGTGTTCTACAGCTGAGGGTCCTATTAAGTGCTACATTTCCAGATGTTGAAAGATTCTATAAGTGGGATAATCTCTATACTCTTGCACATGGGAACGGTTTATTTATTTGATTTACATGGCCTTTTAATTGTCGTGAAAACACATCTTCCTAGTTTTAGTCGCTTTAAAAGTGATTGCTAATAATAAATAATATGAGGTGCATATTAGAGGCAAATGCAGCCAACAATCAAGGTTAGGAGAGCTGAAAAATGAGTGTCAGGTTTTTAAGGGCCAGAGGAAATAATGAGACGTTGTGGTTTAAGAGATTTCCAGAGATCATCGATGTAGACTCTGTCATCCATGTTTAAATGACAGGGAGCGGAATTGCAGATGAAGCCCACTTTGAAGGCTGAAAGATATGGGCTAGGATGAGAGATTGGAGGAGCTTGCTAAGGCAAAGAGGTCAGACTTTAAGTTCAGTACGTTGAGATAAATAGTTGATGTTGCGGTTGCCATTGTAGCAGTTACTGGATTAGTGGTGCTGGAAGAGCACAGCAATTCAGGCAGCATCTGAGGACAGGCAGGTTTCCAGCATCTGCAGTCATTGTTTTTACCCCATGGTAGCAGTTACTCCTATTAACACAAAATAGTGTAGTTTTAAGGAAGACCACCCACTCATTTCACTGCAGCACCTATTTTAAAATGGATTTTGTAAAAATAGAATCCACATCTGATTGGGTATGAAATGCATATTTGGATGGAGATGGGCAACCCCAGAAATGTGGCCAAAATCTGAATGCCCTGTGGTATGAACTAAGGTGCCTTTGCTGTTAAACAGTAGTGCAAAACCACCTTTTCATAATAAAACCAGTGGGTAGCAGCATTGAATTTAATAATGATTTTCAAAGTTTTCTATCTGGTTTTGTAAATGAACAAAAACTGAAAACAACTAAACATTTGACTCCAAAAGAAGTTACAATCTTAGTTGACAGAATTTGGGGTTTTCAGTGTTAAATGTCATGTAAATTTAGCTGCTAAAACAACAGCATCTACTCTGTATGCAGCTACCCAAATTTGTACGGGTTTGTAGTTTTGGACCAGGGAGCATCACTGTGCAGGACCCCACTACATCCTCCACCAGTTGCTGTGGGTAAGCATGCAAAGTTAAATGGTGAAGAATTAACTTAAAAACCTATTCAGATTTTTTGCCTTGACTATTATCCTTCAAACCAATGGATCTCTTTTCTAATTATCCTACCAGTGGCTGCCCTAGGCACTCTTACTTGAATCAAGATACTGAATGTTTGATGAAATGTAAGCATTCCATCTTTCTATCCCATTCTGAGAGCAAATTGAAAGTTTTTTTTGGAAAGGAAACAATCCATTGTTTTAAAAAAAAATTGTCATGGGATATGGGTGTTACTGACAAGGTCAACTTCTGTTGCTCATTCATAATTGCTTTTGCATTTGCCTTGCTCTGCCCTTTCAGAGGGCAATTACATGTCAACCACATTGTCCTGGATCTGGGGTCATATATACCAGACCAGCTAAGGATGGCTAATTTGCTTCACTTCCATTAGTGAACCAGATGGATTGTTATGACAATCAGTCAATAGTTTCATGGTTGCCATTATCCAGTTGTTTAAAAAATTAATTCAAATTCCACCAATTGCCTTGTTCAAATCTGAACCCCAGATCAATTAGCCTGAACCTGTGGATTAATAATCTAATGCCAGTACAGCCAGGCTGCTGCTTACCCCTATGTTCTCTGTTTCCCCTCACCTAGAGTCATAGAGATGTACAGCATGGAAACAGACCTTTCGGTCCAACCCGTCCATACCTACCAGATATCGCAACCCCATCTAGTCCCGCCTGCCAGCACCCGGCCCATATACCTCCAAACCCTTCCTATTCATATATCCATCCAAATGCCTCTTAAATGTTGCAATTGTACCAGCCTGCACCACATTATCTGGCAGCTCATTACATACACGTACCACCCTCTGCGTGAAAAAGTTGCCCCTTAGGTCTCTTTTATATCTTTCCCCTCTCACCCTAAACCTATGTCCTCTAGTTCTGGACTCCCTGACCCCAGGGAAAAGACTTTGTCTATTTAACCTATCCATGCCCCTCATAATTTTGTAAACCTCTATAAGGTCACCCCTCAGCCTCTGACGCTCCAGGGAAAACAGCCCCAGCCTGTTCAGCCTCCCCCTGTAGCTCAGACCCTCCAACCCTGGCAGCATCCTTGTAAATCTTTTCTGAACCCTGTCAAGTTTCACAACATCTTTCCAATAGGAAGGAGACTAGAATTGCATGCAATATTCCAACAGTGGCCTAACCAATGTCCTGTACAGCCGCAACATGACCTCCCAACTCCTGTACTCAATACTCTGACCAATAAA
>NC_057713.1:79245422-79255814 GCF_004010195.1 Chiloscyllium plagiosum | reverse complement strand
CTTTATACTCTCCTAAGCATTCACTCGATCTATCCTATCTATACCTGACATATGCTTCCTCCTTTTTCTTAACCAAACCCTCAATTTCTTTCGTCATCCAGCATTCTCTATACCTACCAGTCTTACCTTTCACCCTGACAGGAATATACTTTCTCTGAATTCTTGTTATCTCATTTCTGAAGGCTTCCCATTTCCCAGCCATCCCTTTACCCGCGAACATCTGCCACCAATCAGCTTTCGAGAGTTCTTGCCTAATACCGTCAAAATTGGCCTTTCTCCAATTTAGAACTTCAACTTTTAGATCTGGTCTATCCTTTTCCATCACTGTTTTAAAACGAATAGAATTATGGTCGCTGGCCCCAAATTGTTCCCGCACTGAAACCTCAGTCACCTGCCCTGCCTTATTTCCCAAGAGTAGGTCACGTTTTGCACCTTCTCTAGTAGGTGCATCCACATACTGAATCGGAAAATTGTTTTCTATGCACTTAACAAATTCCTCTCTATCTAAACCTTTAACACTATGGCAGTCCCAGTCGATGTTTGGAAAGTTAAAATCCCCTACCAGAACTACCCTATTATTCTTACAGAAAGCTGAGATCTCCTTAAAGTTTGTTTCTCAATTTCTCTCTGACTATTGGGGGATCTATAATACAATCCCAATAAGGAGACCATCCCTTTCTTATTTCTCAGTTCCACCCAAATAACTTCCCTGGATGTATTTCTAGGAATATCCTCCCTCAGCACAGTTGTAATGCTATCCCTTATCAAAAATGCCACTTTCCCTCCTCTCTTGCCTCCCTTCCTATCCTTCCTGTAGCATTTGTATCCTGGAACATTAAGCTGCCAGTCCTGCCCATCCCTGAGCTGTGTTTCTGTAATTGCTATGATATCCCAGTTCCATGTTCCTAACCATGCCCTGAGTTCATCTGCCTTCCCTGTTAGGCCCCTTGCATTGAAATAAATGCAGTTTAATTTATTAATCCTACCTTGTCCCTACCTGCCCTGACCGTTTGACACACTTCTGTTCTCAGCTGTACCCATCTCAGATCGATCTCTTTCCTCACTATCTCCCTGGGTCCCACCATCCCCCACCTTACTGGTTTAAATCCTCCCAAGCAGTTCTAGCAAATTTCCCTGCCAGTATATTAGTCCATTAAAGTCTGTATTCTCTAATCAGTCCCTTCCCCAGTTGGGACACCTTATCCCAAATGTTTTGAGTATGCTGGGACACATAAAACAGTCCATATAAATAGCCCATATCTTTCCCACGTGTGCCCCGTCTTGAAATTTGGTGCCGACATTTTCTCTTTTGGGTTTTCTTTCCTTTTGATTTTTTGGTCCTCTTCATCCCTTTTCCTTCCTTTAGACATTTTTGCCCTTGCCCTTGTCTTCTGTTCCATGCTGAAATATTCCACCCTCTCTTCTCCCCTCCTCCCTTTGCCACTTTCCATCCTCTCCTGTATGAGTTATCCCCAAACTCCAAATTTTGCTTGAATATTACATTTGGTGTTGACAATCTGCCTGCAACACAGTTTATGAATCATGGGTTTTCAATTAACAAGCAGAACAAATTCATTGCAACCTTTTGTAATTGCTGCTGTCCCTTAAGTTTGTGTCCTAACTTCCTTATCTCAAAGGGAAACAAACTAAATTATGAATGTTGGTCTTGGTTAGTGAACCTACCTTTGTGCAAAGATTAGGAGTCTGATAGAGGAAGAAGAAAGCCACATTGCTGTGTTTTGGGTGGCAATCCAAGTTATTTGCAAAGGTAATGACTTTTTGATGCTCACAACTGTGTCAACTGGTGCGCAAATAAATGTGCGCTAGAAAACATGAGAAACCTATGGGGATGGTTGGGGAAATCAAGTGAAACATTATCTGTCCTTTGACAGAAATTCAAACCTTTTACCTCATTGCTAAAGTTGTTAATCCAGCTTCCCAAATCTGGCCAGTTTCCCAGACGTTTGCATTGCTGAGTCATTACGAAATTAGAACATGTGTGCTGGCATCTGTCCAAATGAATACTTGTATCAGTTCTTCAGCCAAAACCTCCCATTAGCTTGTTTTAAATATGCACATGTTGACTTGGTGTCCCAGTGAAAAACAACATACAGGTATTTCTGAAGTTCTCATTTGTTCTCGTAGAAAAATTTGAAGTTTCAGTCGTTGCAGTTACTTTTCTCACCCATACTAAATGCAGAGCAAAAGCTGCTGTTCCATCTCTGTTATGGTTCAAAAGTGTTTGTGAAGTATAATGTACAACTGGACTGAGTTTTGATCTAGTCAGTTTTTGCAGTTATTCATATATTGCTGTAGGCTTATGATTAAATCAGCTTTCTGGTTCCTAACGGTCTTCTCAAATCCCTCTGTCCTGTGCCATACATTTTATTTTTTATTAATTTGCTTCAATTATCAAACCATCCAGCATTAATATTCTCTTCCTTCCCCTTTTTTTATTGAAATTTTCCCTCAATGTCTCTTTAAATTTGTTTACTCACAAAACGTTCCTCTTAAATGAGTCTCTGCATTCCCAGTACATTCAACAACTTGCCTTGTTCATTGACTCATCACAGAATTTGATCAATAGTTACTTTTTTTTTCTCCAGAAATTTTTTCTTCTTCTATAAGGTCCACGTCTCATCATTTCAAAACAGCACCTCAAAATAAGTCAGTTTTTGAGTTGTTTATTCTGCTTTCCAATAAGTGGCAATTGTCTCTTAATAAATATGACCTTTTCCTCATGCTATTCTTGATCTTATTTCACTTTTTTATCTTCAATCTTCAGGCATTGTACTTCCCAAACACCTGAATTTTTGTTTCTCTACTAGTCTCTCTCTCTCTCTCTCATACATAAAATATGTGCATATTTTATGAGGATTTTGAAATGTGCATCACTTATAGGGCTTTACAAATGCCAAGTAACTTGCAAATTTGAAAAGATGGCTAAAATTCAGAATGTTTTGAAAAAAAAAACAAAGCTTGGTATTAACATATTAAGCTTACAAGAAAAATACTCAGTTATGAGAAGTTTTGAAGTTGAATTCTGATAAGGATGGTGATCAACTTGGAAAGATTATAAATAGATTGGGTGAATATAGCAGACAAGGGCTAGGATTCAATTCAATAAAGAGGTGTGAACTGACACATTTTGGTGAATAGGGCAGTTGCAAAATAAAGGGTACAAGTGTATAGAGAATGTAAGAGTAAAGAGATCTGTGTAGTTGGAGGAAGGTTCTATATGTAGTAATCAATGAAGATAGCAGAGTTGTCAATGAAACGTATCTATACTAGTATAGTGCGCAAAAATAGGAAGTTATGATAAACCTACATAAGATCAGTTTGGCTTCAATTCTTGTTTCCACCTTACTTTAGAAAGGACAGTAATTTGGCTGGAACTAGTTCATGGTTTTAAGAGAGATGATCTGTTTAAGGATCAAGTGGCTTGGTGTTGCTCCTATTTCCTATGCTCCAGTGTGGCACATGCTGTAGAGAATGCTGAAGGGCAAGGTAGGAAAAGTTGTGAATTACCCCTGTAGTCTTGTTTTGTTTTGTTTGGTAACGCGCTGTTGCATGGTTCATGGGTTGTACATTGAATATATGAGCCGAGTGGTTTGCGGATAACCCATAAGACATTGGTTGGATTTTTCACTGTAGCTCAGATGATGCATAACTGGTGAAAAATAAAGTTATTGTAACCTTACAGGGTGTTCATTTGCTTCACATCTTTGCAAATGTGACACCTGCAAGCAATGTGTGCGCACGCACAGGGTCAGTGGCACCCTGCACCATTGGGAATCCTGTGGTGTTTGGCAGAGACCTATGCTCATTCTGCCTGTTTCTCTGTCCAGAGAATGAAGTATATTCTCTCTCTCCCAGGCGTACTGATTCTGTCACCTACCTTATGCTGCATTAGTTGGCAATTTGCATGATGCCAGAGATGGATCTGCCCCTGCATAGATGGAAACTGATGTGTAGAGATTCCTGCCATGGCTAAAGTCTCAGAAACTGGTAATGCCATTCTTGCACTGCTCTTGAGTCTATAGGCCTGTCAGCAAGAGGTGAGAGATTTGGTGAATATTTCCTGGTAAAATGGAGATATGAAGCACTTCAGTCCTCATTGAGGTTGAGCTGAGATTTGCTCCCTGTAGATCCTGTGTACATGTGGCCTCTGCTGAGAGTAATTTCCTGCTACCTACCAGGAGGATGATGATGGTAACTCCAAAACCCATGACAGAAAGCAAGACATCAGAGAAGAATCCCTTTATTGAGAACAAAAATCTTCACCACTTGCTGTCCTACTTCCAGTTGGTTTCATCTATTTCTAAGTAGCAGTGCAAACCTCCACATACTTCTAACTCAGCAGCAACTGGTAGAAATAAATTTGCAACTATCTTGACAATTATTCATAACTCCTTGAAATATCTCTGGTAAGGGGCCTATGTTAAATGCTGTGAGGCTCAATGAGGGTGTTGAAAAATTGAGGTCGAGAATTGCATTGCTAGAGTCAAATCAGAGTCTCAATGATTTAACTACTCTGCATGATTTAACTACTCTGAATATTTTTGATGTATGCTCCTCGAATCTGCACTAATACCTTTAGCAGGGCATCTGGCACAGCCTGTACTCAATGTTCATGAATGTAGTGCACACGCCATCTTTCACACAAACTTTGCATCTGCAGGGCTGAGTAAAAAGCTATTAGAGGGTTTTATACAGCCTTAAAGTGTCATGGCCAATTTGTGCCAAAGTAATGAGGCTTCGTAGCCCAGTATAAGCTAGGGTCACACCTTTTCCATTTGCTAAAGTTTCATCGTAACATTGGCAGAAAGTGCTGTCAGAAATGTCACCATGATTATCTGTGGTTCTTTTTTATAGCCTTACAGGAATGCACTTCTGGTGTTCATAGTCATGTCAAAGTTATCTAAAGTATCTTTTCACAACTAATGAGAATAAAGAGATGCTGATGCAAGGAGGAAAGCTTATTCAGTTGGTTAATGCCTCTGGGTAAGAGAAACCGTATGGCACTTAGCACGGAAATTAAGTTACACTGGCAAAGGAAGTAGAAATGTCATGAGCAGATTATCCAAAATCTCTCTACTCAACTTCGAAGAGACCAGTTACTGTAATGGACTGATGCATGGTTGTGATTCTGTATAAGTTACAAATCCTGAAGAAGAGTTAGGTTGATGAATTTCCCTCAGTGGGGGTAAAACATCATTGAACTGATATGTAAACTTTGATTTCAAGAATGGGGAATGAAATGAATAACCCTTATTTTCATAGCTGCTTAAAAAAATTAATTATCTGCCGACTGAACGTTCAACATTGCCACTACAGTACTCTGTTCTAAATGTCATGAACTTTACAAAGTTCCTATCTCTGAAAATGAACAGAAAACCCTGCTTTTTCACATAAATTCAGCTGTTTGTGAAAATTGTTTTCACAAGTAACAATCAGATTTATATTCTTCCAGTGCAGAAAAAGGAATTTCTGCCTTTTGTCCTTTTTGGTAAACAAAATATTTGGCTTGACCAATCGCCATTACACTATTCCAATAATGGGGGAATTAACTGTTGAAAGGAAAATATTAAAATTCAGTGCTGTTTCAAAGAGTCAGTAATAATTACTTTTAGATTAGATTAGATTAGATTACTTACAGTGTGGAAACAGGCCCTTCGGCCCAACAAGTCCACACCGACCCGCCGAAGATTAAAATTCAGTGCTGTTTCAAAGAGTCAGTAATAATTACTTTTCTTGACAGATGCCCCAAAGTTTGAACTGAGATTTCTTTTAAAAGACAATTCTCATTCAGGGATTTGTTGAGTAAGAGCACCTTGTCTTATTTAAATAAAACACATCTCCAATAAATACAGCTGTTAATCTTGAAGTAATAGCAGTGACATTTCTGATTGTCAAGAGGGACAGACTTCAGTCTGTTTTGCTAACCACTGTGCCACCGCGCCGCCCACAAAGTTTGAACTGAGATTTCTTTTAAAAGACAATTCTCATTCAGGGATTTGTTGAGCAAGAGCACCTTGTCTTACTTAAATAAAACACATCTCCAATAAATACAGCTGTTAATCTTGAAGTAATAGCAGTGACATTTCTGATTGTCAAGAGGGACAGACTTCAGTCTGTTTACTCAGGTTGAACACTACTTTTGTCATAAACAATATGTAAGCTCTTGAGTCATGAGGGGACCCTATGCAATGAACATGGGGAAGTTTGTTCTCCGTCTATGCTGAGCTATGTAATCTGAGTAGACGATCTGAAATTTATATCAGTACCAAAAGTTAAACATAATCACGCCTGAGGAGGTGGTTGTGTAGTGCAAATGTGACAGGGCTTGTAATCCAGAGTCCCAGACTTATGTTCCAGTATTGGTTTGAATTCTACCATGCTAGTTAGTAACATTTGAATTCAATAAAAGTCTGGAATTTAAAGCTGATTGAATGGTGACTACTGTTTGTTGTAAATACCCAGCTGGTTCACTAATGTTTTTTAAGGAAGGAAATCTGTCATCATCTTCTGGTCTGGACTGCAAGTGACTCCAGATCCACAGCAAAGTGGTCGACTCTCACTGCCAGCTGAAATTGAATTAAGAATGAGCAATAAATATTGGCCCAATCAATGACACCCACACACAAATGAATATGAAAAGGAAATTGGTTATAAGCCATAATGGCATGGAAAGAACATAAAACATAGGAGCAGAAATTAGGCCATGCAGCCCATTGAGTATATTCAGCTCTTCAATCATGGCTGATAAGTTTCGCAACTCCATTCTCTTGCTTTCTCCCCATAATTCTTGATCCCCTTGATACTAAAGAAACTATCTATCTCAGTCTTAAAAGTCTCAATGACCTGGCCTCCACTGCCTTCTGTGGCTATGATTTCCATTGGTTCACCCCTCTGGCTGAAGAAGTTTCTCCTTATCTCTGTTCTAAAAGGTCTTCCGTTTACTTTAAGGCTATGTCCTCAGATCCTAGTATCTCCAATGGAAACATCTTCCCAACATTCACTCTGTGTAGACCATTCAGTATTCTGTATATTTCAATAAGATCACCCTCCTCCCTCCTTCTAAACTCCATCGAGTATAAACCCAGAGTCCTCGAACATTCCTCATATGTTAAGCTTTTCTTTCCTGGAACCATTCTCATGAACCTCCTCTAAAAATGCTCCAAGGCCAGTACATCCTGATGTATGGAGCCCCAAAACTGGCCGCAATTATCCAAATGTGGTCCGACTAAAGCCTTACAGAACATCAGAAATAGATCCCCTATATCTAAGTCATCTCAAAATAAATGCTGTCATTGCATTTGCCTTCCTAACTACTGATTCAGCCTGCAAGTTTGCTTTGAGAGAATGCTAAACTAGAACTCCCAAGTCTCTTTACACTTCAGACTTGTGAATTTTCTCCCCATTTAGAAAATAGTCCATGCCTCCTCCTCTTTCCAAAGTGCATGACCTCACACTTTCCCATTTGTATTCCGTCTGTGACTTCTTTGCCCACTCTCGTAACCTATCCAAATATGTCTGAAGCCTTCCCGCCCCCTCAATGCTACCTGTCCCTCTACCTTTCTTTGCATCATCTGCAAACCTAGCTAGAATGTTCTCAGTTCCTTCATCTAGATCATTAGTGAATAAAGTGAAAAGTTGTAGTCCCAACACTGAGCCTTGCAGAACATCACTTGTCACTGGTTGCCATCCTGAGAAGGACCCTTTTATCCCTACTCTCTGCTTTCTGCCAGATCGCCAAGCCCTATCCATTGCCAGAACCTTATCTCTAATACCATGGGCCCTTATCCTCCTCAGTAGCCTCCTGTACAGCACCTGAAAATCAATAGCAATTGAATAGTTTTAAATTTCTTGTTGAGTTTAAAAGGAGGAGGATAGCTTGGTCAAAGTACAGGATGCTAATGATGCAGTACTGAACAATGCATTAAGTAACAATCCAATTGGTGGAAAAGATGTTTTCAACAAATGACATTACTCCAAAATAAATCAAGTTGCGAATAGAACTAGAGTCAAAGGTTCACAAATCTGAATAGATGGTAATGAGAGTGGAATTCCTCACTTCATCTGATCTACTGTTGCTGGTTGATTACTTCTCATCACTTTGCATTTATCACTAGGTCACCATCAACCTCTGTTGGTTGCAGGATAATTTAGGCCTCTTTTTACTTCTGGTATATCCTGTTATATTTTGGAGAAGATTTGTTCACCACAACAGACTAAGACACATAAAAAGCAAGTGAGACAGAACACTGCTTCATCGGAGGCTCACTGATGTTACCTAGAATGGTGACAAAACATCTGAGAACAAATCTGCCAGCTCAACAAGCAAACATACAACCATATCCTTTTAGATTCTACATTGAATTGTTATTGTGTCCTTGGCTTGCTTAGTGAGCCAAGCAATGTGCCAGGCCATAAGATTAACAGATTTAGTTGCTTGACAATGATGTTGCAGCAAATAGCCTCAGAAACAGCCTGGATTGTTAGATCTGTCCAAAGTCTGCCCCATGTGATCTAGCTGAGGATGAGGTCAAATGGATTATTGTTTGCCTTTCTGCTTGATGCATATCTGTGTTTATCAGGTATAAATCACACAACATCAGGTTATAGTTCAACAGGTTTATTTGGAAGCACAAGTTTTTGGAGTGCTGCTCCTTCATCAGGGAGTTGTGGAACAAGATCATAAGGCACAGAATTTATAGCAATAGATTAGTGTCATGCAACTAAAATGATATATTGAACAAACCTAGATTGCTGTTAAGTCTTTCATCTTTTAGAATGGGTTGCAGGTTATGGTTCATTAATATGTAAATCCCAGAATTTCTTTTAAGTCACATTCTCGAGATAACTTCAGGTTGTATATAAAAAAAAGACATATCAGCTCAGACAGTGCATTAAAGGTGTCAGGTTACAGTCTGTCTGTATCCCAATCTTGAGTCTGACAGGTTCTAATTCCAATGTATGAATTTATAAAATATTACATGGATTGACTGCCTGCAGGTTGTGTGCTTTTTGAGCAAAATGAAATGTATCTGCAAATGCAAATATTGAGATACTGGAGTTGTGTAAGCTGGATGGATTGAGGTGATGATTCTCTTCCCTGGGTTTTTTACAACAATCTTTCAGCTGTTATGACTTTTTTTTCATTTAGCAGATTTATTGAATTCAATTTCTTAATCTGCCATGGCAGAATGGAATCTCATTTCTAGTTTGTTCATTCAGTGTTAGAACAATTAGGCTGCCATTTCTTGAACTCAGTGTGAGTTCAGAAAAGTATTTTGTGCCTTTATTTTAATGAGGATATTGTACAGTGTAATGAGCATAAGCGTGGCTGTAATATTGAAACACTCATACATTTGCAAAAGCTTAAATAGTTTGAAACACATTAATTTAGAGAGCATAGCCTTGAGCCCTAACTGAAGGCAGTAATAAGAAAATTATGTTATATGTATTTGGTGTGCCTATTTCAATGGTTCAGAACTGCTGACTTTGTACTAAGGCTTCTGTTAGGAGGGTGATGGTGGTATAGTGGTGAGCATAGCAGCTGACCCGGGTTTGATTCCCAGCCATCGCAGTGTTGTGGTTTCTAAATCGTTTGTGGGTGGCACAGTGGTTAGCACTGCTGCCTCACAGCGCCAGAGACCTGGGTTCAATTCCCGCCTCAGGCGACTGTGTGTGGAGTTTGCACATTCTCCCCGTGTCTGGATGGGTTTCCTCCGGGTGCTCCGGTTTCCTCCCACAATCCAAAAATATGCAGGTTAGGTGAAATGGCCATGCTAAATTGCCCGTAAATGTAGGGGAATGGGTCTGGGTGGGTCGCGCTTTGGCGGATCGGTGTGGACTTGTTGGGTCGAAGGACCTGTTTCCACACTGTAAGTAATCTACTCTTAGCAAGTTATTATGCTCTGGTGAGGAAGCTTAAAATGGTTCATGTGTTTTCCACTCTATTTGGATGCAACAGATTTTGTTTCTTGAAAAGAGCCTGCTTTAGAGTTAAACACTTTACAGTCACAACTTTAGAGTGTTTAACTGTTGACAAGTTGTGACTGTAAAGGGCTGAAAGAAAAGAGAATAATAATGTACTTAACACCTAGATTAAAAAAAATAACATTCTGATTCTTGTGCAGACATGAATGCGTAATAATCTCGCACATGTGTGTAAGTTACAAAGTGGGAGAGTATTGATAAAATCTCCAGGACAGGATGTACATGTATTTGGAAAGGCAAGGACTGATTCGGGGTAGTCAACATGGCTTTGTGCGTGGGAAATCATGTCTCACAAACTTGATTGAGTTTTTTGATGAAGTAACAAAGAAGATTGATGAGGGCAGAGCAGTAGATGTGATCTATGTGGACTTCAGAAAGGCATTCGAC